>NC_140971.1:15875752-16110752 GCF_056783735.1 Eptatretus burgeri
TTTCAGCACTTGTATGGACTGGATTCTAGGGAGGATGTCGGAGAGATCAAGTTGCGGTGCATCGTTTGGGAATGTCAAGATCTCGGACCTTGATTTTGCAGATGATGCAGTCATCTTTGCGGAGACTTTAGACATCCTCTTGGGGGCCCTCGAGGTGCTGAATGAGGAGTCGGAGCCGTTGGGGTTACGGGTGTCTTGGGTCAAAACTAAGATCCAGGCTTTCGGTGACATCTTGGATGCTGCTGTCCTGTCTGTGTCTGTTTGTGGTGAGGATGTTGAGGTCATGGAGAGATTCACTTACCTTGGCAGTGATATTCATGTTTCTGCTGGCTGTGAGTCAGAGGTCAATAGACGTCTGGGTCGGGCCTGGGGAGTCATGGATTCACTGGATCATGGGGTGTGGCGCTGCCTGTACCTGTGCGGGAGGATGAAAGTCCGAGTCTTCAGGTCGTTGGTACTTCCAGAATTGCTCTATGGGTGCAAGACTTGGACTCTGACCAAGGATCTGAGACGGAGACTTAATTCCTTTGGTACCAGGTCTCTTCAGAGAATCTTTGGCTATCGCTGGTCGGATTTTGTGTCTCACGAGCGGTTGCTGAGAGAGACTCGGATGAGATTTGTTACCTGCATAGTCCGTGAGCGTCAGTTGCGGCTGTATGGACATGTGGCTCGTTTTCCTGACTCTGATCCTGCTCACCAGATTCTCTCAGCGAGGGAGTCTCATGAGTGGAGGAGGCCAGTGGGCCGACCACGTGCCTCATGGTTGCAACAGGTTGACCATCATCTCAAGGAGATGGGGATGGGCCTGGCATCTGCCTGGGGGATGGCCAGACGGAGGCCCCTGGAGTACCGGTGGAAAAGTGGACGCAGCGACGCGCTGTTCTGGCACATGCTCCCATACCTGACCTGACCTGATCCCGATATTAAATAGCACCTCAGCTGCTTGCTTCATCTGGAGCCGATTGAAATATTCTTGTTGTATTTCATGTTTGATTGCTAGTAAACTGCACCTGCGAGGAACAATTTATCTGTGTGTGGTTATAACAAACAAGGAGGTTAATTTTCTGTGAACAACACTTCTTTAAGTAGTGGTGGCTGTCCATAGTTCTTGGGCTGGGTACCAAACTCATAGATGGGTCCACAAGTGGCAAAAGCAGTTGATTGTATGATCTTCTTGACTCAGTTTCTTTGCAATCCTCTGAAGTGGGAATCAAAAGAGGGATGAGGCCCAAAGCCTCATTGTTGTTTTATTGCTTTCAGTGTTTCATGATACAAGTTGTGATGTTTTCTAATTTAAGCTAAGGAACATTTTCAAGGCTCCTGTATTGACCATATCTTTGCGGATATTACTGGTGTGTTGTCAATGTTGGTCAGATTCCAGTTTTTCTTCATGTAATTTTTCAGTTCCTGGTTCAATAGTACTTGCTATTTCCAAAATATTGATACCAAAGTCATCGGGTACTGATACTTCAATTGGCAATGCCATATTTTTATTATATATATATATATATATATATATATATATATATATAATTTTTTTATGGGTATGTCTTGTCACAATGCCTCGTTTTCACTGATCACACTTGAAGGAATATTCGGGATATTTGTGTGTGTTATGATGTCCTTCTCTATTGTGAATTTGTTTTTTTCTGGGTTGTGTTTCCATGACTTTTCTGGAGCTGAGATATTACAGTGCTTGCACATATGCCACTGGATTATTCTGCACATACAGTTAAGCCTTTGTGTATAGACATTTGTTTTGACATCATTTTTTGCATCTCGAGAGAAGGTGAATGGTGCATTGTGTTTCTACGTTGTAGAAGTTATACTTGTCCAATACAGGACTTTCAAAAGGACATATGAATGGTAACCAAGTCTTTTGCACATCCGCTGTGTGCACACGTTTTTGGTGACTCGGTTCTGCGAGTTTTGCAGGCACTTTTAACCTGCCATTGCTATCGCAAAATCTGAATTTCAAATCCGCTTTTAAACATAATTTGCAGCATTTGAACAAAAAAATGGAAATTTCATATTGGTTAACCATAATTGTTGTATTCCTGGATGCAAATCAGACTCAAGGTAGTATAAGAAAATATGAGAAATAATTCACCAATCACCGACATTTTCTGAAGAATGACGGATGGGTCAATTCCTCCAGAATTACAGGCGGGTTAATTCCTCCAGAATTACGGACGGGTTAATTCCCCCAGAATTACGGACAGGTTGATTCCTCCAGAATTACGGACGGGTTAATTCCCCCAGAATTACGGACAGGTTGATTCCTCCAGAATTACGGACGGGTTAATTCCCCCAGAACTACGGAAGGGTTAATTTCCCCAGAATTATGGACGGGTTAATTCCTCCAGAATTCAGGAAGGGTTAATTCCTCCACAATTACGGAAGGGTTAATTCCTCCAGAATTACGGAAGGGTTAATACCTCCAGAATTACGGAAGGGTTAATACCTCCAGAATTACAGAAGGGTTAATACCTCCAGAATTACGGAAGGGTGAATTCCCCCAGAATTACGGAAGGCTTAATTCCTCCAGAATTAAGGAATAATTAATTCCTCCAGAATTACGGAAGGGTTAATTCCTCCAGAATTACGGAAGGGTTAATTCCCCCAGAATTACGGAAGGGTAAATTTCCCCAGAATTACGGAAGGGTTAATTCCCCCAGAATTCAGGAAGGGTTAATTCCTCCACAATTACGGAAGGGTTAATTCCTCCAGAATTACGGAAGGGTTAATTCCTCCAGAATTACAGAAGGGTTAATACCTCCAGAATTACGGAAGGGTTAATTCCCCCAGAATTCAGGAAGGGTTAATTCCTCCACAATTACGGAAGGGTTAATTCCTCTAGAATTACGGAAGGGTTAATTCCTCCAGAATTACAGAAGGGTTAATACCTCCAGAATTACAGAAGGGTTAATTCCCCCAGAATTACGGAAGGCTTAATTCCTCCAGAATTAAGGAAGAATTAATTCCTCCAGAATTACGGAAGGGTTAATTCCTCCAGAATTACGGAAGGGTTAATTCCCCCAGAATTACGGAAGGGTAAATTTCCCCAGAATTACAGAAGGCTTAATTCCCCCAGAATTACGGAAGGGTTAATTCCCCCAGAATTACGGAAGGGTAAATTCCCCCAGAATTAGGAACGGGTTAATCCCCCCAGATTTACGGACGGGTTAATTCCCCCAGAATTACGGACGGGTTAATTCCCCCAGAATTAAGGACGGGTAAATTCCTCCAGAATTAAGGATGGGTTAATTCCTCCAGAATTACGGATTGGTTAATTCCTCCAGAATTCCGGCTGGTTAATTCCCCCAGAATTGCGGACGGGTTAATTCCTCCAGAATTACGGACTGGTTAATTCCTCCAGAATTACGGACGGGTTAATTCAACCAGAATTACGGACTGGTTAATTCCCCCAGAATTACGGACGGGTTAATTCAACCAGAATTACGGACTGGTTAATTCCCCCAGAATTACGGACGGGTAAATTCCTCCAGAATTAAGGATGGGTTAATTCCTCCAGAATTACGGATTGGTTAATTCCTCCAGAATTACGGACTGGTTAATTCCCCCAGAATTACGGACGGGTTAATTCCTCCAGAATTACGGACTGGTTAATTCCTCCAGAATTACGGACGGGTTAATTCAACCAGAATTACGGACGGGTTAATTCCTCCAGAATTACGGACGGGTTAAATCCTCCAGAATTACGGAAGGGTTAATTCCCCCAGAATTACGGAAGGGTTAATTCCTCCAGAATTACGGAAGGGTTAATTCCTCCAGAATTACGGAAGGGTTAATTCCTCCAGAATTACGGAAGGGTTAATACCTCCAGAATTACGGAAGGGTTAATTCCCCCAGAATTACGGACAGGTTAATTCCCCCAGAATTACGGACGGGTTAATTCCCCCAGAATTACGGATGGGTTAATTTCCCCAGAATTACGGACGGGTTAATTCCCCCAGAATTATGGAAGGGTTAATTTCCCCAGAATTACGGAAGGCTTAATTCCTCCAGAATTACGGAAGGGTTAATTCCTCCAGAATTACGGACGGGTTAATTCCCCCAGAATTACGGAAGGGTTAATTCCCCCAGAATTAAGGAAGGATTAATTCCTCCAGAATTACGGACGGGTTAATTCCTCCAGAATTACGGACGGGTTAATTCCCCCAGAATTACGGAAGGGTTAATTCCCCCAGAATTAAGGAAGGATTAATTCCTCCAGAATTACGGAAGGGTTAATTCCTCCAGAATTACGGAAGGGTTAATTCCCCCAGAATTACGGACGGGTTAATTCCCCCATAATTACGGAAGGGTTATTTTCCCCAGAATTACGGAAGGCTTAATTCCCCCAGAATTACGGAAGGGTAAATTCCCCCAGAATTACTGACGGGTTAATTCCCCCATAATTACGGAAGGGTTATTTTCCCCAGAATTACGGAAGGCTTAATTCCCCCAGAATTACGGAAGGGTTAATTCCCCCAGAATTACGGAAGGGTAAATTCCCCCAGAATTACGGAATTGTTAATTCCCCCAGAATTACAAACAGGTTAATTCCCCCAGATTTACGGACGGGTTAATTCTCCCAGAATCACCGATGGGTTAATTCCCCCAGAATTACGGACAGGTTAATTCTTCCAGAATTACGGACGGGTTAATTCCCCCAGAATTACAGACGGGTCAATTCCCCCAGAATTACGGACGGGTTAATTCCCCCAGAATTACGGATGCGTTAATTCCCCCAGAATTACGGGTGGGTTAATTCCCCCAGAATGACGGAAGGGTTAATTCCCCCAGAATTACGGATGGGTTAATTCCCCCAGAATTACGGATGGGTTAATTCCCCCAGAATTACGGATGGGTTAATTCCCCCAGAATTACGGATGGGTTAATTCCTCCAGAATTACGGACGGGTTAATTCCTCCAGAATTACGGAAGGGTGAATTCCTCCAGAATTACGGAAGGGTTACTTGCTCCAGAATTACGGAAGGGTTAATTCCCCCAGAATTTTGGAAGGGTTAATTCCTCAAGAATTACGGAAGGGTTAATTCCTCCAGAATTACGGACGGGTTAGTTCCTCGAGAATTACGGACGGGTTAATTCCCCCAGAATTTCGGAAGGGTTAATTCCTCCAGAATTAAGGACGGGTTAATTCCTCCAGAATTAAGGACGGGTTAATTCCTCCAGAATTACGGACTGGTTAATTCCCCCAGAATTACGGACGGGTTAATTCCTCTGGAATTACGGACGGGTTCATTCCCCCAGAATTACGGACGGATTAATTCCCTTAGAATTACGGACGGGTTCATTCCCCCAGAATTACGGACGGATTAATTCCTCTAGAATTACGGACGGGTTAATGCCTCCAGTATTATGGATGGGTTAATTCCCCCAGAATTACGGACCGATTAATTCCTCCCGGATTACGGGCAGGTTACTTTTCCCAGAATGATGGATGGAATGACTTTTGATACCCACTCTCACAGGAAGTGGTGCTGTATGCTACACATTTAGTTTGAGAGAATTTTGGTGCTCCCCCATCCTAAACCCTGCGGAGTATAATTATTTTGTTTTTTTGTCCTGTCTACATTAAACCTTCCCGTACATATCCCGAATACAATCTTTCCAGTAATTTAGGATTGCATATAAATCAAATAAACAAGCAAACACAAAAGATACTTCTCAAATTTTATATACAGTTGAATGATTGCTCATGGTCCTACTCATAGAACTTGTGGTATTGTAATATCTGTATAGAACTTGAAGTACTGTATATTTGAATTTTTACGTGCAAGTGCTATAGTATTAAAGGATTATGTGCCATTGTTTCTATGGTTCGGCCCATTATTTTGGGATCAATTTTGTACAAGCTTCCATACATTGTATGAGTTGTGATTGTGGGACATTATTAAATGCCTTCTTGAAGTCAATCAATGCTGCTAACAATTTGGTACCTCTTTTTTGTTTATTTGTTTTTTATTTGAAACATTTTGGTCTTGGCTTTGTGGTACAAGTGCCATCCTATAATTCTGTATCACATTTTACTACATCCTTTTTGTTTTGCTTCCAGATATTTTAGTTCCGTTAAATGATTATTGAGTAAATCTCTTCTGTGATGGTTCCTGTTAAGAGTTTGTATGTTACTAAAAATATTTTTGAAGACTGAATCTGGCCTCATTGAGGAACAACATGACAGACGGCAAAATGTGTGTGTGTGTGCGTGTGTGTGTGTGTGTGTGTGTGTGTGTGTGTGTGTGTGTGTGTGTGTATGTGTGTGTGTGTGCGTGCGTGTGTGATTGGTCGTTATCTCCACATATGGATTTCAAAAGGTGGAACAGAGTCCTTCCAGGTCTCGAAGTAGGTTTTGTTATAAGATCACGATTCATGGACCAAAGTATGGTTTTGTTCTCAAAGTTTGGGTCCGAGGACTCTTTTGAGGATTATCACTGAGCCCTGGACGGCTTCCAACTGCAGTTCATTTGTAGTGATATTCCCAGGGATGGTTTTTAAGATACCCATGAGGTTATTTTTTTATCATTGCTGTTGCTTCAATATATATATCACTTGTACGATTTTAGCTCTATTCAACTTCCAGGATATTTTCTCTTCTTTTTTGAGATCCTGGTATTTGATTATTTTTTTTTCTGCATTGTTTCGGCCAAAATCGAGGGTACTGAAACCACAATTAGCAATTATAGCATTCTTTTTTGTACCTCAGTACTATATCCGGTCACAATGCTTTGTTTTCTATGTTCACGCTCCAAGGGATCATCATGTTGTACGTGAACATTACTTCCTTATTTTCACTGATCGCTTTTGGTTTGAGTTTCCATAAGTTTTTTTGTAATCTGGATATTGAAGTTTCTGCCGATGTGCAGGTGGATTACTTTACATACCTTGTTGTGCCTTTGTGTGTCCAGCTGTTCTGACATGATTTTTTTTTACATCCCGATCTGAGGCGACTAGTGCTCCACTGTTTATATCTTACACCTCTTACAATTGACTCGGTCCTGCCACTTTATGATAGCCATTGGTTGTGTGTGTGTGTGTGTGTGTGTGTGTGTGTGTGTGTGTTGTTAATTTTTATCTCCATACGTGAGTTTCAGAAGGTGGAATGGAGTCCATGCACGTGTGTGTGCGTATATGTGTGTGTGCGTGAAAGTTTCTGTTGTTGACTGCTATCTCAAAACTGGGTTTCGGGAGATGGAACAGAGCCAACCAGGTCTCAGTGTGTGTGTGTGTGTGTGTGTGTGTGTGTGTGTGTGTGTGTGTGTGTGTGTGTGTGTGTGTGTGTGTGTGTGTGTGTGTGTGTGTGTGTGTGTGTGTGTGTGTGTGTGTGTGCTGATTTCCTTGTGCAGGTTTCAACATTGCCAAGTCATATGATTCACATTTCAACTTCATGCAGCCAAGTTGTGTTTGTTCTTCCTTCACTTCCAGCCCTTAATCTTGCTCTTACTCCTTCTGTGAATTTTATTTTTGTAATTAATACCGTTTGATGTTTCATCTTTGTCTCAGAGCATCCTTGCTAACTGATATAATTGAAAGTTGTAATGGTTCAGCCATTGCCTTGAGTCAAACAGAGTGAAGGATATGTGCATGCTCTCTTATTGAAGAAATCAGTTTTTTGAGCCGTTTTGCTCGTCACAGTGAGGTTGATACTTTTTAATACTTGTTTTGTCTGGTTGTTGTGGTGAGTTTGATGGATCTTGACTTTCTCTTCTCACTTCAAATGTGTATTTATTTAAATAAATAAAAAAACCAATCTTTCTCTTACTTAATATATTTGTTCTTTATATTTAATTAATCATGATGTTTTTGTTGTTTATTATTACAGTGGTGTTTATGAAAGAGATGACCACATATATGAAGAAAAATCATGCTCTTGCTGACATTGAATGGGACAGTCCAAACAGTGGTCCTGGACAGACTCTTGATGATGGTCCAGGTTCACCAACCTACACACCGACGCCAACAGTTCATCAGTCTTCTGGGAGTGCAACTCAAGAGCAAAGGGTCATACAACTCAAGATGTGCTATGTTGCTCGGAACCTGACAATGGCGGATCCTGAGAACAGGTACAACAATGATTATGCTTATTCAATGAGTTTGTCTTTTTGTCTTTAATTCAAATATACTTGCGTGGTTCGGCTCGCTACGCTCGCCTCTCCACACGTCGTTGCAGAGATTGACATCACAGATTTGTTGTGTTGGCATGATTTACACCAATCATCAAACAAACATTTCTTTTTTACAAATTTATATGTAATATCGGTGATATTGTATTTATTTGAAATTTCATTTGTGATATAAGAAGGTCCACGTGGTCGAAGTGGTCAAGGGTCTCAGCTGTCTAATCTGTTTGATGGGTGTAAGGGGTCAAATGGTGTTAATATCTAAGTGGTTGAATGGGTCTTAGGGGTCTTTTGGGTCTTTATGATCTTTTTGGATCTTTAGGGTCTTCGGGGTCTTTTGGGGTTTTTGGGGACTTTGTAGGTCTTTGGGTCTTTTGGGTATTTGGGATCTTCAGGGTCTTTGGGGTCTTCACAGTCGTTTGGGTCTTCATGGTCTTTTGGTCATCAGGGTCTTGGGGGTCTTTTGAGTCTCTGGGGTATTCAGGGTCTTTCGGAGTCTTTGGGGTCTTGGGCATCTTTGGGGTATTTTGTGTCTTGGAGGTCTTTGGGGGTCCTGGGGGTCTTGGGGTCTTCAGGGATCTTGGGGATTTTCAGGGTCTTGGGCTTCTTTGAGGTCTTTGGGGTATTCAAAGGTCTCAGGGGTCTCAGCAGTCTAAAGGGTCAAAAGGTACATTCCAAGAGTACGTAAATAATAGACATATAGTCACACGGATGGAGGGACGCATGTTGAGACCAAGCTCTTTTTATATAAGGATTATTTTTTATTTTTGTTTGTTTCATTTTGTTTTTACTCCTTGAGGAGCTCCACTGCAAAGTGTGGAAGGCGAACTACCTGAAGACATTGGAGGGGACAGATGGATAAGGGAAGTCCAGTCCAGGCAAAACGTCAGTGAGTAGGTATGGCTTGACATAGCATGGTAGACAGAGGAGACAGTGTTTTTGTTGTTGTTGTTGTAGTTGTTGTTGTAGTTGTTGTCGCAGCAGCTTTGGTCCCTCATCAAGCGAAAAGACCGGCAGAACCCAATTATTCTGCAGTGCCCACCAGACACTTCAAGAGATCTAGTGTGGAAGAGATGTTGAAAAGGTGTCTTGTTTTGAACCAAGGAGGGGCAGCTTGTCATGGTTTGTGGGGTCCATAGACTGAGAGGACATGTTGGGTTTAGTGCGGGTTGGAGCCAATGTTGAGATTGCTTCAGGTAGGGGCTGTGTCCGCATGGATGAACTCTCATTTCATGATCAAGTGTTGCTTCAGAGGAGTGAATTTTGAGGGAAGGGTGTTTGAGGAAATTGTTTGAGGGACATTATTCTTTGAACACTGATGGGAGATAATTACCTCTGCCCCCACGAAGGTGAACCGAGGTTATGTATTCACCCTTGTCTGTCTGCATGTGAAAAGTTACGGACAGATTCGGACAAAATTTGCTGGACAGGTGGCATGTGTGACATGGATGAATTGATTTAATTTTGGTGAAGATCCAGATGCAGATCCGGCCTAGATCAGTCGGATACAAAATGTAAACTGTTCAGCCTGACGGAGGTATTCACTCCACTCAGTGTCTTAGTCGTTACCCTCACGGAAGTAGAGGGTATTAGGCCATCAGCCGTAAGCTGTATCGTGCAGTTTCGTTCCCCTCATTGGGGGGAGGGGAGAGGGGGGGTAGACAAAACCTTGATGATATGATAGTATATATCCAAATACATACGTATCCAAAAGTTCTCCACTCAAATGGGTGCAGTTATTGTGTATTTTCATCTTGAAAATCGATGCATTCGCCACGCTCTCTCATTTGAATTTTCTCCACACGGATCACGTGTAGGCCACGTGACGCCTCGACAGCCAATAGATCGGCTGACATCGTATGCAAATTACGTCAGACTGTCATGTGACTGGCTAAGTTGTCCAAGATAGCACCTTCCTGCAGGGAGGAAATTACCGGCAGCTGATCGGCGATTTTTGATGAATATGGCCAGTGAGGACGCTCCCCCGTGTATTATTCACCAGGACAATGTAGCGAACGAAGAAGTGAAACGTTTTACGTCTGTAAAATGGGATAAATGGAGAGAAAGTGTCAACAAATGGCTCGTCTTAGACGGTCACCAACGACGTTGAGCCGAGAGTGCCGGCGTGGGAGGACTAACTTCGATCATGGGCCGATTGTACCCGGAGTGCCGGTGTAAAGATTTCAAGCTACCCCCCCCCCCCACCTTTCAAGTTACCTCCTGGTAATCTGAAATCGATTTCAAGTTACCCCTGGGGGTAGCTTGAAATCGATTTCATCCTACCCCCTACGATTTCAGATTAACCCCCCCCTCAAAATATTTATTTATGGATGTTTATTTACAAAAAATAGTAATTTAATTGATATTGAAAACGAATTAGGGAAAAACCATTGACCACGTGACCGCCTTTAAAGAGTCTGCAATGAATTTTGATTTTATGACGAATGATTTTATTTTAATATTGTTATTAATTGAAATCAGTATTTCTCAAACAGTTATAGTTTATGAAATCCTTCTTCGATATAGTTGATCCAAATAGACATACTGGTTTATCTTTTAAACCAACTCAGACTATATTTACAATTATAGAAACAACGCAATAAAATCAATGTATAAGAAAGGCAATGAAAACAGCTTATTTTTAATTCACAATTTCGTTGTTGTGGTGGTGGTCGTATGGCAGCGTAGCTGCCGGGGTAGCTATCATTTCTTGAAGCGCGACTGTGTCGCTGATGCAGTGCCCCTCTACCAGTACACACACTGGAACTGGTACTCATTTCGCCGACCTCGGAAGGACGACAGGCTGAGTGCGTAGCCTGGTGTTGGCTCAGTGGTTCGGGTGGCGACTTGGGATCTTAGGGTCCTGAGTTCAAGCCCCGTCGGCCGCTGAATTAATGCACCAGGGGGTTGACTCAGCCTGTCATCCTTCCGAGGTCGGCACTCTTGGCTAAACGTCGTTGGTGACCGTCTAAGACGAGCCATTTGTTGACACTTTCTCTCCATTTATCCCATCTTACAGACGTAAAACGTTTCACTTCTTCGTTCGCTACATTGTCCTGGTGAATAATACACGGGGGAGCGTCCTCACTGGCCATATTCATCAAAAATCGCCGATCAGCTGCCGGCGATTTCCTCCCTGCAGGAAGCTGCCATCTTGGACAACTTAGCTGGTCACATGATGGTCTGACGTAATTTGCATATGATGCCAGCCGATCTATTGGCTGTCGAGGCGTCACGTGGCCCACACGTGATCCGAGTGGAGAAAATTCAAATGAGAGAGCGCGGGGAATGCATCGATTTTCAAGATGAAAATACACAATAACTGCAGCTATTTGAGTGGAGAACTTTTGGATACGTATGTATTTGGATATATACTATCATATTATCAAGGTTTTGTCTACCCCCCCCCACCCCCACCATGAGTGGAATGAAACTTGATTTTCAGGCACTTTCTGAGCCATGGCTGATGGCCTATATTGCGTTTGGGTCCATCTGTCTGTCTCTTTGTTTGTTGGTCCACACAGAACTTTTGTGTTTTTATCCACAACTGCTTGTCGGATTGCGACAAAATTTTCACCAGAGGTGTGACTACTCATGTAGAATGCTTTATTCATAATTATGACATAATAGGTCATGTGGTGTGGCAGCCATGTTGGAAAAACAGAAAAACTTTTGACCTCTGTATCTCTGAAACCGCACCATGGAAAACAATTTTAAAGTTGGCATATAGCAAGTACTCCTCATGGGGCACAAGTGGTTTTTATGACGTCATAGTTGCCTTCGTTATGATGTCATAATTGCATATGGAGAACGCTACCAATCAGTATAAACATTTTTGAGGGTTATCGAGGAATAAAATGGTCCACCGAAAAAAAAAAAATTGATGACATCATCAGTCACGTGATTCAGCAACCATATTGGAAAAAAAAACCTTCAAAAACCTTCTCTGAAGTAGCTGAGCCGATTGAGTCAAAACTTTACACTTATGACCGCCTATCCATGAGGAACAAAACGTTCATAATATGATGTCATAGGTCACATGGTTTGGCAGCCATATTGAATTTACCCAAAAACCTACAAAAATCTTCTCCAGAACAGCTGGATAAATCGAGGGGAAACTTCACACAAATGTTCCCCAAGCTATGGGTGTGCAAGTTAAGGAATAATTGATAGGTCACATGGTTTGGCAGCCATATTAGATTGAAGAAAAATATTAAGTCATGTTTTCTCTGGAACCGCTTAATGAACCGGCATGAAACTTCACATTTATGATCTAGTAGTGATGAGGAATATATGTTTTAAGTTTCAACTGGATCGGATGTTTGGTCTGGCAGCCATAATTATATAATTTTTTGATATGGGTTCTTTTTTTTTTGGATTGTTGTTTTTTTTGAATAAGGCTCACTTGGCTGTGACTGGATGGGTTTCAGGGTGAAGAAGTAGCATCTGAAATGCGATATTATAATATGGTGGATGTGTAATATTAAGGATATGAGAGTAACTGTTAGCAGTTGTACATTTCATATGTCATCGGAGTGGAGATGAGTGGTCATGGAGTGACATGGGTGTTTGGGATGTGGAGTTGCAGAGGCAATGAATTGAGTGCCTTTCATATTTATATGGATCACAATTGGGAGTAATTTTGTGTCTGCGCATAAGAGGGCTATGTTGGTGGATCTTGTGCAACCTGTTGCTATCCTGAGAGCTTTGTTTTGTGTATTTTTCAAAACGTTTTTGTTTTTTATGGTATATCATAGTGGCAGCCTAGCTAGAGTCAGGTCAGGTTAGATCTGTGACCTGCTACAGGTACCATGTAAACCTGTACTAACCTGTTCCATGGTCGGGTTGTCGGCGACGAAACCGTCTCCCCACCAGGTTTTCTGGTGAGGAGGGTGTTTGGAGGGTGCCAACGGCCATCCATATCTAGTGCCCAACTGTGTCTGCGGACGTCCTCCTGCAGTTGGGTCACTTCTTATTAGGAGGTTGGTGGCAGGATTTGCACTCCGGCCACCGTAAAATCCTTCATTCCGCAAAACGCAAAAAAATCTGAAAACCCACTCCGTGGGAGTACCTCCTGTGCAGCTTCCCTTCGCAGGGCAGCTCACCGGATGACGGGATTGGGGCAAAGCCTTTGGGACCCCCAATCTTTGATGATAGGAGGGAAACCATGGGGTAACATCCCTGGGTCAGATTGCGGGAGAGTGTGTCGGAGTGGTGCTGAGGTGTCGTCTACCAGATGGCGGTCTCCTTGGGTTAACCTGAGGCGGTCCCTTCGGGTGGGTGCCTGGAATGTCCTATCCCTAAGAGAGGATGATCACCTGTCTCTGTTATCATCTGAGCTCAAGCGTTTGGACATCGGGATTGCAGCTCTCTCTGAGGTTCGGAGACCGGATTGCGGCGAGATAATGGTGGGTGGTTACACCTACTATTGGTCTGGTCGCTCTGATGGTTACCATACCCAAGGAGTTGCTGTAGCTGTGTCCAATAAGCTGACCTCAATGATAATTGAGGTAACACCGGTCAATGAGCGTATTATGAGATTAAGGATTCGTCACTCCTTAGGTGTCATTTCCCTGGTCTCTGTTTATGCTCCGACTGAGGCGAGTGATCTCACCGTGAAGGATGCATTCTACGCCACACTCGAGTCTGTGGTTGATCAGTGCCCCAGACGAGATAAACTTCTAGTCTTGGGGGATTTCAATGCTTCGACTGGAACTGATAGGGATGGTTATGAGGTGTGTGTTGGTCCCCATGGGTCAGGAACTATGAACCAGAATAGCACTAGGTTCCTTGACTTTGCAAGAAGTCATGGACTTAGGGTGGCCAGTTAATGGTTTCAGCGCCCACAAGCTCATCGCTGGACTTGGTATTCCAACGCTGGCAGTGTGGCAAAGGAGATTGACAATGTCCTCATTGACGGTCGTTGGGGGATGATCCAGAACTGCAGGGTCCACCGGAGTGCTCAGTTCCTCAATACTGACCACAGGCTTGTTGTAGCAACTCTAAAGCTGCACCTTAAATCCTGGAGAATGGTACCATCCCAGCCTAAGCTGGATGTTGGCAAGCTCAGGGATGAGAGAGTAGCTGAGGAGTTTGCGAACAGGCTGAGTGGATGCTTGGGGGGTCTAGGTGCTTTGGGGGTCCTGAAGAGTTGTGGAGTGCCTTCAAGACCACCGTCCTTGATGTTGCCGGTGGATGTCTTGGAACTCACCGCAGGGCAAAGAAGAATTTTGTCTCTCAAGGGACACTGGATACCATTGACCAGAGTCGCAGGGCCAGGCTGAATGGCAGAGCTGAGCTGTTCAGGGAGCTGAGGCGTAAAACTGTACGTGCACTGAGGGTGGACAAGGAGGCCTATGTGCGAGGAATCTGTGAGGGGGTAGAGCATCACCTGTGGACACGTGATTCTCGTCCGGCTTACAGGGGAATTCGTGCATTACGTTCATCCAAGCCCATCCCTCGGAGCACTACAGTTAGAGCAGAGAGTGGTTGGCTCTTGACAGAGGAGTCTGAAGTGAAGGCCCGCTGGGCCGGTTACTTTGAGCGGTTGTACCAGGCTGATCCCCGAGCTGTCGAGTTGGACGTCAAGGGTGTTACAATCCCTGTTGCTGACCCTCGAATCAACTGTGGTCCACCTTCGCTTGTGGAAACACGGGCTGCGGTGAACCAGTTGAAACGGGGCAAAGCTCCAGGGATCTGGGGCATCCATGCTCAACTTCTCAAGGCTGGTGGAAATGCTGCACTCGTGTCGTTGCATGCAGTTTTGTGCTCTGCCTGGAACACATGCATCATCCCAACTGATTGGAAGAGGGGTCTTGTTGTTCCTCTCTGGAAAGGGAAGGGTGATCACCAAGAGTGCAACAACTACCGAGGGGTGACGCAGCTCTCAGTGCCAGGCAAGGTCTTTGCTCGGATAATTCTTTATAGGGTTCACCACCATCTGCTTGAGCACCAGCGTCCAGAGCAGTCAGGCTTTACACCAAAGAGGTCAACGATTGACCGTATCCTTGCTCTTCGTGTCCTCACCGAACGCAGGTGAGAGTTTCGGCAGGGGCTGCTTGCAGCCTATGTTGATCTCTGTAAAGCGTTCGATTCAGTGAATCGGGATGTCCTCTGGAGGATTCTTGGTCTTCGTGGGGTGCCACCAAAACTGATCGATCTGATGTCTGAGCTCTACTCTGGTACTGAGAGTGCTGTGAAGTGTGGTAGTGCCATCTCTGACTTATTTCCAGTTGTTACTGAAGTTTGTCAGGGGTGTGTACTTGCCCCCACACTTTTCAGCACTTGTATGGACTGGATTTTGGGGAGGATGTCGGAGAGATCAAGCTGCGGTGCATCGTTTGGGAATGTCAAGATCTCGGACCTTGATTTTGCAGATGATGCAGTCATCTTTGCGGAGACTTTAGATATCCTTTTGGGGGCCCTCGAGGTGCTGAATGAAGAGTCGGAGCCACTGGGATTACGGGTTTCTTGGGTCAAAACTAAGATCCAGGCTTTCGGTAGAATCTTGGATGCTGCTGTCCTGTCTGTGTCTGTTTGTGGTGAGGATGTTGAGGTCCTGGATAGATTCACTTCCCTTGGCAGTGATATTCATGTCTCTGCTGGTTGTGAGTCAGAGGTCAATAGACGTCTGGGTCGTGCCTGGGGAGTCATGGATTCACTGGATCATGGGGTATGGCGCTGCTGGTACCTGTGCGGGAGGACGAAAGTCCGAGTCTTCAGGTCCTTGGTACTTCCAGTCTTGCTCTATGGATGCGAGACTTGGACTCTGACCAAGGATCTGAGACGGAGACTTAATTCCCTTGGTACTAGGTCTCTTCGGAGAATCCTTGGCTATCGCTGGTCGGATTTTGTGTCCAACGAGCGGTTGCTGAGAGAGACTCGGATGAGATTTGTTACCTGCATAGTCCGTGAGCGTCAGTTGCGGCTGTATGGACATGTGGCTCATTTTCCTGATGCTGATCCTGCTCACCAGATTCTCTCAGCGAGGGAGTCTCATGAGTGGAGGAGGCCAGTGGGCCGACCACATGCCTCGTGGTTGCAGCAGGTTGACCATCATCTCAAGGAGATGGGTATGGGCCTGGCATCTGCCTGGGGCATGGCCAGACGGAGGCCCCTGGAGTACCGGCGGAAAGTGGATGCAGCGACGCGTTGTTCCGACACATGCTCCCATACCTGACCTGACCTGACCTCGCTAGGGCTGGTATAATTGATGCTAGTCTGGATGAACTGTTTTAAAGTTGTTGGAAGTGATTCTTTGTATTGTCCAAAGATTATGTTCGTGAGTGCTTTGAGTGTGTTGCTTTTGTGGTTATCCTTGGCAGTGAGTTTATCTGTGTTGTGTAAAAGTCATTTGGGTATCCAAGGTGATGCCCAGTAATGTTGGATGTCTGTCAAGAGGAAGTTGTCTATAGAAAAGGTTAGTGGTTGGATGTGCGTTGGATTCATATCTGTCTGGAGTGAGAAGGGTTGCAAAATATTTGGGTAGAGATACCATAATGCTGTTCAGTATGAACCAACTTACAAGATCATAGAAGTGTTGCTGAAGGGTAGTCGTAGCCTGGACAAAATGTGAATGTTGTAACAAAATGGTTAGATCATCTACATGTATAATATATATATATATATATATATATATATATATATATATATATATATATATATATATATATATATATATATATATATATATTATAGAAGCAATGAGTCTACTTCAGGGGTCAGGAGGTCATGGAGGAATACATTGAAGAGTGAGGGAGACAGTACAAAGCCCTGTGGGATGCTGTTAGGGAGAAGTCTGAAGAAAGAGAGGTAGTGGTAGTTGTTAGATCCTCGTGGAGGATCTCAGTCTTACTCACATTGTTATTCTTCATCTTCTTCTTGTGGACTTTTTTGTTTCACAGCCTACCATTTTCATCGAAACTTCCTGAAACTTGGCATACATATGTAAAAATTCCCTGCGCAGACAGTAACCATCTCCGATTTAGAAAATTACTCCTAGAAAAAAAGTTACAACGTCAAAATATCTTCGCTAATGGAAATCGCCTAAAAAATTATCTCTGAAACTAGGCAAGCTTTTTTAATTCTGTTTGCGGGAATCGAACAGGGCATTAGCAGAGATGAATTACCGCACATATGATACATCACTATGATGTCATATCAACTTTTCTGACGTCATTCCTATTTTTGACATTTTTTGTTTCACAACCCAGAGTTTTCATCGAAACTTCCTGAAACTTGCCATGTATATGCAGAAAGCCCACGCGCAGGCAGTAACCATCTCCGATTTTGGAAATCCTTCCAAGAAAAAAAAGTTATGACGTCATAATATCGCCGCTAATGGAAATTGCCTACACCATTATCTCCGAAACTAGGCAAGCTGTTTGAATTTTGTTTGCAGGAATCAAGCCGGGCATTAGCACAGATAATTTATCGCAAACCTGATACATCACAATAACGTCATATTCGTTTTTATGACGTCATCATTCAGAGGACGAGGATCTTAGCTCATTTGAGCTTGTTTATATGAGGGTTGCTTTGTGAGGGTTGTTTTTCTCTCAGTGAGTATTGTGTTTTTGTTGAAGCCGTCTCGATGCCAGCATGTATTGTGTTAATGTAGACAGACAAGTGGTTGTTGAGTGTCGTGGACAAAAACCATGTTGTGATTTGGCTATATGAATAAAAGGGGAGATTTTATTTCTCGGATGAGTCTTTCCAGTATTTTGTTTGGGGTGTATAAGAGATAAATGGGCCGATATGATGTTAATAAGAGGTTTGTTCGGTTTCAGTCCCGTATTGCTATATACAATGATTACCTTCGATCACCTTTTTAGCTTCATTGTCAAGATTCATATTTTGGTGGGTCATCCATGCCTATCAGTGGTGCCTACCAGTAGGCGCGTCGTCTGTCTGTCCGTCCATCCGTTTGTCTGTCCGTCCACATATACTTGCAGCTTCTTCTCTGAAACTACGCATACGATTTTGATGACATTTTACCACTACTTTCATCACCAAGTATGTCCCAAAGCTTGTTCATGACATTAAAAAAATAAAATGAATAGGTATTTCCGTTCTTCTCCATGACATATTTTGTGGGTCATCCATGCCTACCCGTGGTTCCCTGGTTATCTTATCCAGCTGTTACCAGGTGTTGGGAAGTTGGGGTTGGTATTCTGATGGACACAAGTTTGGTGGTGGTATATGTATATGTATATGTCAATGTTGATAATGTCTCTCCGAATTTTCTCAATGTAGTTATTTGAGCTTATGGGATGGCACGTTGTCCATCCTTCCATAAACACTTGCAACTTCTTCTCCGAAACTGCTGATGGGATTGTGACCAAACTTGGCTAAAATGATCTTTGGTGTGGTCGAACTCAAGTTCATTCCTGATATCCCCCCCCCCCTCCACTCCATCAATAAGTAGGTTATGATAAGGATTAAAGGTTCGGAGTACTTGTATTTGGATCCAGTATGGCCATAATTTTGGATTCAGGAGAACCTTCAACATTCTTTTTCTCTCAAATTGCTTAACCGATCAATGCGAAACTTTAAATTTATGATCAACTACCCAAGGGAAATATAATTTTTTCACAATGACATCATCAGTCATGTGGTATGGCAGTCATATTGATCATAATAAAACCTTTAAGAATAATCTTCTTTGAAACCACCTGACTGATCGATGCGACACTTTAAATCGGTGATCGACTTCCCATGGGATACATTGTTTGTTAACAATGACATCAGTCACGTGGTGGAGCAGCCATATTGGTTCATAAGAAAACCATTAAAAAAATCACCATCTCTGAAACTGCTTAACTGATCTATGGGAACGTTTACATATGTGGTCAACTCCATGCAGAAAATAGAATATGATAACGATGATGTCATTGGTCAAGTGGTCTGGCAGCCATATTTGATCAAAGGAAAACCTTTAAAATTCAACTTTGCTGGAACCGCCTAACCGATCAATGCGAAACTTAAAATATATGATCAGTGACCTATGGGAACGTTTGATTAAAATAAGCTGATCTGAAACACAATATGGCTGCCAGTGACGTCATAATACAGAAAGTGGGCAATATCTTGAAAAACATGAATTTTAGACACCTTGGAGTTGCGCCTTATCAAATGGGGCTAATTTGGATGTAACAGGAAGTGACATCATCAACCGGAAACGGGCAATATCTCTAAAGCTCAGGCGCATAGACAGCAGGGAGTTGCTCGACTGTGAACATCATGTCGATACCACCGAACGTAAAATGTATATTCTAAATCCAGCTCTTATTTTTACCCTGATCCATTCATCACTCCGCTTTTTGGCAAGCAGACAGGTGAGCTACATGTGACCATTGGTCCTCTATTTTTATTTTTTATAGAGGTGATTTTGATGGTATTCTTGTAAGACAGCAGCTGTAGGGTGTCTGACGTTGTGTTGGAAAATATGTTTTTGTAAATGAGGGTGAGGAGCCCTCCACCACCTCTGTTGTCTGGTTGGTCCTTTCAGATAAAAGAGTGGTTTGGGAAGATGTGGGAAAATTTGGAGATATTGTTAATTTTATTCTATGTCTATTCAATTGCTATATCTATTTTGTGTTTGTCGATGAAATTTTGGAGTTCTGTTATTATCCCCCGCCAACCAACTAAGTTGGCGGGGGATATAGAAATGGGTTCCGTCCGTCCGTCCGTCCGTCACATTTCGTTTCCGGAGCTTAACTACAAATCCCCTCAAGATATATTTATGAAATTTGGTACACATATCAAGCAAGTGGTGAACTGGTGCCTTTTGATATTTTCTAATTGATAGGTTACATGGTTTGGCAGCCATGTTGGATTCAAGAAAAAATATTAAATAATGTTTTCTCTGGAATCACATAACCTAACAAAGCGAAAATTTCCAACTATCATCTTCCATCATGTCTGCATACATAGTAAAAATTATGTCATCACAAGTCACATGGTTTGGTGGCCATCTTGGATAGAAAAACACACCTCATCCGATTAACACGAAACTTCACACACGTATTCCACTGGAGGATTGGAGGCAGAATGTAAATTTATGATGTCATAGGTCACATGGTTCGTCAGCCATCTTGGATTGAAGATTAATAAATTTTAAAAATATTCTTCTCCAGAACGGCTGGACAGATTGAGGCAAAATTTCACATACACTTTCCCCAAGACATCCTTTCAGAAGTTTGTTAATTTTTAATTGATAGGTCACATGGTTTGGTGGCCATATTGAATTTACCCTAAAACTTTCAAACATCTTCTCCAGAACGGCTGGTCAGATCAAGGGGAAACTTCACATACATATTGCACACGCTTAGGGAATATAAGTTTGTTAATCCTCATTTACTATGGCGGGGGATATCGAAGACTTTGTCTTCAACGGATGCTAGTTTTATTTTGAATGCCGATTATGTTGAGCTGTGCAATGTTCAGGTGGAATTGATTGCTTTGTGATAATAATGGGTTAGACTGAATGACGACAGCGAGGTGTTGTACAGGACAGCTCCAGGTCCATTGTGAGCTGTAATCTTTGTATGAAGGTAGATTTCTGCATTTGAGATGAAGCCATCTGTTACATCTTGTGCAGAGAACTGAGAACTGAGTAGTCAGCAAACATCACTGTCGTTCACAAGAAGGGTGGTAAACAGGAAAACAAACTCGCAAGTTACTTTCACTTATCAGCAAAGTCATGGAATCAATCCTAGCTTTTGTTGTCAAGTTGATATTAAGGTCATGTGACCCTACTGAGGGTAATTTCATTAGAGATTTACTTTCATTCGATTAGAGGGTAATTAATTAGTCTGGACGTTCACCCAAGTTGTGTTTGTAATATGAGGTTTTGACCCCCCCCCCCCCCCCAAAATATGTATTTGCTTTCTTCTCCCACACTACACAAATGATTTCAATGAAACTTGGCCACAACCTTCATCACTCATGGTATACTAAAATTTGTTCATGGCATTAAAAAAAATCAGGGTCTATGGGGGTCTGCAGGGGGGGTTTGAGTGACTGTTGCTCCTGATCCAGGTGAGCTTCAGGACGTGCAGTCCTATTTTTGTGGTTCCATGCAATGTCTGCCATTTTAATTTGAACTGTTCAATCTGGTAGAAGTGAAAGATCTGTTGAAGAGCTGAGATTAAAGAGGAGACAGCTCTGTGGAGCACATTTTCTTATTGGGAATGCAGATGCAGTTTGGTCCTGTTGTGTTAAAGATAAAGGGTATTTGTGATCATCACTCTCTCTGGAGTTAAGTTTGCACCGACCAATGAGTAGGTTGTGAGAGGAAGTGTATGAGGGAATGGAAGAGATGGAATGGGCTCCACGGCCTTCAAAACGGACAGTTTTGATATTAAGTTAATATTATTAATACGGATAGTTTCTGTTGTGAATAAGAACTTTCAGTCTTTTTGTCACCACAATATACAGTATTTATTGCTAACGGAGCAAATTTCAAAAAGGTAAAAAGATGATACATGACATAACAGGACATATATAGCCCAATCTGTAAAATGTAGATGTATTTTTGCCATTTCAACCCCTTAAAGATCCCATGACACCCAAAAGTACTGAAAAAAAAAAAAATATATATATATATATATATATATATATATATATATATATATATATATATATATATATATGTCCTATAGGAGTTTTTCATCGTGATTTCAGATCTGACAATTTTTTCACAATACTCATTCTGTAAAATGTAAAATTAAAAAAACAAACCTCTTCGGGAACGCCCCTAAAAATTCTACTGAAAGGGGCGTAACCCACATGATGTCACATACCGGATTACAAAGGCTGCACGTAAATTACTCAGGTTGGTGGTCTATGTGATTCTATTGGCTTTCTGTGCGTTTCCACATTCGATTGGTCGACTCAATCGCTTCGTTCATTTCTGCTTTAAAAAAATTGAACATTTGGTTTTGAATAATGGATGACACGGACTTTCATTTGTCTGGTAGCGACAGTGAGTGTGAGAGAAATGAAGGATTTTGGGCTGAATCACATGGAGAATTGTCGGATAACATAGTCGCGGGAGGTGAAGTTCAGGCGGCTGGAAATGAAATACGGCCTTAGCAGTTTGAGCCCGAAGCAGGACAAGCAGAGGAAACTGGCGATGAAATTCCCGGCGTTCATGATGATCGGGAGGCCATCGAAGGAAGACTTGGCAATAACAACTGGTGAGACTAAATCCTATTTGTAATTCAATAATGTAAATTCGACTTGCATACTGCTCGATATCAGAAATATTTTAGTGAGGTGACGTGAACAGCACAGCGCAGCGGACATGTTTCTCCGCGGCGAATGAATCGCAAGCAAGGCCAGCCCATGTCATCGGCCGTATCTCTCCGCGCATAAAACGAAGCAATCTCGCTGTCCGGATATGATGAAAACTTATGTGCAGAACACACCTTGCGACACAATTGTCTTGAGTAGTCCGATAAATCTGACGTTCTGTTGCATTTTTATTTATTTTATTCCTACTGTCGTCATGTAGCACCAGTAGAAAACAATGAAGAAAAGAGAATAATAAAAGAAAGCTACAGCACGTCAGATTTATCGGCCTAGTCGGACGGACGACGGATTTATTGGACTCGTCTAGACTCTAGAGATCTCGAGTCAATCCACTCTGTGCGAGTTTCTGCATGTGACGTCAACGCTGCGGTTCGCTGAAGTCAACTTTTTTAAGGGGCGGGGCATAGCAAGTTGTGAAAAGCAGCAGAGATGATCGAAATATTGGTCTAGTTATCCCATTTTTTATTAAAAAAAAAAAAACGGGTGATTTCTTCACTAGGAAGGTCAAGTTAATATATTGTTGCGGTTGAGGAAATTCGCAAACCACCATTCAGGTCCCGTAGGTGAGATATCTCTGTAAGTACATGTGTAGGTAGCCCAAACCCGTTGTTTAGAGGGAATAAATGTGATTCATTCGGGCTGCGACCCTTTGAGATAGTCGTTTTTCTGTTCTATCTTTATTTTGAACCAACCACGTCTCAACCGCCATCACACAACAACCAACAACCACAATGCCGCTTCACAACAACAACAACGCCAACAGCCACGACCTTTACCTTCACAACTCGCTCCCGCAAACATCGCATCACCGCCATTCCAAACGTCACCATGGCCATGGACCACCACTTTAAACCCTCCACCACCTTCGCCTCTCCTTCTGCGGCCATTCCCGCACCGTTTGTGGGTGCCGAGCGTCAGGCTGTCCAGGCCTCGAACAGGACGCGTGCCAAACCCCGAGTGCAAAGTGCGGCCTTTCCGAGGAGAATTCGGATCAGGAATGATACACGCCCACTTCTGATCCGTCCAATCAGCAAGCGCGGGGCGGTTTGGCCCCGCCTCCAGGCGCGTCGGTGTAGAATCGATATATGCAAATTCGAGGATCAGGGGAGACTTACGCCCCTTTTTCTCCGTCCAATGGGCGAGCGTGGCTCCACCCCCGAGCTCATTCTGATCCAGAAATTTGCATATGGGTTCTCCTGCCGGCCTATAAAGTGCCGAGCACAGGGTCGAGTCGGGCTCAGTCGAGTCAGTTGGAGAAGAGTAAAGGCGAGTTTGAGAAGAGTCAAGTCGGGTCTGGAGAGGAGAAGTCTGTCGGAGCTCGCAGTCTGTCGGGGTTCGGAGTCTGTCGGGGAGCTGTAGAGAGAGGAAGCCTGGAGCGCGGTCGAGGTGATTTGCTGCAGTCGGCTGAGGAGAATTTAATTGGAGAGGAGACCGAAGGGTTCGGGTCCGAGGCAAGGAAGACGGCGGTCGGCGACGAGCTCGCAGTGGAGTCGCTCGTCGCGGGACCCAAGCAAGCCAGCTATCCTCTTTCCCCAGAGCATCAACAATTCCCCCCTCCCCCCCCACACGCTGAGATAGTGCGAAAAGGGGGCCCCGTTCCCACCCCACTCCAAGCAGTGCCAACGAAACTCTCGAAGGAGCGCGGAGTCGGGGCGCCGCCGCACCGCCACATTTGCGGCTCATCACAAAGACACGGATAGGATCCACCCGGTGTCACGGCCCACAGGCCCCGTCTGCCCCCTTGTCTTTGAGGGTGGCCCTTTTCTTTTGCTTTTGAGTAAATGTGTTGTCGGCGCCATATGTAAAGTAAAACTGTGTAAGTGTTGCCGTGTGCTCGCGTAGTCGGGAGTAGATCTGCATTGTTGTGTTTCTTTTGTTACATCTGCTTTTGGTGCATAATTGTTGTAATTGTATATGTGTGCTCTCCGTGTGTCGCGTAATAAATGTGCATGATGTTGAACTGTTTTTCCCGTTTCGCTTCGTCTTTTCTTTAATTGAATCTCCATCTTGCTTCACGTAAAGGGTTGGTAGTGGATTTAATACGCCCGATAATTAATCGGAACCATCGAGGCCGACGATAACACCGCTCGAATATCCCGATAGTACGGAACGGGTTGCTTAAGTGGCCCGTGTCCGGAGTCGACCTGCGGAGAGGTGCGATCGCCCGGTCTACCCTCTGCGTGGGTAATTAGGTAGGTCGAGTTTGGCGAACAACCCTATCCCACGCGGGGGGCTGATTGGCACGATCGTGGTGAGGTCGAAAGGCCCACCCGTGACTAGCTCCCGGCGTTAGTCCGAGAGGGTCACGACAGAATTGTCCGTCTAGTGGGCGACGTGCCGCGATTCGAGTTATGTAGCCGCTCGCACGCCGGCGGGCGCAAATTCGCAACAATATAAATAACCAGAAAGTTTTGGGTGTCATGGGACCTTTAATGCTGGGCGTAGTGGCGTATGCCTGTAATCTGGCTACTCGAGGCTTGGGTTGGGGGATTGCTTGAGGATGGGAGCTCTGCACTGTGCTGTGCTAGAAAAGAACAGAGCAGCCTGGCTGATATGGTGGCACCAAACCCAGATTGTCAGGTCAGACCAGATCAGATCTGTGACTTGCTGCAGGTATCATGTAAAACCTGTACTAACTTGTTCATGGTTGGCTCCCCCCATCATGTCCTCCTGGGGAGGAGGGTTTATGGATATGGACACCCAGCAGGACTAAAAACAAAACCTGTTAAAGAGCGGAGGAGCTCCTTGTGAGCCAACAGCCATCCATATCTAGTGCCCAACTGTGTCTGCAGATGTCCTCCTGCAGTGGGTAACCTTTCCTGGCAGGTTGATTGCATGATTTGCACTCTGGCCACCATAAAAACTTCACTCTGCAAAACACACCAAAGTGGTGTCTGTCTGTGTGTGGGTGGGGGCGTGGGTGCTTAGGTGTCATCCACTCGATGGCAGTCTCCTCGAGTTAACCTGAGGTGGTTCCTTTGGGTGGGTGCCTGGAATATCCTCACTCTAAGAGATGGGAATGGGCCAGGCATCTGCCTAAGGGATGGCCAGACGGAGGCCCCTGGAGTGGTGGCAGAAAGTGGACACAGAGACATGCTGTGGCGCATACTCCCCATGTATGTATGTTTGTAAACCCTTATGGTCATCAAATTGACCTTATTTAATTTACTCGCAATTCACCTAACAAGAAGCATAATATGTGCTTTAAGATCATTTTTACAAGGATGCACTTGGTGTGTTTCAAAAGATAATATATGGGTGTATAGTTTTGTGACATCGGATTTTTCAAGACTATACTTTTCCATGTCTGATATTTGTGTACTGCATGAAGGAAGTCGGAAATATAGGTATGAAGGCGAGACAAGCAGAGGAACAAGCTGGATTGTTTTTGTACACTTTCTGTAAAATGAGAATGATGTTTGCCAACTTTGAGGCAGACGGGAGGTGGCCAGAGGAGAAGGACAGTTTGTACATAGAGAGCAGACAAAGGAGAAGGACAGTTTGTACGTAGAGAGCAGACAAAGGAGAAGGAAGAGCAGTGGAGTAGGATTTGAGGGTGTGGGAACTGATGTCATCTGGGCCTATTACCAATGAAGAGTGAAGGCTGTACAGAACTTTTTCTCCCTTCTCTGTTGTGAAAAACAGAGCTGATAAGGCAGTGGGCAAAATGGGGTAACGTGAGTAAAGGCGATTTGACGATTTAGCCAGCGTATGTCAACGCATGAAAAATTTGTCTAAAACGCTGGCACACGTCGAATACGTTATGGGTAAGTTTTGTATACGTTAAGAGCATGCTGAAGCACGCTGGCATACGTAGTAGTACGCCGAGCTCGTCGACAAATTTTAACATGCTCAAAAATTTTTTGACGTATGCCAGCGTATGACTCACACGTTCCGCATACGCTGGCCATAAGTTGTAGGCACGTTATGCAATCGTTGACACACATCGACACACGTTACTGGTAAGTTACTCATAAGTCGAAACACATCGAGGTAATGTTTAGCATACCCGAACCTTATTTCTAACCTATGAGTAACGTGCTTTGAACCTGTGTGACGTATCTCCAACGCATATTGACGTATGTAGACGTATTTGACGTCTTCCGGACGACCACAGAACTTACTGAACGTGTTTGTAACTTACAGCTTCTGTATAATGGCGTATTGGCAGCGTTTAGGGGAATTGGTATATAAATATGGGCTTCACAGGAGGAACCCGTCAGTGTTCCAGACTCCATGTGTTTTTTTTTTGTTTTTTTTTTTCTTCGGCATGACGGTGATGTTGACACTTCGATTTCGAGTGCGGTTATAATATAATATAATTAATAGGCTGCCGCTCAACGATTTAAATCATAACCGCACTAGAAATCGAAGTGTCAACATCACTGGTCATGCCGAAGAAAAAAAAAAATAACAAACAAACAAACATTACCTCGACGTGTTTCGACTTATGAGTAACTTACCAGTAACGTGTGTCGACGTGTGTCAACGATCGCATAACGTGCCTACAACTTATGGCCAGCGTATGCGGAACGTGTGAGTCATATGCTGGCATACGTTGAAAAATTTTCAACATGCTGAAAATTTTTCGACGTACTCGGCGTACTTCGACGTATGCCAGCGTGCTTCAGCGTGCTCTTAACGTATACAAAAACTTATCCATAACGTATTCGAAGTGTGCCAGCGTTTTTGACAAATTTTTCATACGTCGGCATATGCTGGTAAAAACGTCAAGGTGTGACAGTTAGATTTCTAGTGCGGTTATGATTTGAATCATCGAGCAGCAGCCTTTTAATAGGCTACGCCACGTGATCGTCGGCGATACGCTGCCGCGCGCTATGCATACGTTAGACCAGGGGTCGGGAACCTTTTTGACTCAGAGAGCCATGAAAGCAAAATATTTAGAAATCTATTTCAGTGAGAGCCATATAATATATTTTAAGACTGAATTCAACTAAATGTGAGTATAATAAGCCTCTGAATTTATTATTTTAAATAATGTTGTTATAATACTCACCATTAATGGGACTTCTGGTGCTGTATGGATTTGCTGATGGCTTTGTTGTCTGGTTGGTACTTGGTGAGGTTAAGCTTCATGCAAGCGTTGAGGCTTTCATCCGTTAGACGTGATCGTAGGTTGGACTTGATGTTTTTAAGATGCGAGAATGACTGCTCACATGCATACGTAGATCCAAACAAGGTCAAGACAGCAATACTCACACGCTGCAGTGTGTGGTATGTGACAGGAAGCGCGTTCCAAGTTTTGATAATCAGCTGGTCTTCGGGTTGAAGTTTTTTCATTTCTGTCCACATAACATGCGCTTGCTCGCCAACTCCGCTTTCTGTCGTGCGATTCTTTCCAAATCTTCATTCAGTGACTTGAACTTATTCACCCACATGTCTGAGGCCTTCAGGTCAGCCACTTCTGCTTCAAAATCTCTGACGGAGACACCAGGAATGTAACTCAGGTCGGCTGTGTTCAGTGAACACTCGTTTGGATGGGTTATGAACTTAAAAAGACGAGTGTGCTCACGAAATTCTCCAAAGCGTGCTTTGAATGACTGGAGGAGACGATGTGGAGCCAGCTAACTGGTGGAGATCAAAGTTTTGAGTGGGCTCACTTGCTGTGCATGCATCTTTAAATTGTCTCAGTTTTTCAAAATGTAGTAAACGACCTGTTTCAAGATCCATGATAAAGAGCTCCAGCTTGTTTTCAAAAGCAAACACGGCTTGTTGAAGGGATAACACTGTATTTCCAATGCCTTGCATTTTCACGTTGAGCTGGTTCAGATGTTCAGTCATATCCACGAGATAGTAAAACTTGAGGAGCCACTCAGTTTCGGCTAGCTCAGGATGCTCAATCCCTTTCATTTCAAGGAAATTCCGGATTTCGTTCAGGCAAGCCGCGAAACGGCTAAGCACCTTCCCTCTTGACAACCAACGCACATTGCTGTGCAAAAGCAGACCGTGATAGTTATTTCCAACTTCATCCAGCAGTGTTCTAAACTGGCGACCATTTAAGGCTCGGGCAACAATAAAGTTGATCACACGAATGACCAGCAACATCACTTCGCCAAGCTGCCCATCACACATCTGAGCACAAAGTGCCTCCTGGTGTAGAATACAATGGAAACTTAGGATGGGTCTATTTTCATGTTCACGGAGAAGCGCCACAAATCCTTTGTTTTTCCCCACCATACACGGAGCACCATCAGTACACACTGAGATAAGTTTATCCAGAGGTAGATTTTTTTTTCTTGAGCGAACTCCATGAAAGACTTGAATAAATACTCACCTCTTGTGGACCCTTTTATTGGCAGAACAGCAAGACTTTCTTCGCGCAGTGTATCACCAGCAGCATATCTTGCAATCACACTGAACTGCAACAAATGGCTTTCGTCTGTTGACTCATCCAAAGCCAGGGAAAAGAACGGCGCTGTATTTATGTCCTTCACTTGCGTTTCCTCCACTTGGTTTGCCATCATGATGGTACGATCATGAACAGCTCTTGCCGATAGAGGCATGTCTTGTATCCGTTTGATTATCTTGTCTTTGTTCGGAAGATCATCAAAAAGTTCATTGGCAACATCCAGCATGAACGTTTTAGCATCCTCGCCATCTGTGAATGGTTTTCCGTTCCTCACTATTGCTAAAGATCCAGCAAAGCTGGCGGAATTATAGTCACCTTGCCGGGTCCATACGCGGAGTTGCTGCTGGCTGGCTTGCACCCTGCTCAGTAGCTCTTGGCACGCTTTCTTTCTGCCGTCTCCCACAGGGTATTTTGATGCAAAGGTCGCATGGCGCGTGTCAAAGTGCCGCTTTATATTCGACCGTTTCATCGATGCAATTTTGTCATTGCAAATTAGACACACCACAGAACCTGCTCTCTCCACAAAGGCGAATTCTTCAGCCCATTCGTCCTGAAATGTACGATACTCCTCATCTTTTTTTCTTTTCGCCATTTTCTTCGTCGAAGGGTTAGCTTTGAGCAAGTGAGAGAGAGAGAGAGAGAGAGAGAGAGAGAGAGAGAGAGAGAGAGAGAGAGAGAGAGAGAGAGAGAGAGAGAGAGAGAGAGAGAGAGAGAGAGAGAGAGAGAGAGAGAGAGAGAGAGAGAGAGAGAGAGAGAGAGAGAGAGAGAGAGAGAGAGAGAGAGATGTTGACCCAACTGAGGCTTGGCAAATAGTGAGTCTGGCTGGCCTGCGCACGGGCTTATATACTCGAGAGGTGCGGCGCGGCCGGCCGACTCTGGGATGCTGTCACCTCAGCGGTGGTGCGTGATTGGTCGAGATGAATTCCGCTACGCGTGTCGGCGGCGGCACGTCATCGGAGGAACCGAAATCACGAGTCACCTCGGCCGCATGACTGGACGAAACAAAAACCGCTTCAGCCAATTCGGAGGCGTTTTTTCTTCTCTCCTTCTGGCAAGTTCAGCCCTGCACGTGAATGAAGCATGACACCATTCAAACTATAGGTAAAGCTTCCGCGAGAAATATTGGGCTTTCAAAGTTTCAAACTCCAATTTTATCTGCGAGCCAGATGCAATCATCAAAAGAGCCACACCTGGCTCGCGAGCCACACGTTCCCGACCCCTGCGTTAGACTATCGTTGGGCATACGTTGTGAACGCTGACAACACGCTCAGCATTCGTTGGTATAAGTTATCTATAAGTTATCGAAATGTTCTGTGTACGTTACTAATACGTTATGCACACGTCCAACCCGTTATGAATACGCCCAAAACTTTTTTAAAACATCAATTGTTCAGCGTACGCCAGCGTTTTCATACATTTTGATACGTTGCCATACGCTGGCTAAAACGTCAAGGTGTGACAGGGCCTTAAGGGAGGGACGAGTTGCGTACAAGTGATTTGAAGGCAAATACTGTGTTGAAACATTCTGCCTTGTCTAAAGCGGTCTTTGGTGATGCCGTTTGATGTGAGAGAGGGTTTGGAGGGGAGTACACACCATATACAGACTCAACAGTGTATCACTAGGACTTTGAGGAAGGAGATTGGTTGGAGAGCTCAGCCTTGATATTATCAAGAAGATGTTGTCTGGCTCAAGTAAGAATTGGCACCACACTTGTTTGAATGCCTTATAGAGTGGCATAAAGTTGCCCTCAGTCAAGTTATCCCTCCATATTGAGAAAGTAAGCTGCTTGTCATAATTATGAATGTTCCAAAATGTATAAATTTCTGCACCTACTTACAAATCCTGAGCAAGTTGAGACTTAGATTCATACAATGCAATCAGATTCATACATTTCCAATTTGATGTAAATGACACCAAATTGGAAATGTATGTTGGATCAGTGATGTGGCAAGGTCTCTGTTCAATCCAATTTCATGTAAATGACATCACTTAATCACATGTTTGACTTTGATTCATGTTGTTGGTGTATACCGGTTTCCCTGTAAGCTCCGCATCTCAAATTGATTTTGTCTTGCTGATGATGCCCGAAGGCAGAAACATTTTTTGGTTTATTTTAAACTGGGGCGTAGTACTACAAGAACGCCGCTCCGGCACCTCGATCCACCTGAGGAACTTGGCAAAGCAACAGTAAAAAATAAAAATAAAAATGTAATAAAAGACAAAGATACTGTGCACATCAAAATCAAGCACAGTCTTCCTTTTAATCCCAAAATTTGTCAACATTATTTAATTACCCACTTCTTAGATACTATAATGAGCCTGGTGTTGGTTTAGTGGTTAGGGTGGCTGTCTTTGGATCCTAGGGTCCTGAGCTCAAGCCCCGTTGGCCGCTGAATTAAAATACACCAGGAGGTTGACTCAGCCCGTCATCCTTCCGAGGTCAGCAAAATGAGTACCAGTGTACTGGTCCCGGTGTTCGCCCCGGTTAGAATAGGTATACCATGTCCCTGTGTGTCGTAAGAGGCGATACTATAATAAAATGGCTGCAAAAAGGCTTAGATATTATAATGCATTTTTGTCCATTTAGATTGAAAAATAACGTATTCAGTAGTCCCTCACAAATGCTAGGTGGATTTAAATGGCCGACTCGGTGGCCTCTATAAAGCCGAATTCACTCATCAACGACTTGTATGTACTTTTTCTTATTAACCATTCACTAATGCTGTGGATGATTCACATGTGAATGATGTACGACTTTCCACGACACACTTACCACTTTGTTTCGACAGCTCTGATAAGCCCCGCCACCACCCCGCAGGTAACAATCTCTCACCACACCCTCATTCCCTCCTTCCTTCCTTCATCTTTCTTCCATCTCTCCCAGGCTATGGAAGCTCACAGTATGTAAGCATTTTACAGCAATGGCCCATATGTGCATGTGTCAAGGCACACACGTTTACTAAGCCCACACCACTACCCTTCATACCCTCCAATTCAATTTTGTATTCCCGTGCTCGATGTGACCAGAAGTGTAACCTGTTACGTCTGCAGATGCATTAATACATCGTTTCGAATCAATAATGTTGAGAATTTGTTGAGTGGTTTGGTACTTAAACCTTTTTATTGTAGTATATCTATAAACAGGTATCATATTTGCGTGTTTTTAATTTAGCGAGATCTTCTGAAACCTAACCCCTCAAATATGTAGTTCCTTTCTGTACATATGTGGGCAATAGAGGATTGGAACCAAACTCTTTATTTTCCACTGAAACAATAGTTTGACAATGCCTAATTCACCAATGGAGGTTGTTTAGTGATTTCAGCAATTTGTGTGCCGCCACCATATTGGAGTACATAAAGAAAGAAAGAAAGGAACTTCCATTCATGATCAGTTGAGTTATTGTGCTTTATGTACTTTCATAGCCAAATAATTGGGGTCAAAGCTTGTCCCGAAGCTTGGATATATCTACATGTTGGACACTTTGTCCTAGGGAGTGATGTTACAACGAAATACAGGTTTATAGGCAACACAGACCTGGATGAATTACCGATTACAACATGGTGCAGAAACGATACAAACTTTCTAACTGTTATATATCCAGATTTAGTGAATTATTTTATGTTTGCAAAAAGTTTTTACACCCTGGAAGGCATGAAGGCCTGAAAAAGTTTGGAAGAGCGAGAGAGCGAGAGAGCGAGAGAGCGAGAGAGACAGGTCACCACAGGCCAGAACTTAGGTGAGATTTCTAAATTCCACAATTTTCATCCGATTGACTTGAAATTTGAAAAGGATTTGCATATGAGCTCACTGAATTCAACCAGCCAATTATTTTTCAGGTCAAATTTGTTTTATGGAATCTGCAAGTATTGTGCTCTGCACGACATCTTCTTCTTGTTTGTTTGTATGCTTGTCTGTCTGTCTGTCTGTGTGCAGGACATCTAAAAAAGTTGTGGAAGGATTTGGATGAAGTTGGGTGTGTGACAAGGCCGACATGATTCGACTTTGGTGAAGCTCTGGATCTGGATCCGGATCTGGATCCGGATACCAGAATTTTTAAAGTGATTCTTCACCATTGAGAGATAGGGCCTAAAACGATATATAGCACGATATCTCAAAAAGTTGTAGACGTATTCGGATGAAACTTGGTGTATAGGTTGCGTGTGTGACAAGGACAAATTATTTCTACATTGGTGAAGATCTGAATCCTGATCCGGATATGAGAATTTTTTTTATTTTTAAAGTGATTCTTCACCATTGAGAGATAGGACTAAAAATGATATGTAGCATAATATTTCAAAAATGTATTGGGCCAGATATGTTCTACTTGATCAGGCATTACGTGGGAGAGGTATGTGCTCTACCAATTGCCCTTCGAGTTGTGAGTGTTTTTATTATGGCATTTTGAGTTTTTAATATTATTGTGTTTATTGTTGTTTCTCTTATAAACCAACGTTTTCACACCTTTATTCATGATTCAGCTGTTATCTGCTTTATCCTTGATAGTTGTTGGTCATGTTTTGAAGCTTGTTTTCTACTTTAAATCCAAATTCCTCGTTCAAAGGTACACTTTTTAAATTCTCCCCTGAGGAGTTTAATTCCTTTTGTCCACATCACTGGAGGAGGGAATTTTTGTGGTTTGACCTGAGCTGCGAATTTTAATTGCTTGGCTCCGGTACATTTCATAATCTTTATGGTGTTTTTTTTTGTTTTGTTATTTTGGCAAGTGCTTCACCAAGAGTTTAATTTGATTGCAAAAACATAAGCAGTTGCTGTGAACAAAATCATAGCACAAAGGGCCATTTGGCTTTGAACAAGCAAAGCCTTTGAACGATCATCGTGAACATTGAGAAAAACCATTAAAATGCATATGTACTGCCAAATCTCTTCTGTTGTCACTGGGATTCAAGGAAAATTATTACTTTAATTCTGGGAGACTAAATACTGTATTAAAATAGCTTACTTAATGCATAATTTGATTCCTGCTTTTAATACTTCACTCTAGTATATACATACAGTGTAGGCATACTTTCCTCGTTTAACGCTTAGGATGCATTCCCAGAAGTGTGAGTGCTAACTATATAAGCTTTCTGCGGGGTCATTATAACATGGTACATACATATGGAGATGCGTTCCCGACAGTGTCATTTCTTCATACATAAAAATAATAATTTAATACCAATGTATAATAACATCAGTAAGTTATACGCATGCCGTATTAAAACTCACCAGTGAATTTTGTCGGAGCTTGGGTTATGTTTATGACAAGGTGGGAAGAGCTACTGTTAGGAAGATGGGCCAGGCTGTGGCTTCATCCTCCTGCAAAACTGTAGATCCTTTCTTGAAGTTGGCATCCGGCGTTGGCTGTCTTGCCTGGAGATTCTTCTCCCGGAGCATTTCTCTGTAGCAGGAAACTGCGTCGGACAAATCTCTGATGACTTTGGTGCCACGGTTTCAATCCGGATCATTTTCAGAGAAGACGTTAATGACCTCGTTCAGCTTAATGAAGCCCTCAGTCAAAACAGCTGTGGTGAGTTTTCGCTGAGGTTGAGCCTCATCTGCACCGATGTCCTTGGCATCTTCTGTAGCATGCTGTTCTTCCAGCTACAGCAGTTCCTCGTTTGTTAGGCTGTTCCAATGTGATTGCAGAAGCTCATCCACATCATCGACGTCCACTTTGTCCAGTCCAACTAGGTTGTCTAGCTGGACGATGTTGCTGGTGATGGATTGCTTCACCACCTCGAATTCCACAAAGTCGTTGCATGCCTCCAGCCATACTTTCTGCCACATATTGTTCATGCAGGTGTTGGAGACCTCCTCCCAGGCCACGCCGACGTTTCCAATGGCCTTCATAATGTTGAACGACCTCCAGAAGTCCCTAACTGACTGCTCATTGGGATTATCTGTTGCCCCCACAAGGTGCCTGAAGGTCCGTCACAGGTAGTATACCTTAAAATTAATTATAGACCACTCGTCCATCAGTTGCAAAAGGGAAGTCGTGTGGGAGGAAGAAACACCACCTCAACAGGTAGTGAAGTCCAGAGGCTTTCAAGGTTGTCTGGGTGGCCTGGAGCATTGTCCACGGACAACACCACTTTAGGTTTAAGATTGTTTACCTCGCAGTAACACTTCACATCGGGACAAAAACTTCAACCATACTGATGTTGAAAAGTATCCATTGTCACCCATGCCCTCTTGTTGGACTTCCAGATGACAGCTTTTCTTTCCTCAGCTTTGAAGAGTGGCTGAAGGAGACAGAGCTTTATACATTCCAAAAGGCAATTCTGAGGGGATCTGATCGAGGTGTTTAAGATTATGAAGGGTATAGACAAGAGAGGTGCGGAAACGCTTTTCAGTAGTATAAACAGTGATAGCACAAGTGGCCATAGCTTTAGGGTGAAGAAGAGGAGAGTTATAATGACTTTAAGACAGGTGTCTTTCATTCAGAGAGTACGAAATGGATGGAATAATTTCCCTGAAAATGTTGTGCCAATTGAAAGCATTGGGGATAGAGGGGTACATCGACATTGGCAGAAATGCGTGGGCATGATTGGCTTGATGGCTTCCTTGTATTTCCTTGCATCTCTATAAGTTACATACATGAATACTGATCCCTGAGGTTCTGCACTACTTCCAACTTCCCAGTCTGCCAATCCTTTCCAACACCAATCACTCTTTGCTTCCTATCCCAAAGCCAGTTGTTGATCCAGTTTTGTATCTACCAACAACTCCAGAAACCCAAACCATGCAAGCGTGAGTACTATTAAGGAGGATTGAGAATTGTGACCAAACTTTTTAACAGAATTCAGGCAGGTGCAGTTGTGTGCAAACTGAACCAGCATTTCAAGGATACTTTTGAGTAACAGTGTCTGAACTTGCGCACAGCAGTTTGGAGAAATATACTTTATACTAATTCCAGTTAAGTCTCATCACCATGTTGGGAAATTCCATTTAAAAAGTGGTATTCAATTCCTGTATTGCTTTCTGCATTGTTGGTGTGTTGGAGGAAAAGTCTTTATCCTCTCTCCAATTCAATGTTATTCAATTTCCCATGATCAACACAAGCCTCTCTAAAGAACCTGAATTTGTGACAATAAATTCCTTTATTTCCCTTGTTTCTGCACTCAGGCTAATCGAGTTGCACTCACCTTCTGCGAAACACTGCTTGTTGCTGCGGGCCAGAGACACAGTGACAGCGAGCAGCTGGTTCAATGCCCTGCGTTCAACGGCTGCCACTCTAACAGCTGTGGCACTGCATGAGGCCAATGCCACCTGTGCAGGAAGTTTGGCATTTTCAGGCCGCCCTTTAGCCCACCTCACGTGGTCGGCAGAGCAGGTAAAGTGGCGGCATGTGTGGTGTTCATGTTTGTTGGTATTACCATTTGGTTTCCAAAAGATTAAATAATGCGCTGAAATGTCCATTCTCATAACGGTTTTTAAATATTTACCTCGATAAAGACTTGCACTTAAGAATTGTATGCGAGTTGAAAAATATTTCCAAATGGAAGTGGAGACAACTTTGTTTGCTCATCAACTTTAACTTCAAGTTACAATTCAGGTTCATGACTTGTTTGGATGGACCTCTGTTTGCATGCATGGTTTTTTATGAACTATGTATGACCTGCTTGCAATACTTTGTATCTTCCTTTATACCCTTACAAACACATAAATAAATGGAGTGGATCACCTTCAAAAAAATAAGGGTTTTAAAGAATGTAGCACTTTATTAGAACAACATTCGCAAATAAAGCTTTTGGTACAGAAGTTATTTATGATTTAGCACAACAGTATCTAACAACTTTTTTTTACGAGGAGGTTGGTGGCAGGATTTGCACTCCGGCCACCGTAAAACCCTTCATTCCGCAAAACACAAAAACACAAAAAAATCTGAAAACCCACTCCGTGGGAGTACCTCCTGTGCAGCTTCCCTTTGCAGGGCAGCTCACCGGATGACGGGATTGGGGCAAAGCTTTCAGGACCCCCAATCTTTGATGATAGGAGGGAAACCACGGGGTAACATCCCTGGATCAGATTGCGTGAGAGTGTGTCGGAGTGGTGCTGAGGTGTCGTCCACCAGACGGCGGTCTCCTTTGGTTAAACTGAGGCGGTCCCTTCGGGTGGGTGCCTGGAATGTCCTATCCCTAAGAGAGGATGATCACCTGTCTCTGTTATCATCTGAGCTCAAGCGTTTGGACATCGGGATTGCAGCTCTCTCTGAGTTTTGGAGACCGGATTGCGGCGAGATCGTGGTGGGTGGTTACACTTACTATTGGTCTGGTCGCTCTGATGGTTACCATACCCAAGGAGTTGCTGCAGCTGTGTCCAATAAGCTGACCCCAATGATAATTGAGGTAACACCGGTCAACAAGCGTATTATGAGACAAAGGATTCGTCACTCCTTAGGTGTCATTTCCCTGGTCTCTGTTTATGCTCCAACTGAGGCGAGTGATCTCACCATGAAGGATGCATTACACGCCACGCTCAAGTCTGTGGTTGATCAGTGCCCCAGACGAGATACACTTCTAGTCTTCGGGGATTTCAATGCATCGACTGGAACTGATAGGGATGGTGATGAGATATGTGTTGGTCCCCATGGGTCAGGAAATAAGAACCAGAATAGCACTAAGTTCCTTGACTTTGCAAGAAGTCATGGACCTTTAGTGTGGCTGGTTCATGGTTTCAGCACCCACAAGCTCATCGCTGGACTTGGTATTCCAAAACTGGTGGTGTGGCAAAGGAGATTGACCATGTCCTCGTTGATGGTCGTTGGAGGATGATCCAGAACTGCAGGGTCTACTGGAGTGCTCAGTTCCTCAATACTGACCACCGGCTTGTTGTAGCAACTCAAAAGCTGCACCTTAAATCCTGGAGAATGGTACCATCCCAGCCTCGGCTGGATGTTGGCAAGCTCAGCGATGAGAGAGTAGCTGAGGAGTTTGTGAACAGGATGAGTAGACACTTGGGGGGTCTGGGTGCTTTGGGGAGGTCCTGAAGAGTTGTGGAGTGCTTTCAAGACCACCGTCCTTGATGTTGCCGGTGGATGCCTTGGAAGTCACCGCAGGGCAATGAAGAATTTTGTCTCTCAAGGGACACTGGATACCATTGACCAGAGTCGCAACGCCAGGCTGAATGGCAGAGCTGAGCTGTTCAGGGAGCTGAGGCGAAAAACTGTACGTGCACTGAGGGTGGACAAGGAGGCCTATGTGCGAGGAATCTGTGAGGGGGCAGAGCATCACCTGTGGACAGGTGATTCTTGTCCCGCTTACAGGGGAATTCGCGCATTACGTTCATCCAAGCCCATCCCTCGGAGCACTGCAGTTAGAGCAGAGAGTGGTAGGCTCTTGACAGAGGAGTCTGAAGTGAAGGCCCGCTGGGCCGGTTACTTTGAGCGGTTGTACCAGGCTTATCCCCCAGCTGTCGAGTTGGACGTCAAGGGTGTTACAATCCCTGTTGCTGACCCTCGAATCAACTGTGGTCCACCTTCGCTTGTGGAAACACGGGCTGCCGTGAACCGGTTGAAACGGGGTAAAGCTCCAGGGATCTGTGGCATCCATGCCGAACTTCTCAAGTTCGGTGGTGGAAATGTTCCACTCAAGCTGGTGGAAATGTTGCACTCGTGTCGTTGCATCCAGTTTTGTGCTCTGCCTGGAACACAGGCATCATGCCAACTGATTGGAAGAGGGGCCTTGTTGTCCCTCTCTGGAAAGGGAAGGGTGATCGCCAAGACTGCAACAACTACCGAGGGGTGACGCTGCTCTCAGTGCCGGGCAAGGTCTTTGCTCGGATAATTCTTGATAGCGTTCGCCACCATCTGCTTGAGCACCAGCATCCAGAGCAGTCAGGCTTTACACCAAAGAGGTCAATGATTCACCGTATCCTTGCCCTTCGTGTCCTCACCGAACGCAGACGAGAGTTTCGGCAGGGGCTGCTTGCAGCCTATGTTGATCTCTGTAGAGCGTTCGATTCAGTGAATCGGGATGTCCTCTGGAGGATTCTTGGTCTTCATGGGGTGCCACCAAAACTAATCGATCTGATGTCTGAACTCTACTCTGGTACTGAGAGTGCTGTGTGGTGTGGTGGTACCATCTCTGACTTATTTCCAGTTATTACTGGAGTTCGTCAGGGATGTGTACTTGCCCCCACACTTTTCAGCACTTGTATGGACTGGATTTTAGGGAGGATGTCGGAGAGATCAAGCTGCGGTGCATCGTTTGGGAATGTCAAGATCTCTGACCTTGATTTTGCAGATGATGCAGTCATCTTTGCGGAGACTTTAGATATCTTTTTGGGGGCCCTCGAGGTGCTGAATGAGGAGTTGGAGCCGCTGGGATTATGGGTTTCTTGGGTCAAAACTAAGATCCAGGCTTTCCATGACATCTTGGATGCTGCTGTCCTGTCTGTGTCTGTTTGTGGTGAGGATGTTGAGGTCGTGGAGAGATTCACTTTCCTTGGCAGTGATATTCATGTCTTTGCTGGCTGTGAGTCAGAGGTCAATAGACATCTGGGTCGGGCCTGGGGAGTCATGGAATCACTGGATCATGGGGTGTGGCGCTGCCGGTACCTGTTCGGGAGGACGAAAGTCCGAGTCTTCAGGTCCTTGGTGCTTCCAGTCTTGCTCTATGGATGCGAGACTTGGACTCTGACCAAGGATCGGAGACGGAGACTTAATTCCTTTGGTACCAGGTCTCTTCGGAGAATCCTTGGCTATCGCTGGTCGGATTTTGTGTCCAATGAGCGGTTGCTGAGAGAGACTCGGATGAGATTTGTTACCTGCATATTCCGTGAACATCAGTTGCGGCTGTATGGACATGTGGCTCGTTTTCCTGACGCTGATCCTGCTCATCATATTCTCTCAGCGAGGGAATCTCGTGAGTGGAGGAGGCCAATGGGCTGACCACGTGCCTCGTGGTTGCAGCAGGTTGAGCGTCATCTCAAGGAGATGGGGATGGGCCTGGCATCTGCCTGGGGGATGGCCAGACGGAGGCCCCTGGAGTTCCAGCGGAAAGTGGACGCAGCGACGTGCTGTTCTGGCACATGCTCCCATACCTGACCTGACCTGACTCAATGGTGAAGAATTAGTCAAAAATTCTCGAATCCAGATCCGAATTCGGATCTTCACCAAAATCTAATCAATTCTTCCTTGCTCCTTACACAACTTGGCCACCAAGTTTCATCCGAATCCGTCCACAACTTTTCGAAACAATCTGTTCACAAACAAACAGACAAACAAATGAAAAATCACTCAGAGTGATGCTTGGCAAACCAGAACGAAGTATTGGGCCTCTCTGAGTCTTTGGGCCTCTCACTCTCTCATCGCCGGCAGGTCGGTAGTCTTTCTGTCTTCTACCGTCTCTTCTCTAGTCTCGCCCCCCCTCCGCCCCCCTGCTCTGTCTGCGATTTGTCCTCACCGTATTTCCACAGGGTGCTCAACATCCGCCAACAACCCTCTTCTGGTAAAACTATCAAAATCACGAATCACTGCTCACCTTCACTCTTTCATTCCTCTTTTTCCCACCTTTGGAATAAACTCCCTCACTCTGTTCAATCACATTCTTCCCTCCAGGCCTTCAAAACAGCTGTTCACCACCACCTCTTATCATCCCCCATCCAAATCCTTGATCTTTTGTACCCCCGTTAATCCACCCCAAGCCTACCTCCTTCACATTCCCTGCTTTCCTTCCTGAAAGTCCCTGTAATGTCCATCTTGTATTCCCCATGTTCCCTGCCCCATCCCTCTCCCTTCCACAGATCCTAATGTCTCTCTTCCCCACTGTTTTGTCCTTCCCTCTCCCGCCCCTCTTGTCTCATGCCCCCCTTGCTGTGCGTTGTGTGTTACCTCTCATACGAGCCTCGACTAGGTATGCAAAAAAAACAGTTGAACGGCACTCGGAAGAGTGCTTACCTATGCCAGGCTGAACAGTTTATGTTTTGTATCCCATTGATAGGCTGGATCTGAACCAAAATCGAATTGCCTTGTTCTTGTCACCAAACCAACTCAAATCCACCTAATTTTGTCATAACTCATCCACAACTTTTTGAGATATTCATGATTGATATCTCGTTTTGTCCCTATCTCTCAATTTTAGAAATTATGCCAATGCAAATCCTGTTCAAATTTCAAGTCAATCCGATGAACATTGACAATTTTACAAATTCTGGCCCATGTTGACCTTTTGGCCTATGCTAACCTCAAAAACAGTTGCTGGTTCAATTATTTGACCTGATATGCAAAAGCTTTTCAAATTTCAAGTCAATCAGATGAAAATTGAGGACTTTAGAAACTGCACCTAAGATGTTGACCTTTGACCTATGTTTATCTTTTGGTCTATGTTGACATCAAAAATAGTTGGTGGTTGTATTCAGTGACGTGATATGTAAATCCTCTTCAAAGATGAAGTCAATTGGATGGAAATTGACAATTTTAGAAATTTGGCCTATTTTGACCTTTTGGCCTACGTTGACCTTTTTCGGTCTATGTTGACCTCAAAAATAATAGGTGGTTGAATCTCATGTGTAAATCCTCTTCAAATTTCAAGTCAATCGGATGAAAATTGACAATTTCAGAAATATGGCCTATCTTGACCTTTTGGCTAATGTTGACCTCAAAAATAAGAGTTGGTTGAATTCAATGACCTCATATGCAAATCCTTTTCAAATTTCAAGTCAATCGGATGAAAATTGAGGATTTTAGAAATTTAATAATGTTGTTGACCTTTGGCCTGTGATGACCTTTTGATCTTTTGACCTCAAAAATAAAGAAGAGTCTGTCCAACCACCAACTACACCATTTGTTGAAGCTTCATAAAGTTTGGTTTAATAATTTTTTCATGAAGATCGGTTTAAAATTGTGACCTGTAGGTGATTAAAGGTGAGTGACCAGATAAACAAACGGAGGCGATCATCATACTTGTCAAAAGAAAATTTTTTTTTTTTTTCCAAGTAACAAACAAACAAGAAAAGATGTTGTGCAGAGCACGATACTTGCAAAATCCACCCTCCTCTCCAAAGGTTGCCATGGATACATGAAATTGTCCATTTCATTAAGATTAAAATTGACAATCTTACTCAAAGCTCAGGTTAATCGGATGAAAATTGATGATTATTCAGATGAAATTTGATGATTTTAGAAGTTTGACCTTGAGTTGATTTTTGACCTTTTGACCTCAAATAGTTTTTTTCCCAACTCAGTGACGCAATATGCAAATCCTGTTCAACTTTCAAGTCAATCGGATTCGAAATTTGACCTCAACATGACCTTTGACCTTTGATCTTAAAATCAATCGGCTTTTCAGTTGAAACTACCTCTACAACTCGGTAAAGTTTCATGATGATCAGTTTAGAATTGTGACCTGTAGGCGATTGACAGACAGAATAACAAAATCGACTGACCAATAAACTTGAAATATCTTCGATTTTGCCAGTAACAAATGGACAAGCAAACAGACAGAGAGGCAGACAGGGGTGAAAACATAACCTCCATCTACCTTCGGTGGCGGAGGTAAAAACAATTTTTAATAACAGTATTGTTATATATGTCAAGAGGGACTCACGACACTCGGTCTAGTTTTGGACGCCAAAGTTGGCAGTCACTTTTATGGTTCAAAATCAAAGATGGTTGACTTCATGAACAACACAAAGATGGATGCCATCAGTTTTACACAAGCATGCAAGTATCAGAGATAACAACAGCCAGGACCAGCCCCAGACTATTTTGCGCTCGAAGCAAGGCCAGCTACTTGCATCCCCCCCAAAAAATTGCCAACTTCGATTTTTAAATATACCATCAGAGATGGGGAATCCCCCACCATTGAATGAAAAAGGTCATACATATTCCAGATGATGAGGGAGGTGAATTGGAAACAAGACACCATTTGGTCATCATCTCGAAAAAGTTCCCCAGGGGTGAGGAATGTAGTAACCAAAAATAATTGAAATCAGATAAGCGGTTTTCCATTTATTACAAAAAACATTTCTGTCAAGATGGCCGCCCCAGTCGGCCATCTTGGATCCGGCCACACCCAAAATCAATAGGGTTCTTCCTTTTCAGGTGGTACATGTGTGACCCAAATTTCAAATCGATATGGCGAAAAAACATTTTTTCAAGATGGCCGCCCCAGTCGGCCATCTTGGATCCCACCACGCCCAAAATCAATAAGGTTCTTCCTTTTCAGGTGGTACATGTGTGACCCAAATTTCAAGTCGATATGGCGAACAGTTTATGAGTTATCGCACTCACAGCTATAAATGTTGACGCCCAGACAGACGGACGACCCGGGTGACAACAATATCCCCCCTTCCGCCACGTGGCGGTGGATAAAACAGATGTTCTGAAGAAAAAAATAAAAACCACAAAACTTGAAACTGCTAAGTTTATTTTACCACAATATTTTGCTTACAGTCAGACAGAGAAACAAACAAAAAACAGACAGAGTTTAAAACGTCTCATAAAAGTTTCAATTTCAGACACATCAAAATCTCACTTTGCGTGCCTTTTCCTTTGCTAATTTTGTCACCAAGCTGAGAATGAAAGAATAGAATAGATAAACAAATAAACAGTATTGTTTGTGTTGAAAACAATAAACTGTTTATGAACTGACAATGAACTTATCTGGAACAGGCAAAGCCGAGAAGCGAGCGTAGAATTCTTCTTACATTCGATTCTGCAATTTCCGGTTACTTCGGCCAGGATTCGGGATCAGCGATCAAATAATGTAAATCACGATTAAAAATTATTTTTTGATGATGCGGGAGATATCTTTATTATAAAATTAGGTAGACTTAAAACTGCGAGAGTATTTACTCTCTAGTTTTGTTGTTAATTTTTTAGTCATAAAGGTGTGATTGGGTATACTATAGATCAAATTAATTATTTGTGCATTTCTATAACCGTGATAACACGACTGCATATTACCTCAACATTACCTTCACAACAACAACTACACCACCAAGAACAGGATCTCATCTAAAAAAATTAATATTACCTCAACATTTCCTTCACAACAACAACTACACCGCCTAGAACAGGATCTCATCTAAAAAAATTAATATTACCTCAACATTACCTTCACAACAACAACTACACCACCTAGAACAGGATCTCATCTAAAAAAATTAATATTACCTCAACATTACCTTCACAACAACAACTACACCACCTAGAACAGGATCTCATATAAAAAAATTAATATTACCTCAACATTACCTTCACAACAACAACTACACCGCCTAGAACAGTATCTCATCTAAAAAAATTAATATTACCTCAACATTACCTTCACAACAACAACTACACCGCCGAGAACAGGATCTCATCTAAAAAAATTAATATTACCTCAACATTTCCTTCACAACAACTACTACACCGCCTAGAACAGGATCTCATCTAAAAAAATTAATATTACCTCAACATTACCTTCACAACAACAACTACACCACCTAGAACAGGATCTCATCTAAAAAAATTAATATTACCTCAACATTACCTTCACAACAACAACTACACCACCTAGAACAGGATCTCATATAAAAAAATTAATATTACCTCAACATTACCTTCACAACAACAACTACACCGCCTAGAACAGTATCTCATCTAAAAAAATTAATATTACCTCAACATTACCTTCACAACAACAACGACACCGCCGAGAACAGGATCTCATCTAAAAAAATTAATATTACCTCAACATTATCTTCACAACAACAACTACACCGCCGAGAACAGGATCTCATCAAAAAAATTAATATTACCTCAACATTTCCTTCACAACAACAACTACACTGCCTAGAACAGGATCTCATCTAAAAAAATTAATATTACCTCAACATTACCTTCACAACAACAACTACACCACCTAGAACAGGATCTCATATAAAAAAATTAATATTACCTCAACATTACCTTCACAATAACAACTACACCGCCTAGAACAGTATCTCATCTAAAAAAATTAATATTACCTCAACATTACCTTCACAACAACAACGACACCGCCGAGAACAGGATCTCATCTAAAAAAATTAATATTACCTCAACATTATCTTCACAACAACTACACCGCCTAGAACACAATCTCATCTAAAAAAATAAATATTACCTCAACATTACCTTCACAACAACAACTCCACCGCCTAGAACAGGATCTCATCTAAAAAAATTAATATTACCTCAACATTACCTATACAACAACAACTACACCGCCGAGAACAGGATCTCATCTAAAAAAATAAATATTACCTTAACATTACCTTCACAACAACAACTACACCGCCTAGAACAGGATCTCATCTGAAAAAATTAATATTACCTCAACATTACCTTCACAACAACAACTACACCGCCAAGAACAGGATCACATCTTAAAAAAATAAATCCTAGAAGTGAATGTAGTATTCTTCTTTCATTCGCTTCTAACTTTACCTTCAACTTGTTCACAACTGTATACGCAATTTCTGGTTACTCGGTCTGGATTCGGGATCAGCGATCAAATAACGTAAATCATGATTAAAAATTATTTTTTGATGATGCGGGAGATATCTTTATTAAAATCAGTGGAGGAAATATACACTATCTCTGATATTTGGGTCTTTCATGTCTCCGACGATGCCTTTATCTCCCAGCATGCATCATTCCCCATGACAAAAACCGGAAGCAAAAAAAACCAGAAGCAAAAGGGTCATAGCCAATGACACGGATTCCAAATTGCCAGGGTATTGTGTTGTTGTTGTTTCCTATTCTCTCATATGCACGCTTTAAGTATAAACTGATATGGAATAGGCAAAGCCGAGAAGCGAACGTAGAATTCTTCTTTCATTCGCTTCATAAATATATCAAATTAAACAATCTTTTTGTATGAAAAAATAAATATTACCTTAACATTACCTTCACAACAACAACTACACCGCCTTTAACAGGATCTCATCTGAAAAAATAAACATTACCTCAACATTACCTTCACAACGACAACTACACCGCCTAGAACAGGATCTCATCTAAAAAAATTAATATTACCTCAACATTATCCCTCTACATTACCTTCACAACGACAACTACACCGCCTTGAACAGGATCTCATCTAAAAAAATTAATATTACTTCAACATTACCTTCACAATGACAACTGCACTGCCGAGAACAGGATCTCATCTGAAAAAATAAATATTACATCAACATTACCTTCACAACGACAACTACACCGCTAAGAACAGGATCTCATCTGAAAAAATAAATATTACCTCAACATTACCTTCACAACAACAACTACACTGCCTAGAACAGGATCTCATCTAAAAATAATATACTTGAAGCGAACGTCGAATTCTTCTTACATTCGCTTCTGACTTTACCTATAACTTCTTCACAACTGTATACGCAATTTTCGGTTACTTTGGCCTGGATTCGGGATCAGCGATCAAATAATGTAAATCACGATTAAAAAATTTTTTTGATGATGCGGGAAATATCTTTATTAAAATCAGTGGAGGAAATATACACCATGCCTGATATTTGGGTGTTTGATGTCTCCGACGATGCCTTTATCTCCCGGCATGTATCATTCCCCATGACAAAAACCGGAAGCAAAAAAAAAAAACGGAAGCAAAAGGGTCATAGCCAACAACACGGATTCACAATTTCCATGGTATTGTGTTGTTTTTGTTGTTTCCTCTTCTATCATGTGCACGCGTTAAGTAATATTCACAAGATAGAAATAAAACCCAATCGTGTTTATACACCGCACAGTGTTTAACAACAACCGGAAGCAAAAGGGCTAGGCCATTGCCAACGACACGGATTCCAAATTGTCAGTGGTATTGTGTTGTTGTTGTTGTTTCCTATTCTCTCATGTGCATGCGTTAAGTATGAAGCTCACTGCGTTCGCTATTATGAACAATGAAATATTAAGTTATTTTCTTTTATTATGTGTTTTCTTAAAACAATAATTTCCATAAAACTGTGACCCTTAAAAGTCAGTAATGTGCCCCTCTGAGGTCTGCGCCCGAGGCGGCTGCCTAGTTGGCCTTATGGTAACGCCGGCCCTGACAACAGCTGCATCATTTATATACTGTACGTACATCTTTTCTTGAACAATTTGTTGTGAATTGGCGTTTGATTTGATGATCACCATAAAATGTAGAAATTGAATTTTCAATGCAAGGTTGTTTTTTTGTTTTTGTTTTTTTCATAAACACATCAATAAAATGAGAAAATGGACCTTCTTCTTCTTATTCTTCTTCTTCTTCTTCTTCTTCTTCTTCTTCTTCTTCTTCTTCTTCTTCTTCTTCTTCTTCTTCTTCTTCTTCTTCTTCTTCTTATTCTTATTCTTATTCTTCTGGCTGAGGATGGGGCTGTACCTCTGCTGCTTTGGACAGGAATTTGTAACTTGTTCCTGGTGCCAGCAATGGCTCACTTACTCTTTGCGAGCAACACCGTCAGCTATTTAAAATGCACCAACTAATGTCATTAGACGGGATGCTGTTTATTGTCCAACCAAGCGACAGCACATACATTGAATGACCCTGCCTGTAAAACACTGGGATGACAGTTTATAGCTGGGTCAGGATTCGAACTTGTGCTCGACAGCTTAATGACAAGTGTGCATACCTCTTGGCCATAATGCCAGCTTGAGTATTTTGCAAAACTGGGAATGAAATTACATGATTGTTCACAGGAGCATATCAATGGTATGTTCAATATCCAAATTATTGCCTCTGCCACAGTAGGTAGACAGATATTATGCCCCCCCCACCCCATCTGTCTGTTTGTCTGCCTGTTTGTTTGTCTGTGAGCAGGATATCTCAAAAAGTTATCGACGGATTTGGATGAAATTTGGTGGACAGGTTGGGTGTGAAACAAGGATGAATTGATTCGATTTTGGTGAAGATCCGGATCCAGAGACTAGAATGTTTTAAGTGATTCTTCACAAATGAGAGATGGGGCCAAACACGATAGATAGCACGATATTCCAAAAGGTTGTGGACGAGTTATGACAAAACTCGGTGGATGAGTTGGGTCGGTGACGAGAACGAGCCGATTCGATTTTGGTTAAGGTCTGGATGTAGATCCGGCCGATCGGTGGAATACAAAATGTAAACTAGTGAACCCCTCCCATCTACTTTCTTCACAATCCTCTTGAGGAATTTCAGTCATTCAAACATCTTGTTCAGCTTGACACCATGGAAACCAAGGCCTTCAAGATTATAGGAACTTCCCATGATGAAGCTGAATCGATGGACCTATCACTCACCATCGCAGACAGGTTGGTGGTCTTTCTGGCTTCTACCACCTCCTTTCTGGTCTTGCACCCTCTGCTCTTCCATACTTTGCTCCCCCCCCCCCTTCCTCAGGTTTCTGCAGGGCTCACACGGCCCACCATCAACCTGCTTCTGGTAAAAAAAAAAAACCTATAACCTGCCATAACCTACAGAGGGCATTGTATCAGCGGCACAACCATGCCCTCAGCCAATGATGCTACCCCACAGCCTTATGCTAAATATGAACAAACGACTGAATGCACTGTTATCAGATTTTTTTAAGACTGGTGTTGACTTAACAGTTAAGGTGCCCTGCTTAAGATTTTAGGGTCTTGAGTTCAAGCCTCCACCATCCTGCTCAATTAACACCAGGTGGGTTGACTCAGCCTATCATCCCTCCAAGTTCAGCAAAATGAATACCAGCTTGCTGGTAACAGGGGCACTGTATCAGTGGCACAGCTGCAGCCAAGCAGTCACAGGCTGCATACAAATAAAGAAGTACGATTTAGATTTTTTTTTTTTTTAAGATTAATGTCAAGATTTTTTTTAAAAAAGATTAATTTCACTATAAATTACGATCATTCTCAGTATTGTAATATAATTGGTGGAGAGTGAAAAACGATAATTATGTCCTTTATGGTTACATTTTGGTTGTTTTTCTTTCATTACTTGCATTGTTTGAAAAATTATTGTTCTGCTCATTTCTGCACTGTCTTCTGCACCATCTTTCACAGGTAACTGGAGAGTATGGTCGATCAACGTGGCAACCAACTTTGATGGCACTGACTGAGAGTGACCTTTACCTATATCACAGATTTCCTCTCTCAAGAGAAGCCTGGGGGACACCATATTGCTCCTATCCTCTCCTTGCGACACGGTGTGTATATCCCTGAAACATCCAGAAATTTCCAGAATGGAGGAGGTGGGTTCTTGAAGTTAATTAATTTATTTATTCAGATGCAGCTTGTGGCTACTTGGCCAAACTGCATCATTTTCTGGGGGTGCGCCTGTTGCTGCTGATGCAGTGCCCCTGTTACCAGTAAGCTGGTACTCAGTTTGCCGACCTCGGATGGATGACAGGCTGAGTCGACCCACCTGGTGTTAATTCAACTGCAGGGGAAGGGCTTTAACTCAAAACCCTGAGATCCTAAGCCAGCCACCTTAACCATGAAACCAACACCAGGCTTTTCTCATAAATAATATGTCACAAGGAAGGTTTTTCAGGTGGAAAACAAAATTGAGAAGCACAGTAAGTGCCACTGACTGCAAAAATTTGACCAATGTATATTGAACCTATATATAACTTGAAGGGCACTCAGTAGAGTGCATACCTCCGCCACGCAATGCCTGATCCACGAGAACATATCGGGCTCAATACGTTTTTGAAATATCATTTCGTATATCATTTTTGGCTCGATCTCTCAATGGTGAAGAATCACTTAAAAAACTAAATCATGCTCGTATCCAGATCCAGATTCTGATCTTCACCAAAATCTAAGCAGTTCGTCCTTGTCACACCCCCAACCTGTCCACAAAATTTCCTCCGAATCCGTCCACAACGTTTGGAGATATCGTGCTATATCGTTTTTAGCTCCATCGCTCAATGGTGAAGAATCACTTAAAAAATTATCGGATCTGGATCCGGATTCGGATCGTCACACAAATTAAGCATTGCTGTGCTTGGCTGGTCAACTACACACACAAAAAATTTCAGAACGATTGCTTGAGAACTGTGGCTAAAAATCGTGTGACAGACAGATAGACAGACAGACAGACAGACAGACAGACAAACATACTTGGTGGATTTTTTTTTTCGCCAAGTAACAAACAGAGAGAGGTGAAAACATAACCACCTTCACCTTCGGTGGTGGAGGTAATAACAATCCTCAGGGAGTGAGTGCAGGATAGAGTGCGGCGTGGATCAAGTGCAGGGAGCGGCAAAGTCATCAAAGGTTTGTCCAGCAGCTGCACACCCATCAAAACCACATTGCGCAAATGTGTATCTTACTGTTTTGGAACAAACATTAACACTCGCACATCGAGCCAGGTCATTCACAATGTCGCTCCTGGATCGTCGTCTATGACGTAGACACAAGGGGCATCGCTGGGCACTGGCCCATGGAGCACGTGACCGAATGTTTTTTGACTGTTCCCCCAAATCTATTTTAACCCCTTGGCTACTCTAGTCCACTTTGTAACGATTAGCCTATTTTTCTATACTTGCTACGGTGCTAAATGTTTTATTTGGGGTGGTGGGTTGTGAAATTTGAGGGGACCCCAAACCTTTTATAAGCTAGCGAAGCCTCGAGTGGAGACCATACCTTGAGGTAGTTAACATCACTTTTGAAGGTCTTTCATCCTCGACTGCTTCTTTTGTCAACAGTACCTGTTTTGCGTTTATCCTCCTCAGTCATGAATACCGTTCCTGCTGAAACATGAAGTCTGGCTGAAATCTGCCTCATGGAGTCATTGTTACGACAACAGTTATAAGACTGATTTCGAATGTGCTTGTCATGTGATATCTTCTTCCCAGAAGCCATAGTATTCACTACATATTCACCACTGCAATGATATCACCCCCACTGTGCTTTTATCATCTTTATTTAGGTGTGGCACTTTATGATTGCTTTCAAGATGACTAATCAGTGTACTATATCAACACATGACTGTACAATGAAGCATTTACTGTACTTTTTAAACCTGAGATGTGATTCTATCATGTGTTATTTGCATTTTATACCACACATATATATATATATATAATATATATACATATTTTTAACGAAATAATAACACTGGCCCTGTGACATAACACTGACGTCATGCACATAAACCTCCTAACTGGTGATCAGCAGGGCAGCGACAACGTGTTCGTGTGGCAGAAGACACTTGTTACCAACAGATCATGCAGCAAGTGCTGTGATAGAACTCGATCTGTGCCCTGCTGCCTCGTCAAGTTAGGGAGTTCGATGAATATGTATATATATATATATATATATATATATATATATATATATATATATATATATATATATATATATATATATATATATATATATTATTATTATTATTAAAGCTCTTTCTAACCACTCACTGACTGACTGATATTAAAGATCAGGATCTTCCGGGTGAAGTAGAAAGTTGAAAATTTTTGTGTGCTGATGGACATTGAAGCTGATACACTGTAAAACAAGCTCAAATGAGCTAAGATCCTCGTCGTCTTAATGATGTCATAAAAACGAATATGACGTCATTGTGATGTATCAGGTTTGCGATAAATTATCTGTACTAATGCCCGGCTTGATTCCCGCAAACAAAATTCAAACAGCTTGCCTGGTTTTGGAGATAATGGTATAGGCGATTTCCATTAGCGGCGATATTATGACGTCAACTTTTTTTTCTCGGAAGAATTTCCAAAATCGGAGATGGTGACTGCCTGCGCGTGGGCTTTCTGCATATACATGGCAAGTTTCAGGAAGTTTCGATGAAAAATGTAGGCTGTGAAACAAAAAAGTCCACAAGAAGAAGCAGAAGAACAACAATGTGAGTAAGACTTAGAGATCCTCCACGAGGATCTAAAAATGCAACTGAGCGACCTGAGACAATGTGGAAGCACGGTAATTTTGTGTGCCAACGGAAATCAAAGCCGAAACACCAGTAAAAAAAATCACAGAACAATCAGAAAGCATCCGTTCATGAAAAAAAGAAAGAAAATAAATAAATTAAAATCAAATGCAGGTGAGCAACTCGAGACAATGGGGAAACATGGTTCATATGCTTTCGCAATATGTGAGCATACCCCACTAGTATGAATATATATTCACATACAGTGTTTATATCAAAAAAATGTGGAGTGTGATGAGCACGCCCCTGATCCCCATTGGAGATAGTTCTACACCAAAGCGTCACCTCCAACCCAGGGGCCTCCACCCAGTGACTTTGTCAAATAGACAAAGATTACATGGTCATCATCAGTTGAACATCAAACGGAGCCACCTTTCTGGATTTCAGGCTTGTTTGTCCTCATCAGGATGGCATACCGATAAATATCGAACCAATGATGACCACATTTGTTGTTTAAACACCGCAGCAGGGCAGAGACAAATTATATATATCATATCATAAATAAATATATCAAGCTGGTGATGTACCTGTACCTGCCCCACTGTTATTCTGCACATTCAATGACCCCCACCCCTCCCCCGCTCCTCCTCCTCCCCGCAGTGAAATTATATTACTTCGTCGATAAACTGATGGATTACATGAACGTGGTGTTGATGTAGCATAGGAATGATGGGCGAAGTGGCCTATCCTTGTGTGTATCCTTGCAACTGGGAAATACATAGCTCAGTGATGTGCAAGTAACTTGATGAACTTTCCTATTGCTGCCCAAGTCGATGATTTTGAAACCTAATCTTATCTTTATCCCACAAAGTGGAAGAGTTCAAGGTGCATATGATAATACTTTTCATTGTCACGGACCCACAGTGGTAAAATTTGGTGGTGTTCTGGCAATCTGTATCTCACAACTGTAACTGTACATCCCACCTCCCACCTGACCCCTTACCCACCTGCACCTGGGTGTTCTCTTAGGCTTGTTGACTCAGGCTCGTTACGTGGCTCCCCACAGCCCGGATCGGAGCTTTGCTTTGTGCTGCGTCACGGTAGCCTTCACGGTGTTGAATCGCACAAGTTCCGTGCGGAGACAACACGAGACCTTTCAGTCTGGACGCGGACCTTGCTACATTCTTGCTACGCCGCTGTCAATCTATCTCATGAAGCTACTGTTGGTGAGCAGTTCATGTGTTTCTTCCAATAAACTCCAAAAATATTTTCCAATCTGACCGTTTATAGAAAATGATATGACATGATATGCAAATATACCTACTCACTAGCTTTCAAATTATACGAACAGTTACTTTCAATGAATGTGGACAACTTACTTATTTTTGAAGAAGAAATATTTTTGCTCAGACAAAAATACCTTTTGCTCAGAATTGTGCCTGTCACGTCTTTGGTTTTCGATTGCATCTGTAATAGCATGAAAAAACAAAAAATGATTAAAAAAAAACCTTGAGAGTAGATAGAAGTGCGTGTGGAATTTTGATGTGAGTGCGGAATCCTCTTGAGATGCACTCAATTTCAAATGGCTGAGTGATGAGACTTTACAGACAGCAGCGTGGATGTCTCGTGCCCCCTTTTGGTGTGCAAGGAACATCCCACAAACAGATTTTTTTTTCTTTTTTCCAAGAGCATTGAATATTGTTCAACTGATCCAGTGGCATATCTTGCAATCCATACAGGTTGTTTCATGGATTCTTGCTGATGACTATATCATCATTTCTCAAATTTGCTTCAAAATGATGCCTGGACATTGCGCAGACAAAGGACCACAAAAAGACTTAGGACACAGCAGACAAATTAATGTAAGATACCTGCAATCGATTTCCTGTTGAAATACAAGTTCTTAGTCGATGTGCTACTTTAACAGATGTGCTACCTCGATTTGACTGTGTATCCCACTCTCTGCACATGATGTAAACCACTTTGTTAACCCACTCTTTGTTTCCATGTTGGATGGATTTTATTATCCCACGCGTGTAGTGCAAAGCGGGATTCAGCAATTGGTTCACTCTGTCTGTCTGTCTGTCTGTCTGATGTCACTCGGTCTGTGATGGAGGAACTGCTTGATTCGAATTGAATTATACATTTTGAATACTGCAGAACATGAATTGGAACAGGAACCTGCAGTTTAGCAGTACTTTGGCTCTGAATCTGGAAAATTGTATGGAATCTCATCCTGAGCGCTTATGTGCACTCGTGGAATAGCAATTGCTTCATTCTGTCTGTCTGTCTATCTGTCTGTCTGTCTGGCAGTCAAACACAATTGAAAATCATTCCATACAGGAAGCTTATTGTCATAAGGGACGATGTCATATTGTCATGTCATTTTTAGGGACGTCATAAGGACACAAACCACAGGCATGAATAATTCATTAAACGTGTTGAGTTAGGTGGTGTAAAAGGTGCTGCATCAATGGTGCTAAACTTTCGATGAAATACTTTGGGGGTTTTTTTTTTCTACAGCCTTTGCAACTTTTATTTTATTTCAACTGAATTATATATTGGAACACTAAATAACACAAATCGCCTTGTTTGCATTTCTAAAAACCTTCAGTTTTGCAATACTTGGACAAAATTATACGCTATCTCGACCAATCAAATTTGCCGCGTGCTCTGAAGGCAGAGAAACACTGAGATTCAGACAGAAGCGGATTAAGATTTTTTGGGGGCCTTGGGCACAAAAACATATTACGGTCCAAAATGCCTAAGTAAGACTCCATGTTATTATCGCCCCAAAAAGGCCTCAATCCTCAAGGATAACGTCATCGGTGGATGATAGACCAACCATAATGTTTTAAGTGAAATCCTTGTTTACCATTGAGATTCAGTGTGTAGGTCCAGGTCATAACATTTTTACCAATTGAGCTTTTGTCATCAAATCTTCAACAAACCTTTATTATGAGATTGTGCAGAACACAAATTAATAAAATGTACAATTTTTTTGAACTGTCGTTTTATTCAAGTTGAGTTCGAGTACAAAGTGGACACTAATAAGGCCTTGCATTTTGAGATGCTTTCTCATTATTCCACTTGCTTTCTCCACTAACCTCACCTCTTAATATTGTAATAGTCCTGTGTTGTTAAACACCAGGGGAAAACATTTTTAAAATTGATTCATTACGTGACATTGCTTTCTTTCCCTTTGATGGGGCATTCCCTTTGCACTGTGTTTATCACCATTCATAAGTTGATATGCTTTGCCAGCAAAATGAGACCCCACCCTTGGGGGGGGGATAGGAGGGGAGGGGTCATCTCGAAAGATTGTGAACCACAATCGGTCATATGGAGCCCCATGTTATCTGGGGTCCCCTTGCAATTGCATCAGTTGAAAGGCCCTCTTGCCGCCTCTGCCCAGGGCTCATGTTGATCTCGGGGCCCCTGGGCATGGACCCTTTGTGCCCGTGCGTTCATCTGCCACTGGATTCAGACAACAATGGTGGCTCCTCAGAGCTAACTTCATCCAAAGATCTGTTTGTTTAGTGCATCCTTTTCTCAAAGATCGTTCCAAAATCGTCAGTTTCTCCGAGAACAGTTGGCAGAAGGTTCAGTTTTGGACTGTTCTGTTTTACCTATCTGCTTCATATGCTTGCCATCACGTCTGTTCAAAGTTCACAAACAAAGCTAATGTAGATTGTGCTCAGAAACGCAAAGGAAGAGTTGTAAAGACCCTTTCCAGATCCTTTTTCTCAAGACTGCATGGGGTTGGATGTTTGAGAAATCACTCATTAAAATAAAAAAAATTTGAATGATCTAAGAATTCTTAGTTTTAACACACTCAATTTTTATTTTCAGTGTCTTATTTCTTCTGAATAAATAAAAAATGATCCGTATTATCTAAATAATAGCACTGCACATATAATATTGTTTTGGACATCGCCTCTGGATAACTCCAAGAGAGCAATGTGTCTCGAGAGACCAGGAACACCAACTGCAACCCTTAACTCGGGCTGGATCCTCACGCCCAAAGTCGTTTTACCAAACCAGTGCATCAAGCATGGCAGATGGGGAATCATGCCGGTGACTATGTGGCGGTTTATTATATGGCTGAGCGAACCAATGCGGCATGCTGTATTATGTGAGCTACCATTACCATTGGGAACGCAGACCATTTGCCCACCTGGAATGCCATTTGGACCAACCCCAAGCAGGATAAATCAGGATACACTCAACACTTCAATAATTTATTACACAGCAAGTAAGGCAATCAAAATGAATGACTGAAGGAATGCAAAGGAGGGAAAATGGCAGATGAGAAAGAATCGTTACCTGAGAAAATGGTGAGGGAAATGATACATGAATTTACAAGAGTTTGAACACATATAAAGAACTTTAAACACGCATATACATTTTCCATTTGACGTGCGTGTGGAAATGAGGAAGATGTCAGGTGGGAGAAAAAGTGTAGTGAGTAAGCTGAGAAAATCCATTCTGGTGAACTCAAGAGGGGGGTGTAGTGGGGGGGGGCACGAAGTCCAACCCCTGGCCACAACCATCACAACACTCTTGCATGAATATAAATTGGATTTTCTGCAGATGGTCACGAGTAATCCCATGCTGGTCTCACTCCGAGAATGCGTCTTCGTGAATACTTTAAATCTATTTATTTATTGCAGTTATTTTCAGTAGTATATTCATGTCATCTCTGATATATAATTACTGGGATGAATCTTCCTTTGTGTATTTCAGTCAAATTACATGTGAGATATATAATAATCAGCTGTTATAAAAGTTTTCTGGAAAAACAATTGCATCGTCCAATAGCTTGCAGTGCACCTCCCACCCCCCACCTCTCCATCCCCCAACCCCCACCTCTCCATCCCCCAACCACCATCTCATCTCCTTTCCAATGAGATAGGATTATGTGAGGTTTAATGTTTTTCAAGGGACCTTCGGCTGATATTTGGTGCCATCAATTTGTGATGTTCACTTTATACACCATTACCTCTACACCATGATTATGTGAAACTGCCTTTCTTAATCTCCTAGCCTGTTTGTGGAATAACTTGGATTGCTGGCTGACTATTCACTACGAACATGGCTTCACGGTGCATCGGGAAATAACAACCAATAATCCATCAAGCATGCATTCCGACCTCTTGTTTAACTACCCGTTTGAGCGACTACGTCGATCGTCTGATGATGGCGTCTCCAAGCTTTATCTTGACTTTGGCGGCCCAGAAGGAGAGATTGTAAGTGGTTGTTGGCTTTGATTTAGTCAATTATAAAGAATATTTTGCAAACTGAGGCATATTTATTAAATGAAAAGAAATAAAACTCGTTCAATTTTGTGGATGACTGTAAGTAGCCCTGTTTTTTTTTTCTTTACAATCGTGAGGGTCATGAAAGAACGAGGTAAACTCAACAGTGGGGTCATTTGGAAACAATTGGGCACAACCAGCAAGAGAATAAATGAACAGGAAAGGAATGGAGAGAGACGGAGGGGGGGAGAGAGAGAGAGAGAGAGAGAGAGAGAGAGAGAGAGAGAGAGAGAGAGAGAGAGAGAGAGAGAGAGAGAGAGAGAGAGAGAGAGAGAGAGAGAGAGAGAGAGAGAGAGAGAGAGAGAGAGAGAGAGAGAGAGAGAGAGAGAGAGAGAGAGAGAGAGAGAGAGAGAGAGAGAGAGAGAGAGAGAGAGAGAGAGAGAGAGAGAGAGAGAGAGAGAGAGAGACAAGAGAGAGAGAGAGAGAGAGAGAGAGAGAGAGAGAGAGAGAGAGAGATATATAGACAGATATAGACAGACAGACACAGAGCTCAGCTCACTTTGAACGCCAACTCTAAAGGCCTTGCTATCTATTCATTTAAAAGGAGGGCGTGTTTAGTTTGCAATGACTTGCTTTTGCCGCTTTATTGCAAATGGGACACCACAGTGGTATGGTCCTTTTCAATTAATACATGACAAGGCCATGTGTCACCAGAACATGCTCAACAGGGACAAAAAATTCCCCCCAAAAAATTTCCCCCTTCTTTATATGAAATAAGAATTACTCTGAATGTCGATTCCCATTGACTACTCAATTAATTTTGATTCCCTGGTTGGAATTGAGTACTTTGGAATCAATTCCACCAATCACTATTAAGCACTCAAGCAAGCAATCCAACGAAAAGGTTGATAAGGAACGGCTGGCTGGGTCATACTAAACACCATTCAGAGACGACCGGAGATGTCCAGAGTATCAATCAATGTGTGAATTGGACGAATGAACACTTTTTTTTTTAGTAGTTGGAACTGCTGCTGAGGTCAATTCTGCATTTTAAGGTCAAATCGGCCTGCATCCTTCTTCCCGTGCAGTCGGAGTTGGGTTTTGCAATTGTGTGTGCGTGCGTGCGTGTGTGTGGCCAGGCCTTAACTTTTTTTTCCGTCAAATTTTCAACAATCCCTTATTTTAAGAATAGGGAGATGACAAATTAATAATTGGGTCAAAATGTTAGAGGACAAAGTCGTAGTGAGTAGAAATATGCCTTATTAGCCCGTCCGCCGCGAGTCCGAGCGAGACAGCCAGGTTTTTAAAATTGCTTCCATGTTTCTTTATTTTCCATTTGCTCTTCATTGACTGTCCGGGCCTTGAATTGTTTTTTTTTTTAACATTTGAGCTTTTCTCATCAAATTTTAAACAAACATCTATTATGAGAATATGGAGAACACTAATTAATAAATTTTAAACTTTTCTTTCAGTCATTTTGGTCACGTTTCGTTTGAATACAAATCTGATGCGAACGGACTTTGCATTTTGAGATGCGTTCCAATTATTAAGTGTGTTCCATTTTGAACATTGTGTCGAGTGGGTCGAATTTTAAGTACTCGGAACAGTTTATTCAGTATTTTTAATCCATACATCATTGGCATTGTGACGACGATGCATTTTGTGTTCTTTGCAGTGTCTGGACCTTATTGCCAGTCCAAAACCCATCGTCTTCATCCTACACTCATTCCTCTCAGCAAAACTCATTCGAATGGGGCTGGTGGCATGACCCTCGATCATTCACTTCCTGTGACTTCGTTTGGAAGTTTTATCGTCGATCAATCTCAGCACGATTTGCTCCACATTTTTTTTTCGTGCTTTTTTTGTAAAAGTTTCCCCTTGTTTCTTAACCATTGTTAAATAGTTTTAAAATACAATTTGAAGGATTCCTTAAATGTGCACATTTTCACAATGGCACAAACTTTCCAACTTTCATTCAATGATGAAACACCGATTTTAACGATGTTGGAACATCCAGTTGGTACGATCCAGTACTACAACGTAAAGTAGTGATGTCAATGGTTTCAGAGGATTAAGATAAGTTGACATCAATACTGAAGTTTTTTTTATTACTCTGTTTGCAGCATGTGGCAGTGGGTTTGCTTAATCGCTGGGAGTGTTGCTGTGCCCCTGATGCAGTTCCCCCTCTTTGTGAGAGCAGGAAGTTGTAATTTGTTCAGGGTTCCAGAGATGACTTACCTACTCCTCATGAAGTACACAGCGGAATATTTAACGTCCACCAACCACTGCGAACAGACAGGTCCTCCGGCTTTAAAGTTCATTCAAGGGACAGTGTAGGATCACCCTGCTTGTTTGTGAAACAACAGGGTATGATAATTTATAGTTCTGTCGGGATTTGAACCCAGGTTAGACAGCTCGGAAGTAAGTGTTCACGCCTCTGTCAGCTCGATGCTTCAGTGTAAAGTCTAATAAGGAAGGCAGAGCAGAGCAAAAAATACGATGCACTTGAGTTGCGAAAAGGTCCTTTTACCCTCCCAAAGCAACAATGTACAACGAGTTAACATGTTTCAAATTTAATTTGGATTTTCTTTGCAAGACTTCAAGGAGGGGGAACTTGAATGAGGATTCTTTTATGGATTTAAAGAATCTGGTTGTCAATAACTTATGAGTTTTTTTATACAAGTGTTGAGTCTTTTAGAAATGAGTAGAAATAAACGATAATGAGATTGAACTCATCGAAAGAACAATGTAAGAAAACCTTGACAAACCTGATGAGTATATGCACGTTTTGAGTGTTGGTAACATGAGGGAAACCAATCTTCCAAGACAGTTATTCTTTAATAATTAGGACTCACAACTGAGAGGTGAGCAACTTTATTCTTATTCTTTTCAAATGTAATAAAACATTTAATAGTGCTCTCATGGCTTCTGTTTTACTTATGGCCTGTGATTGAGAAGAAATACTTTTTGGATTGACCGTCGGAATAATTTAAGCTTCAGCCTTAAAATATTTATAATTTATCATTAAGAACATCGAGATTGGGGTGGCAGATGCAGTTCAGCGTCAAGATAGGTGATGTGCTGGGGATGGGTCGGAATAATGAAAAGAGAGAATACATGATGCAAGGGGCAATTTTGGAGTCTGTCAATGCAGGAGAAGGATCTGGGAGTGGGGGTTACAGTGTAGAGTGATTAGTGAATAGATATGGGGTAAAGCAGACAGCACAGTGTCAGGCAGCTGTCAGAAAAGCTAATCAGGTTTTAGGTTAAGTCGAGGGCAGACTATACTTCGGGAGGTAAATTATTAATCGGAAATTAATGAGACGTCATCTGGAATATTATATTCACTTTTGGTCACCACATCTTAGGAAGCACATAACTACCATAGAGAGGGTACAGTGTAGAGTGACTACATTGATTCTGGGGCTATAGCTCGGCCAAGGTATGAGGTAACAATGAGTAGTGGACATGGTCATGTGAAGTTGTATTAAGTTAAAAAAAAGTGCATTCATAACATATCCCATCAGTAGGTTTCATGTTTATGCATGTTGGTTTAATTTAGTATAACTTGCAATATACTTCAATAACTTCTCCATTTATAAACCTTTGTTTAAAAAAAAACAATCAAAGAACACCCTGTGGCTCGTTTACCAACAACTGCTCCATTTGTACTTCCATTTCCATTTATCTTCTTTTTCATTGACCTCGGGGTCATCTCAGAACTTGTGCATAAATCACATGCAGGACGAATAATTAGTTTGCTTTTTATTTAAATGGACATTAGTAGACGAGGGATAAACACATATGGCATCTGGGATTTGAACTTTGGTTCCTTCCATCAGAAGCCAAGGGTTCAAATGGGAATATTCACAGACAAATGTACAAGTTCACCCGTTTAACGATACTGGCATGTGTTCTTCTACATTATCACACTTTTCAAACAATTTTGCATCACCAAGACCACATAAGTTTTCTCCCAGCTTCAAAAGTTTCAGTTCCCTGCGTTCTGTTATTAGCCGGTCCCCTACGCAGTGTGAGATGTGGTTTTGCAATTGCTTGTGTGCATGTGTGCATGTCTTTCCAGGGAATAGTTGTTTTACCATTTGAGATTTCGTCATCATATTTTCAACAAACCTTCATTTGGAGAATATGGAGAAGACGAATGAATAATTGGGTCAAAATGTCAAAGGGGAAAGTCACAGTAAGTACAAATATGCCTCATTCGTCCGTCCGCCGCACAGTGCGAGATGGACGGGTTTTGTAATCGCTTCCTTTGCCATTTGAGCTTTTGTCATCAAATTTTCCCCAAAAACCCCCTTTATCTATCTATAATTCCAGCAATGTTTTTTGTCTATCTGTCTGTCTGTGACCACTGTTTCTCGACAACCACTGATCCGATCTAATTGAAACTTGCCAGGTATATTGCTGGGGACCCGAGGATGTGCCTTTCCAAGGTTTGATATTAATCGGACAAGTGATTCCCAAGTTATGACCATTTATTTACCAAACCAATGACAGGGCACGGTGCTATGAGGTCACGATTGACGTCACAATTCTTTTTTTTCTTCTTTTTTTTTGCACGTACGGCCACGCACATATGGGCACGCGAGAGCAAAGGAACGGCCTGTGTGGTTGTTGTTTTTGGCACGCGGTTTGAAAGTTTATTATTATTATTATTTATTTTTTTTGCACGTACGGCCACGTACGTACGGGCACGCACTGTGTGTGTGTGTGTGTGTGTGTGTGTGTGTGTGTGTGTGTGTGTGTGTGTGTGTGTGTGTGTGTGTGTGTGTGTGCGCGCGCGCGACCGCTGTTTCTCGCCAACCACTGGTCCGATCTAATTGAAACTTGCCAAGCGGTTCCCAAGGGAACAAGTGGTTCCCAAGTTATGGCCATTTATTTACCAAACCAATGACAGTACACGGTGCTATCATTGTCATGACTGACGTCACAAATCTTTTTTTTTCTTTTTTTTGCACGTACGGCCACGCACGTACGGGCACGCACGAGTTATGAGAATTTGAATAAAATTTATTAATAACTCACTTTTTATGCCTCTGCTGACGAAGTCACCGTCCGTCCATCAATGTTAATTTTCTCTGTTTTCTCTGCATTCGCTTATTCCATTGACATGAAATTTTCACCATAGGTTCGACCGCTCATGTGGAATGTTTTAATGATAATTGTGACGTCATAGGTCACGTGGTGTGGCAGTACTCGTGTAAAAAAACAAGAAAACTTTAGACTTCTGTATCTCCAAAACCGCACCAAGAAAAACATCTAAACTTGGCCACGTCAAGTACTCCCTGTGGGAAACAAAGGTGACTTTTTTGATGATGTCATAACTGCATTTGTCTAACACTTTATCCATCAGTATGAAAATTGTCGAGGGTCATCTTGGGCTAAATTGTATGGGGAGAAAAATAATTGATGATGTCATCGGTCACGTGGTTCGGCAGCCGTTTTTTGTTTCACATAAAAAAAACCTTCAAAAATCTTCTTCTCCGAAATGGTTGAAAAGATCGAGGCAAAACTTTGCAGGTATGATCACCTATCCGTGAGGAACAAAAAGTTCTCCACCTATGACGTCATAGGTCACATGGTTTGGCAGCTGTGAGTTTTTGAAGAATAAACCTTAAAAAACCCTCTTCTCCAGAATGGCTTGACATATAGAGGGGAAACTTCATCCACATGTTCCCCAAGCCTTGGGGATAGTATGGTGTTCATGAATAATTACTCGGTCACATGGTCTGGCAGCCATCTTGGATTGAACGCCAATGTTTAAAAACAATTCTCTTGAAACGCTTCATCGAATGATGTCAAACTTCACAATCATCGAACATCATTGCTGCACATCGTGTAAAACGACGACGTCATAGGTCACGTGGTGTGGCAGCCATCTTCGATAGAAAAACGCACCTTATCCAATTAACATGAAACTTCACAAACATGATCCCCGAGCCAATTCGAGGTGGAGTGTAAACTTATGATATCATAGGTCACGTGGTTTGTCAGCCATTTTGAATTGAAAATAAAAACCATTAAAACTATTCTTCTCCAGAACGGCTCAGCGGGTTGATCCGAAACTTGGCACACATGATCCACTCGCCTTGTGGAATACACGGTGTAAATTTTAACATTATATATGTGTCACATGGAGTGGCAGCTATGGATTTTTTGAAGAATAAACCTTTAAAAAACCTTCTCTCCAGATCAAAGTCAAGTAGGTACAAGTGGAGCCAATCAAAGTCAAGAAGGTGAGTGGAGCCAATGAAAGTCAAGTAGGTACGAGTGGAGCCAATGAAAGTCAAGCAGGTGAGTGGAGCCAATCAAAGTCAAGTAGGAGAGTGGAGCCAATCAAAGTCAGGGAGGTGAGTGGAGCCAATTAAAGTCAAGTAGGTGAGTGGAGCCAATCAAAGTCAGGTAGGTGAGTGGAGCCAATCAAAGTCAGGTAGGTGAGTGGAGCCAATGAAAGTCAAGTAGGTGAGTGGAGCCAATCAAAGTCAGGTAGGTGAGTGGAGCCAATCAAAGTCAGGTAGGTGAGTGGAGCCAATGAAAGTCAAGTAGGTGAGTGGAGCCAATCAAAGTCAGGTCGGTGAGTGGGGCCAATCAAAGTCAGGTAGGTGAGTGGAGCCAATGAAAGTCAGGTAGGTGAGTGGGGCCAATCAAAGTCAAGTATGTACGAGTGGAGCCAATCAAAGCTCAGCAGGTATGAGTGGAGCCAATCAAAGTCAAGTATGTACGAGTGGAGCCAATCAAAGCTCAGCAGGTACGAGTGGAGCCAATCAAAGCTAAGTAGGTATGAGTGGAGCCAATCAAAGCTAAGCAGGTACGAGTGGAGCCAATCAAAGCTAAGCAGGTACGAGTGGAGCCAATCAAAGCTAAGCAGGTACGAGTGGAGCCAATCAAAGCTGAGCAGGTACGAGTGGAGCCAATCAAAGCTGAGCAGGTACGAGTGGAGCCAATCACAGCTAAGCAGGTACGAGTGGAGCCAATCAAAGCTAAGCAGGTACGAGTGGAGCCAATCAAAGCTAAGCAGGTACGAGTGGAGCCAATAAAAGCGAATCAAATGAGTTGTGTGAGTGCTTTTGGTGAGGTGTGGTTTTCGGTTTGTTCTCGGAGAGTTCGGCCTTCACTCAGTCGTTGTCATGGCTCCACGCAAGAGACCCTCAGCAGCGTTCTCACGACCCAGGTCTCGCGCTTCTCTCGGTCCCGCGGGAGAGTTCCTGAACCCTGCGGACCGGCAACAAAAGCTGCGGCTCTTCCTGCAGGATTACGAGAGTGAAGGTACATCAAGGTGTGGTGTTTTATCGTTCTATTGTTACTACAATGCCGTAATAACTGAATGCGAAGCGCAACCATATGTATTTTGTCAATGGGAAACAAGTGTAAAGGGGGAGATATTTCAGTTCCTCCTCTTCCCTCATGACGTAGAGAGTATAGTGATGACGTGAGCACTCCAAATGATTAATGGATTGGGCATGGATGGCTTCGGGGTGGAAACTTGGAAACTGCCTGATTCGACCGGGAGCCCGCGGGGCTTGGCTCAACCGAAGAGGGGAACAATTGCCGTCCTCATGGTAAGATGTCAGATGATGTTCTCACCTCGGGACACTGCTGCCGGGACACTGCTGCCGGGACACTGCTGCCGGGACGACATTCTGTGGTCAATATCCGTATCGCATAATCGGCGCTAGCTCAACCGAACAGCGGAATGGCTAAAACCAACGCAGAATGCTAGTAAGGGGTCTCCCGAGTACAAAAGGAGCACTGACAGACAACTTGGTCGTTGGGCCCCCAGGACAGATGCTCCCTAGTGGGGCGTTCCATGTCAAGTGTACACATTTTTCAGCAAAATTTTTGACACATCGTCTTAGATTTCACTCTTTTTTTTTTTTTTTTTTTTTTTTTTTAATGCAAGTGTTTGTATCCACGGTAAAAGATTGTGTCAATTTTCAGACCTGGGGGCCAATCGGGGCCCATGTTAGGGCCCCCCCCAAATTTGGGCGCCCTCGGTTGACCCACAATCTTCCAGAGGCCATATCACAGGTTGTAGTGGTCCGATTTGGATGATCTTGGTATCAAAATGCTCTTAAAAGCTTGATCTTTCGAATCGCGTAAAGTAAAATCACTCCGAAAAAGTTATAGTTTGGGGCGCCCTTTGACCTTGGGCCCCCGCTCCCCAGCCAAACCGATGGTCCTGATTTTTTTCGTGTGAGAATACCCCTTCATATACTCCAACAGCTCAGCATAAATGAAAATGGGATCTCAATGGGTTCAAGTATGATGATGGTTTTATTGTTCGGGGACTCGGGTGCTGAACACACAATACGCCACAATACATAGCACAATATTTGAACACAAGATTTCCAATACACTATATTGTACATAAATTTTTCACATGCACATGCAGGAACTGGAAGCGATACGAGTAAGAGTTTTTCCTAGCATATTATAGTCGTTTATTTAACAGCTGTTTCTTTTTTACCAATTGTTTGTTCTACCTGTAGCAGTTTTTGGTTCCACAGAAAGAAGTATATCAGAAATGTCTAAAATGCAGTGATCTTCAGTGTCAGGGAAAAAGAAACTATTTGTGGGCCCGTTTGGATGAAGAAAATTCACTTTCACTTCATGAGTGTCCTGAAAGGCTTCCATGATGCAGGCAAGCCACCATTTTCCATCATAATGCACTGTGACATAACCTGAGAGTTTCCCACTAAAAGTTGGTGTTGATTTTGAAATAGCTGACTCAATACGGTGTTCCTCGCTAAGGTTGAATTCGCGTACTCGAAGAGCAGTTTAAGAAATAGGGATGAAAGCATGAAGTTTTTGAGTTCCAGCTATGGTTTTGGCCCTTTTTAACCTTTCTTCCAGATTTCGTTCTTCCTCGTCATACACCTCTTGGATCCCCGAACCGAACTTCATTTCATTCAAACCATTTTCAGCAAAGGCGAAAAGATATTTTGGAGAAATAATTTGACTGTCGTAAGGTCAACGCAGGCTCTCACGTGTTGCTTCTCGTTGACTGAACCTCCCACGCCATCTGAAGGGCCCTTGCCATGACTTGTGGCAAAAAATGCCATTCTGCGTCAATACCCTACTCTGATTTGTGACGACATAGGTTTATGAAGGCTTTGCAATTCTTATATTGGCCAGCGCAACCGTCTGAGGAATAGTAAAGTTTCTTTACATTTCCAAAGCTAGATTTCAAGTGTTCAATGAGCATTCTTTGGAAGAGGTGCACTGAGACAACGTCGTGAGTATTGCATTCTGAAATAATCGTGAACGAATCGTGGTTTAATTTGCCATTGTCCGATTTGAAAGAGTAAACCCAGGGGAGAATTGTCACTCGAGAGCAGTTCCAATGGAATCCTTGGGCCGCATCCTGTACGACAAACAAAGTTCTCTAAGAAGTCTCCAATAATGACAAATTCTCTTTCACCGATTTCATCTTTCTTATTTTTCAGAAACTGAGATTGGGCCTTGGCAATGAAGTCGTGTCTCACTAATTTCACCGCGCGTTCACAGAATTGATTAATGAATTCTTCGAAAGGCAGGACCATGGAGCTCAGTTCAGATCTGTCGGTGGATGTCCACCGTTTAAACTGAGTTTCATCAATATCCTCGAGTTCATAAGCACTCAGTAGCTCGGTTTTGAAGTCTTCAATTGATGGGCAACTTTCACAAGTTCTGAAATACCATGCTGGTTTTGCTGGGTTACAAACTATGCTATCACATGATGATAGCTCGGAAGTTCGGCTATCTGTGGCATTTTGGAACCAAACATCATGAGTTTTACATTTTGATGTATCGTACATACACATACACTGTGTGTACCGCCTGAACTGGCCACAACACACTCTGAGGGACGGAGCATGGCGAACTTCGAGAATACAACTTTCAAGCCAGGGTTCTTCTCTTTGAATTTCTGAAACAGTTCCTTGAGATTGTTTAGTACCAGGCACTTTTGAATTTTGTCTTTTCCATGTACATTCCTGACCACCACACAGTCCGTTTTTCCCGGCATTATTCAACTGACTTCATCACTTCAGTAAAATTCGGTTACGGCGGATTTCACTTTGTCAGGCAATATTTTACCCTGTTTGGGATTTGGAGACCATAGCATACCATCTTCTTTCTCTAAATTTTTGGCTTGCACAGCCATTCTTTGGGAGCAACTGAATTCACTCATCATTCCTCTGATGCTCATATTCCTAGCAAATATTGTCAGTATATGTATTTGCTCTGAACGGCTTGAAACAATGTATTTTTCTTTCAGGCTCTTGATCACCTCTGGCATGCAGTTTTCATCACATTTTGACGCTGTATTTTGTGTTTTCTCCACAGTGCTTGGTCCAGCAACTAGTTCTAATTTCTTTCGCACAGAATCTTCCACTTTACTTCGCTTTTCAGGAACGTACCCTGGGTTCCTTTCTGCCTTTCGTTTGTCGAATGGGCTTTCGCCTATCATCGATAACGACTGGTTTAATAGGTCAACTTCTGCTTCTCACTCAAAAACCTCCTCGTCCTCATCTGTCGAAATAGATTCTGCAATGCCTTCGATAGCACCTTCTGATGATAATTTCGAACTGGTCAAAGATGATTCTTCAATATGCGCTGGTGAGAACTGAGTTTTTTTTTCTGTACAAAGTCTGTCATCTATTTTTTTTTTTTTTTTTTTTTCCACCTTTGAAGAAAATTTCATCAACATATCATTTGACACATTGTGAAGATCTCTTCGTTGTTTCGTTTTATGGCAGCTAAACGGATCGCAACAGTATTTTTGGAACTCCTTTCGATCTTCACTCACCATGCTTACTGAAAAATATGCAGAAACTGAGATTATCCCATTTATAACTTAATTCGATGATTGTTATATCAAAAATGTACACTTAAAAATCAATCTGCAGAATAATTTTTTGCAAATGATTTTTATATATATATATATATATATATATATATATATATATATATATATATATATATATATATATATATATATATATGATTGTCAATTTCAGACATAAAGTCGCCTGCCAGCAGGCGACGTCATTGGAACGATTACGGCAAACGTCGCCCAATGTTGCATCAAGAATTAGTGATATGTGGACCCCGAACAATAAAACCATCATCACACTTGAACCCATTGAGATCCCATTTTCATTTATGCTGAGGTGTTGGAGTATATGAAGGGGTATTCTCACACGAAAAAAATCGGGACCATCGGTTTGGCTGGGGAGCGGGGGCCCAAGGTCAAAGGGCGCCCCAAACTATAACTTTTTGAATTACTGTTTCGGATTGATTTTCCTTTTAGCGATTCGAAAGATCTCGCTTTTACGAGCATTTTAATACCAAGATCATCCAAATCTGACCACAACCTGTGATATGGCCACTGGAAAAGTGTGGGTCAACCGGGGCGCCCAAATTTGGGGGAGCCATAAAATGGGCCCCGATGGGCCCCCAGGTCTGAAAATTGACACAATGTTTTACCGTGGATACAAACACTTGCACAAAAAAAGAGTGAAATCTAAGACTATGTGTCAAAAATTTTGCTGAAAAATTTGTACACTTCACATAGAACACACCACTTGGGAGCGTCTGTCCTGGGGGCCCAGTGACCAAGTTGTCTGTCAGTGCTCCTTTTGTACTCAGGGGACCTGGTACTGCCATTCTGCATTGGTTTTAGCCGTTCAGCTGTTTGGTTGAGCTAGCGCAACTAAAGGATCCCGAATTCGGGAGCGTCTGTCCTGGGGGGCCCAGCGACAAAGTTGTCTGACAGTGCTCCTTTAGTACTCAAGGGACCCCTTACTAGGATTCTCCGTTGGTTTTAGCCGTTCCGCTGTTTGGCTGAGCTCGCATGATTTTCGTAACATCTAATTAGCGTCTGTCACCGGTATTCCAGCGGCGAAATCGTCTGTCATTGTTTATACCGTGTTACAAGCTATACGAATAATATCAGAAACCTACTTGGGGCCGTTCCGCTGTCAGGTTGAGCTCGCGCCGATTATGCGATACGGATATTGACTACAGAATGTCAACCCAGCAGCAGTGTCCCATCAGACGCAGAATTCTGAGGTGAGAATATCATCTGGCATCTTACCATGAGGACGGCAATTGTTCCCCTCTTCGGTTGAGCTAAGCCCCGCAGGCTCCCGGTCTTGATGTGAAGCCCATCCTATTTATTACACTTCTGCAACAGAACATTTTTCGTTGGTCGCCATAGTCGGTGGGGTGAAGCTGGAATCGTTCCCATTCACAAGAAAGGTCATTTGCCATTTCCCACAAGCTATGGCGGTATGGACTTGATACAAATCGCAGCCAAAATCTACAACGAAATGTTGTTCAATCGCATTCGATCAACCATTGACCCACTGCTCCGCTTCAACCAAAATAACTTCAGATGAAGCCAATCTCTGGCTGGTCAGATTCTTGCCCTGCGAAGGTTGGTTGAAGAAAGCTGGATTATGGAGCTCGGGCTGTTACTTGTTGACTTTACAAAAGCGTTTTAGTCGATACAGGGACGCTATGTTCAAAATACTTCATGCCTTTGGTGTACCGCCCAAGATGGCGAGCACGATGGAGATGTACAATCGCACTTCAGCTCTTGTGCTCACACCTGACGGACCAACGCAGGTATTTGTCATCAGTGCGGGAGTGCTGCAAGGTGACACTTGTGGCATTCTTGTTCATCATGGTGCTCGACCATGTTCTGCGTAGCACATTGACAGAAGAAGAGGTAGTGTCACACTGCAACACCGCATGAGTAGAAGACTCTCTACTCAGAAACTTGCCGGCCTCGACGACTACGCTGATGACATCGCTGTCGCCGCTGATTAATTATGAGATGCACAGGGCATCCTGTCATTTAAGCGAAGAAACTGCAAAGTCGGTCTTATTAATGCCTCAAAAACGGTACATGCACATTACCATGTCCCAGAATGCATTTCCTGCTGTTATTTATTATTTTGAGTTTAGAAATCATCTTTTTTATTTATTTATTTGTTTTTAAAATGGACCTTCGTGTTCTCTCACTGCTTTGCGCTCCAGTCGCTGCACGGCGAGCCGATATCCAGCAAGGTGCCGCTCTGGCACTGCAGCATATTGAGAGTGCGTTCCGCCTGCAGATGACATGTATGCCTCAATGGCTACGGCAGCTAAACTACGTGCAGTACAAAGGTACCAAGTTTTCATCATTCTGTGGCATGTGTTAAACTATGGTTCTGTCTTTTTTTTTGTTAAACTATGTTTTCACATGGTCAAAAGTTGTGGGAGCCAGCAAACTGTTTTTAAGTCCTTCCTTCATTGTAGCGATACTGATTGTCTTTCACTCTTACCAGATACCAACATTTTCATTGTCAAACGAAGATACCACCCCATTGTCAAACATTGCGTGGATGCTTGATTTAGCATTTCTAACAGATGTGACAAACCATTAATGTCATTGCAGATATCTAGTTGTAATTGCCAATTTATTTGGATCTACGTAAATTGAGCCAAAGGATTGGTGAATAAATTGTTTGGAAAAATGTTTTGCAGAAATGTGTGATCGGGGCCTTTTGGAGTCTTCTCTACTCATGGTGAGTCTGACAATTGCCTTGTGCAGTGAATACTGATTCTCATTGCTTCATTCAAGTCATCCAAACGGGTTAATTTTAGTTAGGAATTGCCTCCCATCTTTTGCACATTTAGAATTTATTTGGATTGCTTACCAAATTATTTCGGAGAAACTTTCACTCACTCACTCACTCACTCACTCACTCACTCACTCACTCACTCACTCACTCACTCACTCACTCACTCACTCACTCACTCACTCACTCACTCACTCACTCACTCACTCACTCACTCACTCACTCACTCACTCACTCACTCACTCACTCACTCACTCACTCACTCACTCACTCACTCACTCACTCACTCACTCACTCACTCACTCACTCACTCACTCACTCACTCACTCACTCACTCACTCTTATCCCATCTTGTCTTCAGTTGTCCTAACGCTCATCCTGCCCATGACCCACTGAAGCTTGTGGAGAGGCAGTTGTCCTGAAACAACTTGCCTCTGCCTCATGGAAGGCCATCTCGGTTCCTTCCACAAAGCTCAGAACAAGTGTGTATCTACCCTCAGGAGAGCCAGAAAACAACATCTTTCTAATTCAAGTCTGAACTCTCAAACCTCTCTCCCTCCTCCAAATCCTGGTGGCAAGTAATCAAATCTGTTTCTGGAGTATGTTCCCCCTCCATCCCCTCCCTTGCCTCAAATGGCCACACAGCGGACACTGCACGTGAAAAGGCTGAATGCCGACACTCCATTTGCTTCTAAATCTTGTGTCCCAAACCCATCGCTTTCTGTACCCACCTTAACCAGCTGTCCCGGAACTCTGTTCTTTTCTCCTGACAAGGTGGAGAGCTTGCTGTGAAACCTTGAATCGGATTCTGCAACCAGTCCAGACGGCATCAGCCCACATGTCCTAAAAACCTGCTCTGCTGCTCTTGCTCACCCTCTCTCTGTTCAATTCATCCTCTCATTTGCTCAAGGTCATCTGCCATCTGCTTGGAAATCAGCAAACATCACTGCCCTGCACAAAAAAGGTGCAAAAACAGATCCCTGCAACTACAGACCAATCAGCCTTCTCCCAATCAGCAAGGTTATGGAATCCATCATCGCTTCAGACATTAAATCCTTCCTCTTCTCCAATGGCCTGATTTCCGATCATCAATTTGGGTTCAGACCATGTCACTTTACCCTGGATATGCTGCCTCTGCTCTCCCAATAATGGATAGAGGTCCTCGATGCTGGACATGAAATCGGAGCCATCTCCCTCAACATATCGTGTGCTTTCAATATGGTCTGGCACCGTGCTTTGTTCACCAAACTCTTCCTATGCTATCCACGGATATCTCCACTCGTGACTCGCAGACTTCCTCTCCTGTCGCAGCCAACGTGTGGCCCTTCATGGAGTTCTCATGCCCCTTTCCTGTCCAGGCTGGAGTTCCTCAAGACAGTGTTCTCAGGCCTGTTTTTTATTTTTTATTTTTTCTTGTTTTCATCAATGATCTCTCCGACTCTCTGGAAAACACTTTATCTCGTTGCTGATGAATCCACCCTCTGCCATTCCATGTGTCATCCCCCAGATCGGCAAGCAGCAGCCTCTTCACTCTCTGCAGATCTGGATAAAATCACAAGCTGGTCCAACATGTGTAACACGTCTTTCAATCCTGATAAATCTCACTTTCTCACTGTCTCTCCGAAAGGACCACTTGGAAAACCTCCCCATCTACTTTCTCAACAATCCTCTTGAAGTCCTTTCATTCAAGCTTATGAGTCACCTGGGAAAGCCACATTTTCAAGCTGGTCTCCAAAGCCAGTTGCCGACTGGGCATCCTCCATCATGCAAAGTCCTTCCTCGGCCCACCTGAGCTCCTGACCACATACAAAGCTTTCATCCACAGCCTGATGGAGTACTGCTCTCCCCACTGAGCTGGTGCTCCCACCTCTCACCTTTCTCGGCTTCACGCTGTGGAAACCAAGGCTTTTAGGATCATTGGTATCGCCCACGATGAGGCTGAGTCTTTGGGTCTCTCGTGCTCACAGCAGGCAGGTTGGTGGTCTTTGTCTTCTCCCGTATTCTCTACCGGCCTTGCCCACCCCCTGCTCTGAGATATGCCCCCCCCCCATATTTCCACAGGGTGCTCAAGGTCCACCAGCAGCCCCCTTCTGGTAAAACTACCCAAATCAAGAATCACTGCTCACCTTCACTCTTTCATTCCTTTTTAAATTTTTTTTTATTTTTTTCCTCCCCCACCTATGGAATAAACTCCCTCACTCTGTTCAATCCCATTCTTCCCTCCAGGCCTTCAAAACAGCTGTTCACCACCACCTCTTATCCCCCATCCAAATCCTTGATCTTTTCTACCCCCATCAATCCACCCCAAACCCACCTTCAAATTCCCTGCTTTCCTTCCTGAAAGTCCCTGTAATGTCCATCTTGTTTACCCCGTGTTCCCCAGATCTCCTAATGTCTCTGTTCCCCACTGGCTTGTCCTTCCCTCTCCTTCCCTTCTTGTCTCCTGCTGCCCTTGTTGCCCTTGTTGTACATTCTGTGTTGGCTCTCATACGAGCCTTGACAGTGTATACAAAAAATGGCATGAAAGTAAAAACTCCTACCCCTAATCTTTCTCATTCTCAACTCTTCCTTCATATCTGTACTCGTATTCCTTCCCCATCCTTGGCGGAATTATTTGCTCACTCCCGACTATGCATTCTTTTTACCCCCAATGTGTGAATTCGATGTTTGCAATTCTCGGGTCTGTGCTCAAACAGGTTGAAGAATTGTGCAGCCATCCCTCCTCCTCCTCCCCCACCTCAAACTTCCTTCCCTTTACCCTCACATCCTATATCAGGCCCAAACAGTCGACGCTCCAAGTTTGTGCAGCTTTGCTCTTCTGCTCTTTTGAAGTTTCTCTTGACCCTATTTACCATAAACCATCTTGTCATCAAACCCTGGATTTTGGAAATACAATGCAAGTTTGTCATGACGCCAAGCACCAATCTGATTATCCCTACATGCGTGTGTTCCCTGCTCTACCAACTCGTTTCCTTCCCACAGACTACTTATGAATCTATCTAACGCTTGAAAATGCACTTTACCATTTTTCCAACAACTCCACACTGTGTAGAATGATGCAGCACTTGTGAATGGCCAGTTGCTGCTGCTGAATCTCCAGAATGACGCAAGATAAGCTGCCGGTCAGCAATTTGCAAAATTATTATTGATTAAAGTTCTATGCTTTCAAATGATCCAATCCACTTTTTTTGGAGAGTCACTGGAAGAGGTGCAGTGTTTGGAACTTCTTGGCCGCATTATGTGCCATAGCTTTTCTTTGGCGGATCGTATTAAAGGATAGTCGCTGGATATTCTCCATGCAGCATATCATGGCTTGCATTTTGACGGGGCCGATCGGCCTCGCCCCTGTGATCGACCCGGTGGTCGATTTTTCAGGGGGTCTTTATATCGGCCCTGTAAAATTAAGCTGTGAAAAAAAAAATAATAATAAGCTAAGATCACCTGTGTGGCAAAAACACCTTTGTTCAACACCATTGGTCTCCTTTTGGACGTGAGAAACGGACAATGACATGGTTGAAGCCATCTCCACTGATGATGAGAATACTGTTGTGTTGGACTCATCTTCAGGTAGCTCAGGGGATGAATCTTTCACAATTATCTGATGATAGTGACTTTTGGGCGTTTCTGCCTGAAGATTTACATCAATACTAAAGTTAATTACTATTTGGCACAATGTACTGAACACATGTATCTGTTATGTTATTGGACTGGAGAGAGAGATACTTGCAGATAAATTAGTTTTGTTGAGACAGAAATGTATCAATAAACTCATTAAATTTGCAACTGTTGAGATTTTTATTTTTTTGGTCATTCAGCTTTGCAGCGAATAAAGTTTTTTAAATTTGTTACGAGAATAAATATTTTGACATTACTATGTTACTGGTGGATCCAGGTGTGGACATTCAAGTACAATCCTACATGGCAAGGTAATGGCAGTGAAAAGTCAAGATTTATCCCCATGTATATGTTGAACACAGGGGGCTGGTCCAGGGGGAGAAATGGGTTGGACTTGTGTACGTAATACTTGAATGGTCCCAGTTCAATGGCATACATGTAATGTATTGTCCGGCACATCTTTCATGCAAATTGTCAGAACATTTGTCATTGCAGGTAATAATCCACAACAACAAAGACAACTTGGTTCTAATACTTTTTAATGAAAAGGATTGTGGGAAGGTACTGTGCTTGAGCGGAAAGTTCTGTTTCTCAGAACTTTGTGTTTGGCCCCAAGAAGGGCCGTTTAAGGTACATTTTGAAATTACATAGTTAGGATTAGGCTCAGTTTATTCAGATTCTTTGGAAGCTCAGTTTGTACGGACATTGGTCAATTTGGACCACATGTTAAAACAATTTACAAAAACCAATTTTAAAATCGGCCCCCTCACCCCACACAACGAGGCCGATTTATCAGCCCCGTCCGATTTTATGAAAATGCAAGAACTGCATATGTATTCCAGAGCTGCAATAACTTGTCGGCGTACAAGGCTTTCATCGTCCCTGCCCACTTTTGGCTGATGTTCCTGCTTCTCAGTTTGATCCTCTTGCCGTGGTCTGCAAGTCCTTTTTTTTGATCATTGGAATATCCAGATAGAAGGTGAACATTGAAGGCCTGTTCTCCTCCCACTGGCAGAAGGTTGGTGGGACTGTCTCATGATGGTTGAAACACGGCTAACGTTCCCTGTTGGTGTCTGAATCCAACACTCGGACTTCTTTCAATGGTATGAAGAGCTGACAGATGAATCAGTGGCATCACTGAGGAAGCTCAGCCACCACCAGGCAGTTATCTTTGTTAACATTCCTGACACTGCTTGCTTAAAACCCCAAAAGTCAAAAGGATTGTTGGGCCATGCTTTTGTGGTCTATTCGTACTGTAAATAAAGTTCAAGCCAGCTTTTGTCTTTGTGCTGTACAGGTGAGTCGTGTTCACCATGAGTTGGTTTTTCGATGCCTGTGTTGCATTTTATCAGGTGTTTGGCACGAGCCAAACTCGCATCCTGACTTTGTTACTGTCTCGTGTCATCATGTGGTTTGGGAAGAGTCACGACGATGATTGTGTATTATCAGGGCGGAAGAAGTCTGGTTGTATTCACACATCAATGGCTCGATGAGCTTCAAGATAAGTCTTGGTGTCTCATTGTTGGTGTAAAGTTGTGGTGCACCTCCAACTTGTACTGACTGCTTCAGCAAAGCTAACACACTTGGATTAGAGTTGAACTCAAAAAGGTCTTTTCCTGATGATTATTCCAATTCGATTCCCATGCTCGTGGTTTTGCTGGATAGTGGCTCGAAAGTGGGAATATTGATTTATGAGGCAATTGGCTGTTGATAAACTAAAAATGGCCTCACGACCCACTCTGTCTACTGCTGCCATTTATAAAGGCACCATGTATGCTTGATGGGTTTGTTCCCTCCAAATAGCTCCACTTTCTTGCAACAAATTTACCAGGTGGTGAGGTCAACTTCTCTCGGCCTCAGCCGTATTTCTTGATTCGTCAAACTTCCATTGTTCGGGATCTGTTCCTCTTGCTTGTTCCTTCTGTCGAGTTGCTACTTTTCTTGAATCGGGAATGTAATGTGTAGCCTTTCCCAAGAAAACTGGCATTTTTGCTTCCTGGGCTGAGAATGTCTGTATGCAACATATGCCAGCACTGCCTGACTCGATCGCCTGAGCGGTATTGTCGATTGCATCCCACCTTCTTTGGGGGGACCTGGACTCCTTCTGTAGGTATGACTCCACCTGATGTGCAGACCCTGGAAGCAGGTTGGATTCATCTCAAGTCGACTCTAAGGCCAAACTTCAGATATCTACAGAATGTCAGATGAGGTATGTGAAAACTTCATTGCCTAGAACTTCACACCAGGAACAGGTATGTTTCCATCTGGGTACCACGGTCAACCCCTTGAGGAAGCTGTGCTGGCATCTTTCCTTCTTTTGCTCACCTCCCCCCCAAGCTTCCTCTGGAACCACAGGTTGTTCAAGAAACTCACCTGCTTGTCCTCTATAGTTGGTGGTGGTCGTATGGCAGCTTTGCTGCCGGGGTAGCTATCATTTCTTGAAGCACATCTTGTCGCTGATGCAGTGCCCCTCTACCAATACACACGCTGGAACTGGTTCTCATTTCGCTGACCTCGGAAGGATGACAAGCTGAGTCAACCCCCTGGTGTATTAATTCAGCAGCCAACGGGGCTTGAACTCAGGACCCCAGGATCCCAAGCCGCCACCCGAACCACTGAGCTAACACCAGGCTCTCCCTCTACAGTTGAGGCTCCCCACCCCTCAACCTGCGATCATTCATCCCTTTGTCCTCCCAATTATAGAATAATCTCCCCATGTCTCATTGCCCTCACATCAGGCTTAAAAATGTGCTGCCCATCACAACCTCACGTTCATCCATGATTCAACACCTGCTGATTCTTTCCTATTCTGTTGTTCACTGGGCCATTGTTTTTTGGGTTTTTTTCGGGGGGGAGGGGTTTATTCCCCCTTGTATGTTTACCACCGCATTCCTCTCTGCTTTGTTCATCTGTGAACCTGCTGACCTTCTTCCATAAGCCGAAGCTCTTGGGTGTGGAGTGGGAATGAACATTTAATTTCACTGTTTAGTTTTAATTTGATCCACTTGATGAAACCATTGTATCTCATGGTGCTCTATTCCCCACTATCATTGGAATAATGCTTTTGTGTGCGTGTGCGTGTGTGTGCGTGTGTGTGTGTGTGTGTGTGTGTGTGTGTGTGTGTGTGTGTGTGTGTGTGTGTGTGTGTGTGTGTGTGTGTGTGTGTGTGTGTGTGTGATATGCTTGGTGTTGGCTTTATGGTTCGGGTGGTGGGCTTGGGATCCTCGGATCTCAGTTCAAATCCCGCTCGACTGTTGAATTAATACCAGGTGGGGTTGACTCTGCCTGTCATCCTTCCGAGGTTGGCAAAATGAGTGCCAGCATGCTGGTATCCTGTGTCGGAGTGGTGACCCATCCAGGATTGTGCCCAATGGCCAAGGAGACTGCTTTGGCAGCACCAATGCTCTCCACAGAGTATGGTCCTAATGGATGGATATATGGATTTATATATATATATATATATATATATATTCTTTCCTCAAGATGTTTTCACTTTTGTTCTGTTTGCAATGTAATTTAATTGGATTTGGTGCTCTATCTGGATAGATAATCCTCAAAAATCCTTTACCATTTTTTATTTCTCTTCAAAGCCCCAAGTGCCGGAAACACTGGCAGAAAAGGCTGCAAGCAAGCTGGTGGCTCGCAATGCCAAGTCTGGTATGATCAAGGTTTACGTTTTAGTGGGAAAATGCTCGTTAGAGGTTCAATAATTTATATGACATTTTGCTTCCTTGTATGCAAGTAATTACATTGTTTGTGTGTGTGCTTATATTTATTTATTTATTGCCCCCCCCTCCCCCTCCTTTATTTTTTGGAAGGTGAGTCAAATTCTTCCATAGATCTATTCATTGTCAGTTTTGTGCAAGCCAAACATTACATCTCCATCGAGACATTTTCAATCTATGTCTTTTTAAGACGTTTTCTCAACTTTCTTCTTCCATGAGCTTTTGCTTTCTTTACAGCTTCACCTTCTAACCTTTGTTGCACATGACAATGCCAATCAAGTCTTTTCTTCTGATGGTTTGTTTGTTTATTTATTTTAATATCTTCCTGATTGTGTTTTGCATTCTTTCAGACTATCCACTTACATCCACCATATCTATCTCATCTGTGCCTTATTTTTACATCTTTATGTTCACCACCCACATTTCACTAGCACCCCTCCAATCCTGGGATGATATAGGCTTTTTTTTACACTCACTTTACTGATAATGGAGTGCTTTTGTGCCTCAATATGCTGTTACGGCTGTGGAAATTCGCAAACCACCATTCAGGGCCCGTAGGTGAGATAACTCGAAGTACATGTGTAGTTAGCCCCAAACCCGTTGTTTAGAGGGAATTTATGTGATTCATTCTGGCTGCGACGCTTTGAGATAGCCGTTTTTCTGTTCTATCTTTATTTTGAACCGCCATAACCATCAAACCACCACCAAAAACCCTCCACCACCCTCACCTCTCTCCTTCTACGGCCATTCCCGCACCACCTGTGAACACTGAGCGTCGGGCTGTCTTGGGCTCGTTCAAGCGATACGCACTGAGCTGCGAGTGCAAATAGCAGCCTTTCCAAGGGAGAATTCGGATCAAGAATGCAACACGCCCACTTCTGATCCATCCAATCAGCAAGCGCGGAGCGGCTTGGCCCCGCCTCCAGGCATGTCCGTGTGAAATCGAAATATGCAAATTCTAGGATCGGGGGAGGTTCACGCCCACTTTTCCACCGTCCAATGGGCGAGCATGGCTCCGCCCCCGAGCTCATCCTGATCCGGAAATTTGCATATTGGTTCTCCTGCCGGCCTATAAAACGCTGAGCGCAAGGCAAATCGTGGCAGAGAGTAAGAGTCATCGGGCAGAGAGTGGAGTCGGGTGGCGAAGGCACAGAGTTGGGTTCTGCAGTCGGCTGAGGAGAATTGGGGGAAGAGGCCAAGGAGCTCGGGCCCGAGGCGAGAAGGACGGCGGTCGGCGACGAGGTCGCGGTGGGAGATCGCTCATCGCGGGACCCAAGCCAGCCAGCCATTCTCCCTCCCCCAGAGCATCAACAATTCCCCCTTTTCCCCCGCGCTGAGATAGTGCAACAAAGGGGGCCCCGTTCCCACCCCACTCCAAATGTCGTGCCAACGAAACCTGCGAAGGAGCACGGAGTCGGGGCACAGCCACGCGGCCACGTCTGCGGCTCGTCCGCCAACACTTTACGAGGACTCGGGTAGGACCTGGCCGCTCCTTCAGGTCCCGCGCACATATTGGCCTACAGGCCCGTCTGCCCCCTTGTCTGAGGGTGGCTTCTTTCCTTTGCTTTTGAGTAAATGTGTCGGCGCCGTGTCTTGTAAAGTAGAACTGTATAAGTGTTGCCATGTGTACGCGTATTCGGTCGTAACTCTGCGTCGTTTCTTTTGTTTTCCTGATATAGGTGCATTTTGACTGTTTGGCTGTATATGTGTGCTTTCTGTGTCGCGTAATAAATGTGCATTGTGTGAACTGTTTTCCCGTTTCGCTTCGTCTTTTCTTTATTGACCCTCCATCCTGCTTCACGTAAAAGGGTTCGTAGTGGGCTTAAAATGCCCAATAATTAATCGGAACCATCGAGGCAGACGATAACACCGCTCAGTTATCCTGATAGCACGGAACGGACCGCTTAAGCGGTTCGTGTCCGGAGTCGGCCTGCGGCGAGGTATGATCGCCCGGTCGACCATCCGTGCAGGTACTTGGGTAGATCGAATTTGGCGATCAACCCTATCCTGCGCGGGTGGGCAATTGGCGCGGTCGTGGTGGGGTTCAACCCCCACCCGTGACTAGCTCCCCGCGTTGTTCCGAGAGGGTCACGACAGAATTGTCCATTCCGGTGGGCGAAGTGGCCGCCATTCGAGTCGAGCGGCCGATAGCATGCCGGCGGGCGCGAATTCGCAACAACACCATCTTCAAACCATTATCTTGAGGCTCTTTACTCTTTTGCTACTTTTTTGTAAGCTTCTTTCTTCTGTTTGAACTCCTCTTGGACTCTTTTATTCTACCATCATGTTTCTGATTCCTTTTAAAACCTGCCTTTTATCCTGGAACAGCCTGTATGTCCCGATTTCTTGAATATGAATGCTCCAGGCAGTTTAACACCTGCAAAGTTTCAAATCAACTTTTCTTAAAATTTAAAATACTACAAATGCATCAGTTCACAACTATGCCTTTTCCTGATACACGCACACGTCTCTACCTGCAGTGGAGATGACGTGGCACATGGGCAGTGCATGAATCGATGTGTGGAAATTAAATACACATTTTACCTTCAAACTTTGTGACATCACACTGGTGGATAGTCAATATTTTTTTTTTGGCCAGCTTCCAAGCATTTTTTTTTTGTTTCGTCCATGTCTCATCAACATATTTATGAGTGAAAGTTAATCTCATTTCTCAGATCTTTGCTTCCCCTCATGTCCTCATCCCCCCCCCCACAACCACCTCTGTTTTTGAGTTCATCTCATCTTGACCATTTTCTTGTTTTTGGAAAGCTTTTCAAAAGGTTGCATGCAGAATTTGCTTGAGGCCGTTGTTTTCATTTGCGATCTAAAAATCTCAGAGCACCAATCAATCCAAAGGCAAACATTCTTCACCTGTTATTATTTTCACATTGCTTAATTGTCTTTTAAAACACTCTTATGGTTGATCAATCTGGCGCTTTCGAAATTCCACTTGTAAAAGTTACAAGTTGTTCTTTTCTTTAAGTAGGTATTCAGGACCAACGTATCCACCCAAGTTTTGTGCCTGTCATCAACACCATTGCATCGAGTTTTCTCACCAACATGTTCATACAAACCTCCACTTATTTGTCACTTCTTTGCAGCACTTTACTTGAATAAGACGCTCTCGATCCCAAAATGCCGCCTTTGCCTAGATGTGCAAATGGCCTACAATATTCAAGATTTCTTCTTCCATCACATTTTTGTCACAGCCACTGAATTTATTTGGATAAATCTTTTTTGATGAGAACACCAATACCCTTTTTATCCCCACACCAGACATTTATTTTTCTTTGCAGCTGAAAAGCCTTGTATTTTACCTTTTCCATCTTTAGCTTTCATGTTGCGGATATCCATTCCTCATGACATTAGATCACGGCAATGATTGGTTGAATACTATTGCCATGGAAACATCTCTGTAATTTGGCTTATGTATATGATATTTAAAAAAAAGTGTTCAAGATTTACCATTTCATATTGCAGATATCCATTTCACATATTGCCCAAAAGGTGGGGGACTGAGAACATCAGCTCGTTTTATCATTTTTATATTTACACTTGAGTTGTAATTGCTAGTGTGTGTATAATATATAATAGTTGCGGACCCGAGGGTGAGCAACCTTGGGTTCCCACCAGACTCTCCGGAATCGTAGGCCGTCGCACACTAATAATTGTGATGTGGCAGGTCGCGAATCGACCGTGAATGCCAATAACTTGATCGTGTGACTTGGTCATCTGTCTAATACTGTTTACCTAAAGGTCACGTGATCTAATTATCAGGGAACATGCCCTTGGTATGCACTTGCTCAAACCGGATCGCTTTACCAGATTAGATGCAGCCGAGTGTAACTGCCAAGCACGTACCAGCTGGGAAACAGATCGTTTGGGGATAACGACCCGGCTAAACGAGGGTGCAAACAATGCTGGAGGAAAAGACAAAAACAAGTTGGGAACATTTCTATACAAATCGTTTGTTACAATCAAGTGAAGAAAAGTATGTGGCAGAGTAAATTTAATTTATTTGTTTGTTCAGCAGGGGATAGCAAGGAATTTGTGGGGTGTGGCAAAAGACGAGCAATCTTACACAGAGCAGAGTTATCCCATAATGGAGTCTACAATCTGAATTTATGCTCAGACAGGTACCATCACATAAACATGCACATTGCACACAACCCCAAGGAAGATTAGATATAACCCAGAGAGAAAAAGCAGGCGAGTATAGACGACCTCTCAATACCTGGCTCTGTTGGCTGACCAACGCAACCCAGAATGCATAGGGGGAGGGAGGTGGAGGAATATTGGTTGTGTTGAAGGTGTGGTGTTGTGCCACAAGAAAATGGGATTGTGAGTCGGTAATGATTCTCTTTGTGCGTCCAAAGAAGATGGGATAGAGAGGGGAGAATAGATGCTTCAGGGGAAAGATCCCTAACCTTGCCATGTAAAGGTCTGCATGTGTAGTGTGTACCTCCATGGGACGTTTTGCCTGAGCATTCCCACCTCGTGAGGTAGTGCGTTATCCACCACCCCTACCGCCCATCTCCTGCTTAATTGTTTTGCCAGGGCTCATGGCAACGTGTGCTCCGCACTGGTCGGTTTGGCTGCACGGAGTTGGGGAACATTGACAGCACTGCAGGGAGTCTTGGCAGTCGCCCTGGATTGGGCTCTCGAAGAAGCACATCCTGACAATTGCACACAAATTGAGATGGGGAGGGAAGTGAAGAGGCGATTTCAGCGAAGAGAGAGAACAGCTCTGCACTCTTCCTTTTTTAAGCCCTGGGCAAAGGATAGGGTGATATACCAGAAAGTCATGCACTGTGACCCTAATACTGCTCCTCTATTGGGCCACAGCAGCCTGAGCCACACCCTGCCAGGCTCCGCTACCGGAGGCTGTCTCAGTTGCCCATCTGCTTCGGCACGGGTCTGTGGTCCTGACTCAAAATGTGGCATGCTCCCTGAGCCGGTACCCTAGCCCTGAACGTGCGCAGAGTGCAGTCTTTCCTCTAGCAATGGACTTCCCTGCCACCCACAGGCCCCTCATGAGCCAAAATGCACACCCGGGCCCTGTGCTAAACTCCTGGATCGCCCTTCTTACGACCCCCCCCTCCTTGCCACCCAGTCTGGACAAGGGTTGTATCAATTCCACATGCTCACCTGGGACGTCCCCGGTGAGATGCGGTCGAGCTATTAATCTGTTGCTTGGCCAAGCATCATGCGGTGCAGAGGAAACCACAGTCGTGCAGTACTCTAAAAATAGCGTGGTGAATTGCATCGATTAGGGGTGGGGGAATATTTTCCCCGTGTGCGGGAGGCATTTGTGGTCGAAGTGGTGAGGTTTGGTAAGCAAGGTGAGTTGCCGGTTGGGAATTGGTACAGGTTGCATGGGTGATTTTAGTGTGTAGTGAGGTTGTTGTGCTTTCGCGCCATGGTCGGGGTTGTGGTGTTTTATTATCAATTGCCCATTGAATGGCGTGTGCTTGCATGCTTGTTTTGTCCTATGGCTAAAAGGAAAGGGTTGGAGTAGGAATCACAATATGAATTGGAGATAGTTACTAGACCTAACTGCAAGACCCATGCAACGCACTTCATCCTGTTAACCCACGAGACATGAGGGGAGGTCGAACTACACAAAGACTAATGAAATAACTGACTTGGGATCACTATGTTGGGTGCCATTGCCTTTGGGGCATGTGGTTTTGTTGAACTACAACAATATATATATATATATATATATATATATATATATATATATATATATATATATATATATATATATATATATATATATATATATATATATATATATATATATATATATATATATATATATATATATATATATATATATATATATATATATATTTTTTTTTTTTTGCGCTGGTTTTCATTTCTGCATGAGCGATATTCACTGTTGGTGCACACGATAACAGCCGTAAGCCCAACGGATACTCCTTCTATTCCCTTTCCATCAAGACACATTAGCTTGGAAATGCACGATTTATTTACACATTTTATTTTGGTTATCATTTTCTCGTTGGACGTGCAGGACATTTCAGTCATTAATCACACCGCAAGCTTTTCCCAAACAGTTCGTTCTGTCGATCAAAGATGGCTGCGGTCTCGGATCGTTTACCTCGGGCACCCATCTTCTCTCAATGATTAACAACCCACCTTTTTCCATTGACTATCGAAACACCTTTTTTTTCCATTGGCAATTGACACCACCTCCAGCAGCTCTATGGATGCTGACTGGCTCTTCTTCGTATTGGGCTAAAGAAAGAGGTGATTGCCCATCAGCGTTCTGTGAGCGCTTCATATTCCAGTTCGTTTGTTCTGGCATTCGTCCACTCTGAACATGGCGTTGTAAGCCAGGCCTGTGTTAATTGGGAGTTGCATCTCGTTCAATGGTTGGGAGAATGGACGGTTGGAGGTCTCGTCTTGGAATGTGCCAATAAGGAAGCTGGATATGGCTGTCGTGCTTGAGGCTCCGTCCACACTGGTCACCTATAAAACAACGGCAGGACCGCCATGATGACAGTTACAATGGCGGTTGGTAACAGTTGGACGGTTCCTGCTGGTTCTGGGAGTGACGTGACATCGATTGGTATTTGATCCTGTTTGCAAGTGGGTGCACGGCGAGGCAAAGCGCTAACACAAACGAGCCAAGCTGTGGAGAGCTCATTCAAAGAGGAAGACCAAGCCACGCTCAAACATTTCGGGTTACTTTAAGACTTGCAATGACTTCTGCCCTGGTAAGCCGAGACTGATTTCCCCCCCCCCCCTGAATGGTCTGCTAATTACCCATGTCTCGTGTTTAATTGTTAAGTAAGGCATAGTGATATGTATCTGCTCTTTGTCCATTCTATATAAATGCTTGTTAAATTCTTTATTTGATTGAACATTTCATTTGAATTCACCCATTTAATCGAAAAGGAAAATAGTCCTTCAGTTAATTTATTTTTCTTGTTTCTACATTCCTTGACGTTTCAACCTGTTTGCGATTGTCATTTCCTTCCATTGATCTAGCATTCTCTGAACCAAGATAGATTGGGAGATTATAATTCCCAGACTAATTAACCTGTCATAGTTGGCATGCACAGCGGTAAATGCTCGGCCACATTTCTAAAGATGAGATTGGTGCATTGCCGAGGGCACTTTCCCTGGTCAGGAGGCCATGTGACCTCGAGTTAAACGGCAAATTAGACAGTGGACAAAAAATCGTGGTTAAACAACCCACCACACCATAAAGTTAATTGTGAACGGTGCCCCCAAATCCAGTTCTTCTGAGTTGAAATGGGAATTATCCTCACTCATACACTCGGTACCTGTGGCTGTAACTATAATTATTGTATGGTATGTATGTTTGTGGCATGATTGACTGCATGCGTGCGTGCGCATGCACATTAAGGGGAACTCCAAATGCTCTCTGGCTTTGCATGTTGTGAAATTGTTTTTTTTTCGTCCTTGAATCTTAAAATTTGACTTGAAATATTGTTGTTGTTTTTATTATTAAAAATTTTTTTTCTGCACCATCTCCCTTTTTCCTGTGTGAGCAGCAAAGCGTCATGGTTTGCAGTCTGAAGTTTCAGCCTCCCCTGCACTTGTTCGCAAAGGAGCTGTTCGAAAGGTCTGCGCATGGGTTATGCTTTGTATATTTGGCAAATGTAGTCATGGTGCGTGTTTGAGGAGGGGAAAAAAGTTTGATAAGGGGGTGTTGTGACCCTAAAAAGGGAAAGGAAGATTGGCTAATTGATAGCTGAAGACTTTATCGGGTGCAGGTAAAGTTTTAGGTTAATTTATCCTTTATTTGCTTTGATTTTGATTTCCTGGGAAACTTGGGGTGATTGGGATCGCTTGTAGTCTGCCATTGTATGCATGGGCTGGTCTGATCATCTCTGCAAAGTTTTTATTTATTTATTTATTTATTTTATTCTCATGAGTGCTTCCAGCAAAGCCTAAGTAATCCACAAACCCATCTTGTTTGTATGTATTCTGACAGTCTTTGCCAAGGCAGTTTCAATCAAATATCTTGCCTTAACCTAAAGTATACCCACTTCCACTGTTGTCATGATACATGTATTGCTGTTATTATTGGCAATGCAAAATAACCTCATGATCAGAAATGACTGGTGCAAACTGAGAATTGAATATTAAGCAGGGTAACCAAGTATATCGACCGCCCTGCGCCATAATTGTCGTTTTTGTCCACCTGTTCACCTCTGCCCTTCAGCTACATCTTTCCTGATGACTACATCATTAGTCTTTGTGTAGGTAAACCTTTGTCCCTTGTCTAAGGGTTTGGGGGTGGGGGGGTGTGTGGCATGCATTGAGGTTAGTTTGTGTATCCCCTGTGTTCTATTTATTCCCCCCCCCCCGCACCCTTCCCCACTCCTTTCAATCTTTCTTTCAATACTCCATTGGTCTTCCATCGGTCTGTCTGCCTCCCTCTCCATTACCACTCCATCCATGCATTATTTATTATTTTAAGCACATTCGGTCCATGTGGTCATTCATCCTTTGGGCTGATCGGATTACCTGCATCGCATCAGTCTTTGTTACCTTCTTGCATTTCATATGTTTGTGGCACAAAGCACAAAGATTGTTGCGTTTGTAATACTGGACAACACACTTCCCATGCACAAAGTATGGTGCTTCTCGCATGCGAACAGTGCATACATTACAAAGGACGTTTGCATGTGCAGGGAGCTTCTGGAGGCACCTGCCACATCTTTGGTGCGCGAGAGCTGTGTTTGAAGGCTTCCTGAGGGACAGCAGGCTGGATTATGGACCCGCCCCCGTCTGATACACCCCAATGAGAGAGGCTTGCACAAGAAGAGCCTGAAACGATGTCCTGTGAGAAGGGAGCTCAGAGCTTGTCCTTGTCCAAAAATCTTGTCTGGGGAGGAGCAGACAGGAGTGTGTGGGAGAGAAGGGAGGAGCTCATAGTGTGGAGGAAAGCAAGAAGGAAGTCTAGAATGTAGCATGTCCTGGGTGCACAGCAGAAACGGAGGTGTGCCTTTGGCATATCTGGGATGCCGGAGAGGACTTGCCGAATGGTGCTGAACGCCTCTTTGGCATATCTGAAATGTACTCCTCTCTCTCTCTCGTAATTAAAAAATATAAAAAGGGCCACAATTCAAAATTTGCTCAGATTCCAAAGTCATGTGATGTGCCTCCTGCCCTGATGTTATAACATGTGTTGGTATATGAAAGATGCGTCCAGCTATAAGGGATTCTGGAACGACTGGCAGGACTCAAAATGGACTCCGATGGGCTGATGCACATCTCGGTGATAAAATAGGAAAAGGGTTTCACAATGTTTGAAGTCCCGAGGTCCAGTTCAAAAGTCTTGATGTTGAATGATTGATGGGACTTCCTGTAATACCAGGAGATTGATGTACTTTAACCTCAGGAACTGTTCAAATGTGAATGACTGAGTTGCTAGTTCTTGCAAATGAAAACTTGGGTTTGGGAAAAAAAGACTGGTCAACCCAAAAGCAATTTTGAATTTTTGATTATTGTATTTTTTAAGTTTCTTTGACCATAGTATTGTCTTTCCTCTCCCAATGAGCTGACTGTCACTTGCAGACGGCTGCAACCAGACCCAGGTTTTCATCTTCGAGCATGAAACGAACGAACACTGGAGCAAGAAGGTGAGTTGTTTTCAAATTCAAGGTATTCTGCAGTTTGTGTTTATGATAAAGTGCATTAAAAAAAGAAGCAAATGCTATTTAAATTTTTTTTTTAAGTCAGTGTTGAGACATTGGGGCAACATTTGGATGCAAGAGGGAGAAACGCCTGCAAGTAAACTCATTGGCATAATGGTTCATGTCTGCTCTGAATCTGGGAGGTCGCAGTTCAAACCCTGGCCGAATCGTACCAAAGACTCTAAAAATGGAACGTGTTCCTTACTGGTTTGATGTTCGGCATTTAAAAGGATAGTGCATTGATGTGATCGGTTGCCATCATGGGTCGGAGGAAATTCTGCCTTCAGACATGCTCTGCTGAGTGTGTGGTGAGAAAGGTGGTGCCACTTTTGACTCAAAGTGCCCTTGGAAGTGGTGGCTGTATCTCTAAACACTTCTGTGTTGTCTCGTTTATCTATGTCCACGTGTATGATGTGCGGAAGCTTGACTCTGAGCCTTGGATACTGTAAAAAGTGGAGTTTGGCAGGGGTGGGAATTATTTGAAATGGTGATGAATCACCTGCTTGAAGTCCTGATAAGGGGGCTGGCAACTGAACTATCTCTCAGGTAGCTCCATAAACTGGAGTGGAAGAATGCAATGACCTTGGATTTTTAGTTTGAGAGAGGTCACTGAATTATAAGGAGCTGAGGGTTCAGCTGAGGAAGCTGTACAGATTTTGTAGTTTAGGCCTTTCTTTGATCCGAGTTGTTATAAAATGGGAGTGGATGAATTTTTATTTATTTATTTTTAATTTCCTTTTTTTATAGCACAATGCACACTGGCCTCCAAACAACTTTGATTGTGGGACATGACAGGCTATGTTCACACCATTGCACATCAAACTCTATAAATTGCAGTTAAATTTAGGGAACTGTGATGTCTCATTTTCTTTTGAGATACATTGGTGCAATAATGGTGCAGTGGTTTGCTTTTGGCTAAAATGTATGCCTTGCTGTCACCACCAACCCTAACAGTGTGATGAACTCGTTTGAAATTACAAAAGGGCAGTCATTTTTGCTTGCTCTTGTGGTGTCATCAGCTTTAACTCTTATCTGGTAGTTTGAACTCATCCCACTGAAACGGAACTGATGAGAAACTGCTTGATGGCCTTCCTTTGGACTAGCTTTTTCTGATGCACAACTGGAATTCCATGTTTGTGCTTGTCGCTGATGCGAGGCCAGACAAAACCATCTACCTTGTTGGGCGAGTGGGCACAGAGTCCAAGAGTCGGGGAAAGATGGGGGCAGAATGGGATTTGTTGGTTACAAATAAAACAAAAGTGGTGAACCCAGGAGGGAAGGCAAATTTAAGGGTTATTACCTCCCTCAAACTTTCCTTCATTTGTGGGTTCACCACTGTTATTTATTTATTTATTTATTTATTTATTTATTTCTTTATCATTGAGAGATGGAGCAGAAAATGATACATTGCATGATATTTCAAAAAAAATTGTGGACAGGTAATGACATTTAGGTGGATGAGTTGGTTAGGCAACAAGAACAAGCAGATTTCAGTTTTGGTTGAGGTCCGGATGCAGATCGAGCCCATCGGTGGGATACAAAACTTAAACTGTTCAGCCTGGTGGATGTATGCGCTCCAGCAAGTGCTGATTTGCTGTAAACTCGCTCTTAAGTTTTCCTTCCCAAAGTAGATTTAGTTTGAGAGAATGCCGGTATAACTATAACGGCGCTCAGTGGAACGCGTACCTCTACCAGGCTGACCAGGCCACCTTTTGTGTTCCACTGATGAGCTGGATCTGCATTTTTTTTCCTTAACAATCTCATCTGCTTGTTCTTGTCCACCAAGTTTTGTCTGAATCTGTCCAACATTTTAAAATATAATGTATATCGTTTTTGGCCCTCATTGGTGAAGAATCGCTTCAAAAAATTTGAGCATCCTGATGTTCACCAATATCGAAAATGAGCTGGTTTCAGGATCATTCTGCAATGACTTGTAAGTTTGAGGCTTTAAGGATGCAAAGTTAACCCAAGTGGAAGTTTGTGTCTCAAGGTTATAAAGATCGTCAATGTGGTTGTGGTTCAATTTGGTGCTGTAAGTTGAAATTCGTACCTCCCCAGACTTTCATTGGAAGTCTGAATCATCGCTGCCAAATGGCAGGGTTTAAGGAATTTATATGAAATAGACTTTGAACCATGGGTAGTTTGAGACTGAATATATTGTAACTGAATCGATCGTGTTGACATCCAAAATACTTTACTCTGCTGTGACATGAATTCAGTTGAGTATTGACGATAACATTCAAACTTTCTGTAATCTCTCATTCCTGCAGAACAAAATGTGAAGGTTTGACCTTTGACCACTTTAGTTTTCTCCTCTGCTTGTGAGGAAAGCTGAATTTAGTTTGTTTTGTATCCCCTTGTCCATGCAGGTTCCTCAAGGCAGAAGTGAATGGCACATAATGGAATACAGGTCTTCTGTTGAGGTAATGCTCCCTGTAATAACTCCTCCTTCACTTGTGTAATCTAGCTTTAAAATTCGCTTTTAACTCCAGCTTTGGTTATTACAAATACATGATGCCCATAACGTCCTTGTGCAACTTTCAACTTTAACGTGATAGAAAATATTTTTCATCAAGTTGTTAATGATGTTCTTAAATCCACAATTCCCCTGGGTTTCTTTGAGTTGACATTTTTCTGATAAGGTAACTTCTACATCAGTGGTAAAGTCAACCACCACAATTATTGCTTTTGGGGTGCAACCTCAGGAAATGTGGAAGCATTAGAGACACCAATAAAATCAGTCTGGCGTACTCTCGGAGTCATGCATCATTGGCCCTTTAAAATATTAAAAAAAAAAAAATTTTTTTTGGAAGAAGCAACAGTCAATGTTGAACATTGCTTTGCATTGCTGTATAATTTTTGTTCTTGAGCGATGATTATTAAATCTCATGTATCGCCTTGTACCAGCAAGACTGGTCCCTGCCAAAGTGCTTCGATTGTGCGACGGTTCTTGAATTGTATCTTCCCACAAAAGTGTATTGGTAGACGTGGACCGATTGCTTGGCCACTTCGTTCACTTGACCAATCCACATTGGACTACATTTATTTTTTGGGATGCAAAACTGTTTTGTTTATCACAATTGCATTCTTTGGATGAACTTGAGGCTACAATCACAAATTCAATTAATTGAATTGCTCGACAGCAACTCGAGAGTGTTTTCAACAAGTTGGAAAATCGGGTTGAACGATTTATTGTTAAAGATGACAGTCATGTTCAAGTATTATGAAATCATGGCAGTTGAGTTTGTTTAAAAGTTTGACCTGTATCGAGTATAAACCTGAATTGTGCTTGCATGCACATATAGTTACACACACAGTAGTTTATCATTTGTATATTAAAAGCTGGAAGTTGCACAAGGACTTTACGGACATCCTGCACTGAATTTGAACGTCGATTCAACTTTACTTGATAAAACGATTCTTCAAAATGGGTGTGGTGAAAGGTTTTGGCTTCTTGTTTGAACAATCACGTTGTATTTTATTATTTTTCCTTATTTGTGCATTCATTCATTCATTTTTTCTCTTGCAGGATAACCTGACTGTTCTTGGATGAAAACTGATGGCATCGAAGGTTACATGTACATCCATCCCCCTTCACCAATGCTCTTGTTTTTATTTTTTATTTTTTTGGTGAATGTTTAACTGGTTTGGTTTTGATTGGTGAATTGAATGAATACAAGAGCTTTATCTTGATTTTAAATTTCATGGGGAGTGCAATGTTGACATTGTTAAATCTCACCTCTCTTCATTTTTATAATTCATTTAAATAAACTTCTGAAAAAGACTGGTCTGCAGCATGTCACACACAAGGTATCTTGCTAGATAAACCAACTCTCCCAGCCACATTGCTACAACCTTTGAGGCATGCTGATTAAACTGGCAGAGGATATGCCTGGTGTCCTAACCTTTACTCATGTACTGGACATGAGCATCAAGTATGCTCTGGTTCTTAGAGCATGGAGTTTCTCCACTGTATCTTCATTGAAACTGACGATAACATTTGGACAAGGTATTCCTTTGGGAGACTATTTTAAGGAAGGAGGGTTTGGATCTTAGTTAATGTGAGTGTTTGGTGGATAGGGAACATGGATACTCCACATATTATTAGTTGGGCTTATGATATTCAGTGCTATTGTCATCATTGCATGCTTAAAAGTAATGATCGGAGTGTGTCTGAAAATTTACCACAGTAACGATGGTGGCACATGAAGTTTCCCTGGACCAACCATCTCTGAAGACTCTGATAACGAAGAACCGAGTTAAAAATTTAGTTTGACACTGGTGCTATATATATATATATTTTTTTTTTTGGAAAAAATGAAAGTACAGACACTCATGCCTTTTGGAACTGAAAAAACCCTTTTGAGAGAATTCAACAATTCTTGATAAAGAACTAAAAGCAGATGGATGATTGTCATGAAGAGATGTAGAAGAGATATCTTTAAAGGTTCAGGGGAAAAATAATTTGTGTGGCTTGCTCAAATTAAATTTGATTAGTTTCATTGAAAAAGGCGATTGCCTATTGGATGTATATGTTCGGTGTGCACAGGGTTCCTTTCCTTCCAAAATCGCCTGGGCGCCCCAACTCGGTGTGATGGGGCGGTGGTGGCCCCCCTTCGGGGTTGCATCCACTCACCACTCGCCAACCAGCGGGCCAGGCCTGACGTTTGACTAGTTAAGGCAGGACTTTGTAATTTGTCTAAGGTGCCAGTGATGGCTAGCCTAATCTTCGTTAAGGACACCATGGGATCTTTAAAATCCACCAGGTAATGCCACGAGATGGTACGGCCAGTTTAACATAAATCTGAAGGATGGTGCACACATTGGTGAATAACCCTGAATGTGAAACACTGACAAAGTTTGAAGCTTGTTCGGGAGCCGAATCCAGGCTCGACAGCTTAGAGTTGAGTGCTCAACTCTGTTCTAAACTCAACTCTCCATCGTAAATTATTTTTAAAAATCGATTTGGCTTTACAAAATGACATGGTGATGGCAATTTAAGTTTCAAACACCACGGCGTACCTTGGTAGAATAATATGACATATCTCGGTCAGGGTTCAAATCTTTACTTCTCATGGGGTGAGGGACATGGGAAGGTGGAAGGTAATGATGGTCTGACGGACTCGGACTAAAAACTGGCCCAGTTATTTGTAAGCACACCTGCCCAACTTTGGGCTTTAGGCAATTTATTTCATTAATTTTTTTTTTCAAGGCTAATTAAACATCCATGTCAGCTGAAATAAGTTGCGTTCATAGTGTCATCAGTTGTACGCAATGCAATACCTTCATGACTTCCACATCGACTGTGTACAGCTGCACACATCCCAATCGGGTAGTACTGAAAAAAAGTGTCTTACCTTTGTTGTCCATTTGTCCAACATGAAAATTCTTAATAGTACAATCTACATATTTTGTTGCTGAATCGCATCGGTGTGAACCGATTGAGGAAATTCAGGTTGTTTGCCGTTTCGGAAACTTGAGGGAACTCGGCCTTTGAGCACTAATTCATAATTTTTGATTGCACGATGAACTGGAACCTCGATTTTGTTGTCTCATCCAGAGGTTTTTGAGTGTCCAATTCATTGGAAGGCATAAAAAAAATCTTCTGGTGTGAGTCACACGACCAGAATCCAAGATGGCCACCATGCACATTCAGGGGAATTTTCAAATCGTAATTTTGGAACCATTGGAGTTATGATGTCCACACCGATGCAGGCATCAGGAATTCATCTAACCCCTTTGGAAGCTTCTCGGATCATTTTCTCTCAGCATAAATCCAATATGGCCACCATAGATAATCAGATAAAATGGCAAATCCATCCCATTTTAACCCAATGGATCTACAGTGCCTTCAGAAAGTATTCACACCCCTCGACTTTCTTACATTTTGTTGTTGCAGCGTGAGTTTAAAATGGATTAAATTTACATTATTTTTTTTTTGTCACCCATCCACACAAAATAAAGACAGACAAAACCCCATAATGACAAAGTGAAAACATGTTTTTTTTTTTTAGAAATTTTTACAAATTGATTTGTTGTGAAAAGCTGAACTGTCTTGTGTCAATAAGTATTCAACCTCCCGAGTCAATACTTGTTGAAGCACCTTTAGCAGCGATTGCAGCTTCGAGTCTTCTTGGGTATGTCTTTGAGCTTTGCACGCCTGGATTTGGGGATTTTTTCCCATTGTTCCTTGCAGATTTGCTCAAACTCTCTCGTTGAATGGGGAATGTCGGTGAACAGCAATCTTCAAGTCTTTCCACAAATTCTCAAAGGGATTCAGGCTTGGGCTTTGGTTGGGTCACTCAAGGACCTTCATCTTCTTGTTCTGAAGCCATTTCATTGTTGCTTTGACTATGTTTGAGGTCATTGTCCTGTTGGAATGTAAATCTTTGCTGCAGTCTTAGGTCTTTTTCACTCTGATGCAGGTTCGCTTCAAGAATTTGCCTGTATTGTTCCTTCTATCCTTCCAAGTCTCCCAGTCCCTGCCACTGAAAAGCATCTCCACAACATGCTTCGTGGTCGGGATAGTGTTCGATGGGTGATGAGCTGTGCTCGATTTTCGCCAGAGGTCGCACTTTACATTCAAGCCAAAGAGTTCAATTTTTGTCTTTTCAGACCACACAATCTTTTGCTTCATTCACCACCATCAAATTTGAAGTCCACCTCATTGTGATTTGAGTGATGTTTCGGATGTGGTGTCACTATTTTCCAGTTTCTTGGAGATTTTTTTTATTCTTGTGGACTTTCTGAATTTGTTGGTGATGATGCTCTCCGTGGTTTCTGACTCGGGTGAAGATTCCAGGCATTCTCGGAATAACCACCGTATTTATTTATTGGAAAACTTCACGTAGGTGAATTCTGATGGATATAACTTCTCCATTAAAAGAAATCACACGATTATCTTGGTTGGTTATCCTAAAATTTACTCTGTGTATGGTTTTTCCTGACACAGGGAGATAAACCAGATTTTTGGGTTCCATATTGAATTTATAACCAATTGGGGTTGAGTATGCGCTGAATGAAAATATTGTATTTGTTTTTATTCCATCGTTATAAGCACCATCAGTCAAATCACAGTGAATTAATACTGTATTTATTCCTGAGGATATTTGAATGACATTATCACTGTAAAACATCCCATTAGTTTCAATCTTTTTTGAGGAGAAACCCAATAACTCTCTAAATGGATTATCAATTGTGAAATCAACCTTGTAGTTATTTTTTGAGTTTAATCGTTGATTTTGAAGTATTTTTGAATATCTATAAATATTTTTTTGGTTCATCACCCTGTTCTTTCATAAGATGAACCATTTCGGAAGATATTTGAGAAATCTCATATGCTCCGGGTGAAACTTATCGTTTTGTATCCACTTCCAAGATTATAACTAAACTTGTCATTTTTCTCAGTTATATTAAATAAGGTATTATAAGTATCCATGGACAATAAAGATGCCTCATATTCTTTTGTTGGGTCAAGTTGTAGTGGGTATGGGAATGATGATGTGTGGTCACTTGTGAAATTAAAACTAAGGATTGTGCTTCTCGTCTTATTTAAGATGAGATAAAATGTCTTTATATTGATATTTATTAATTATTTTCATGTTCATCAACTGGTCTAAAATGGCTGATGCCTCATTAAAACAATTATTTCCAGCCTTCTTACGACCTAACAACAAAAACAGTCTAACTAATTGCGATGGGTCATTTGGAAGAAAACTAATGCCTGAATAATGTTTCTCCTTCTCATTTTTCTACTTTTACCAGAAATACTAACCCTATAATTAAGAGTGTTCAGCAGATCAATATATACTCTATCATCATTATTTTTCATATCCAATGGTTTATCAATATACTTTGATTCATCCCTCACAGTTGAACCTTGTCTTCCATCTTTTGTGAGAAGAAACATTAATCTCAGAGTTAGTTTAACAGGGGGTTGAGTAGAACTCAAGAACCTTAATTCATCATTAAATATCAATACCTTTTCTTGAACAAGATGAAATATTGCTGGTTGTTCTGTTGGAATGAGTCCTGCTTTGGTTTTTGAATCCGTTGAATATTCATTGTTTTGAAGAGCATTCACAATATAATCAGGGGGTCGATTAATCTCTTCCAGTTGTCTAATTCTTCCTCCGTCATTTGACTGAAATCTTTTAACATTTGAAGTTTTTTTTATTTTTTATTTTTTTTATTTTTTTTTTTTAGGAGTATATTCTATTGTGGTATTGTGGAAATGTCTAATTTTTTCTTGGGAAGTTTTTAAAAGTGGTTTAAAAAATTTCTGTTTTCTTTCAAATGCTTCTTCACCCGTTAGTTTCTGTCTACGTTTCTTCTTTGTCTTCCTGTTTTACAACTTTTGAAACCAACTCTTGATGTTCCTTAAATCTTCTTGCTCTTTCTTTCACATCCATTTATTTATTGGAAAATATCATTTAATGAATTGTAAAGATAAACAGGGAAATTTTCCTTTTCTTCATCATTCAAGTAGATGTGTTCAAATAAATCCTTTTCTTTAAATATTTCATCAAATTCTTTATTAACATTAATGCGAGTTGTAATTTCTTCTTCACTAATACTTGTATCTCTGCTTTTCATACGTCTGCGTTGAGTTTCTTCATCAACATCAAAACCGAATGATAAAATCTTAACCCCACTCAGATGTTTAATAATTTGTCTCATTCCTTCTGGATTAGTTTCTAATATCCCAAGGACACCAGATTTTCGTTTCTTTAACTCACTCTTACAATGTGAATATTTTGTTGTACCAAGAGAAACCTCCTCAAATATTTGACCTTCATTCCTCAATCGCATATGTTCCTCCACTGAAATATAGTGATAATCTTCACCTTTTACTTCTCCAGGTATTATTGCTCTCGTTGTTGTTGATACAATGCGTATCACGGGGTGTTTTTTCAGTAAATTTACAATGTTCTCATTTGTACTATACAAGAACCTTGATTTTTGAATTTTTTTCCAGAAGCAGATTTACCCACAAGATTTATAATTGTTGTCATTTATATATGTAATTGTTTATAAAACAAAAAATATATCCCTTAATATCTCGACTTGTTTCACAACAATATATTTATATTTTTCAGTCGTGTGCTTCATGTAATCCCCAAATTCCTTTTTACTACATAATTTAGAACAATTATCTCCAAAAATTGTTTATATCTATTGAATTTAACTTGAATAAATAAAAGTATTGGCATTGTTTGTGATGGAACGACGAGGAGGTTGAAAGTATGATTGACGAATAAATACAATTACTGGAAAAATGTCTCCCTCTTGTGTAGTAGCTGTCCATTACCATTTGGTTTCTCTCATTAACACAATCATCAAAGGTAACTAGGTTCTTTTTTGATTTATCCAAATCTTGGGGAGAAGGTATATCATCCGTATTATCACTAAGAATACAAGCTATCAGTTTTGATTTCTTTTTATTTCTCTGTGTATCACATAATAGTTGTATTATATCTTCAATGTTATAATCATTTAGATTGTTTTGATGTTTAAATAAATTGATTATATCTTCTTTTTGAAGACCAGCATTAAAACCTTGTGAGAATAGTTGATACTCAGGTTAAAAACTCAACTTTGTGAAAATTATTAAATTATCATAATCTAAAAAGTTGAGTCAGGAGCATCTTCAAAAGTAAGCAGGTTTTTCCACATCTGCTTGAACCAACTATGAGACATCTTAATGAATTTGGAAGATTTTTATGGTTGTTAAATTTTACCTTATTTTTCCCAAATGGGTAAAAAATCATTCATTTATATATTTGGAAAACAGGTTATTTAATATATTATTGGCTTTTTTAGAAAATCTATTTTATCCTTAGTTCAGGTTTAATTTCAAGATAATCCATTATTTTATTTATGCAATATCTTGTGTTGATATTTCCCTGAAAATGACAATCGTGAATAATATATAACAACAATCCTTTGAACATTTCTCTAATACGTTCAGTTTCTTCCCTTGAAAGGAAAGGTGTGTTCACCCTCATACCTTACATTCATTTCTCTAATCAATCTTGCAAAGTAATTCATTTTTGGTGTAAATCTAAATTATTTTCCTTTTAAAATCTTTTATTATCATTAATTAGAAGATAATCACAGAATATACATTGTGTCTCGGCTTTTGACTCTGTTTAATACCCGTCTTTCACACGCAGGACAATTCTCAAATTTGTCATATGGAGAATCAGGGAATTCAAGAGGCTCAAAATCTAGTATATTTATAAAGTAAAACTTTACTTAAACTAAAATTCATCTTTGGTACTTTCACAATCATCTATAAAACTACTTTCATAACTATCGTTTGAACACAAACTCTCTATCATAATCTTCAAATCTTCAGTTGAATCATGACTCGTATTTAATTAGTAGAAAAAAACATTTCCATCGATATCTATCTATATACTTTTTTTTTTTTTAATTAACAGATTCAACTACTATCTTTTTTATATTAAAGGTAATTTTAAAATGATCCTAAACTACTATTGAACAAAATGTCATTTCACCTGATATATTAACATCCTTTATTTCATCAGGATTTATATCTTTAGCGTTGTTGAAAAAAAAAAAAAATACAAATTTCTCCTTGCATATTACAGATGGTCTTATATTTTCTTTCTAAAGCTTCATCCATAAGGTTTTTATTTTTTGATACTTTTTCTTGTTTCATTGCTTTTTCTAGTTTTGAATATATTACCAGAAGGAGAGGAGAAACTTTTGTTAGAGATACTTTAATTGATGTTCTTCCAGATATACTAAAAGCCCTTCCACTGAAGGAAATTGAAGAACTCATATTATTTACCATAATTGTTTTTATCCAATAGTTATATTTATCTTTGTTCAATTTTACATCCTTGACATATTTCTCAGTATCTTTTACAAATGAAGAGATTGATTGAAACTTGTCTTTTGTGTCTTGATATATTGTATTTATTAAGTGAAAAAAGTTGGAGGATAAAATGGTTTTAAGCACAGATTCACAGATTAAATTAAATGAAATTTTTATCAAGAACATTTTATTTCAAGCAAAGTTTTATTATATAAATATGGTGAATACAACATACTACAATGTTTGTAATCATGAATATAAAAAAAAAACACCTTCAAACCAACAAACACACATTCAATCTTTTCAGACAAATATCTCCACTTGCCCAAGAAACAAAACATTGTGATAGATGTGATGATATTCTTTAATAGAAATTACAATAAACTCCTTCGATCACACAAACACAAGAACGATGAAGAAAGGGAAGCTAAATTCTCCATTGAAAACACTGATGGGGCATTTAAAGGACATATAAAAATAAGATTGTTTTGTTTTCAAGACCCTGGACCATCTTCAATCATGCAAGCTGTTGATGTGGTAAAACACAGTATTGAAACTATAATTAAAAACACATTAAGTGAAATGAAAACTTTTAAGTTTTATATGGGAGTAAAATTGAAAAGGGTAAGACAAGACGATGAAACTACTCCCTATATGAGGACAAACCCACACTTTATCTCATCATTTTGTAAGATGTGATGTTTACGATGATCTCCAGAGACAAGAACAAGATGTTGATAACACTGTAGTCTGTAGTGGATTTACTATTACAAAAATAATCTTTTTAGATATACACATCTTAAAATCAGATCCTCTTCAAGCTTCTTATATTTATTTACCAAAAGAGATAAAACTTAAGAAAATGGTTGTTAATATTCAAAACAAAGATAATAAATGTTTTCTATGGTCTGTTCTTGCTCACTTTCATCCTCCACAATGGAATCCTGAAAGGGTTGAACATTATAAGAAATACGAGAATACATTAAATGTTAAAGATTTAAAGTTTTCAATGTCATTGAGAGATATTCCTAAATTTGAGAAAATGAATAATCTATCTGTTAATGTATATGGATTAACGGATACAAGCAAAGTTGAGGTATTAAAAATTTCAAACAACTATAAAAACGATGTAACACACATTGACCTTCTCCACTTTACTTCAAAGGAAAAATCACATTATGCTTTCATCAAAAATTTCTCAAGATTAACCAAATCACAACTATATAAGAGAAAATGTAAGAGATGTCTCAACTCTTTTTCACACAAAAGAACGATTAAATCAACATTTGAAATATTGTAGTAATCATAAATCAACTGTAATCAATTTACCAAAAGCAGGTTCAAACATATCATTCAAAGATTTTAACAAATCTATAAAATATCTGTTTGTGATGTATGCTGATTTTGAAAGTAGCCTTGAAAAGATAGATACTGTTTCTCAAAATCCAAAAAAATCATACACAAATAAATATCAAAAACATACTCCTTGTGGTTTCTGTTATTGTATCAAATCAGCTGTTGGTGATGAATACAAGAAGTTAGAACTTTATAGAGGAGAAGATGCCTCAGAGGAGTTTGTAAGACGATTGGAAAAAGACTGTATAAGACTAAGAGAAATAATGGTGAAAACCTATAAACCAATGTCATTAACAATGGGAGAGAAAAAGAATTTAGAAAGAACAGTATCTGTCGTATTTGTGAGGAGAAAATTTGAGGGAGAGGCGAAGGTTAGGGATCACTGTCATCTTACTGGTAAATATAGAGGTCCAGCTCATTCCCGTTGTAATCTTAATTACAAGCCTCCAAATTTTATTCCTGTCTTTCTTCACAACAACATTCACTATGACACGCATCTATTTATAAATGAACTTTCAAAGACATCTGGAGATATTTCTGCCATTCCTAACACAGATAAAAAATACATCTCATTCACAAAAACAATTCATACATCCCCCATAACCCATATAAGATTTCTTGACACATACAAGTTTATGTCAAGTCCATTATCTAACTCAGTGTCAAATATTAAAAACTTACCGAGTCTGAAATCTTATTTCTCAAATCAAGAAGAGATTGATCTCTGATCACAAAAGGGAATATATCTGTATGACTATATGGATTCATTTGAGAAGTTTAAAGAAACACAACTTCCTTCAAGGGAAAGTTTCTATGGAAAGTTAAATAAAACTCGTATTTCCGAGAGAGATTATACACAAGCTAAAAAGGTTTGGGAGAAGTTTAATATGAAGAATGTTAGAGAATATCATGATTTGTATCTTAAAATCGATATATTGTTATTGGTTGATGTGTTTGAAACTTTTAGAACAGTCTGTCATAATAAAAATTCTTATGGATTCGACCCCGTTCACTATTACACAGCCCTGGGCTTGTCTTGGAGTTCCATGTTAAAAATGACAAATTTGGAATTAATCGGTGATATAGATGTGCTTTTAATAGTGGAGAAGGCTCAAAGAGGAGGAATATCTCAAGTATGTTCCAAGAGATATGCTAAAGCAAATAACAAATATCTTCCTGATTATCTATCTATAATTCCAGCAGTGTGTGTGTGTGTGTGTGTGTGTGTGTGTGTGTGTGTGTGTGTGTGTGTGTGTGTGTGTGTGTGTGTGTGTGTGTGTGTGTGTGTGTGTGTGTGTGTGTGTGTGTGTGTGTGTGTGTCTATCTCTGTATGCGACCGCCGTTTCTCGACGGCCGTCGGTCCGATTTGATTGAAACTTGCCAGGAATATTGCCGGGGACCCGTGGATGTGCCTTTTCAAGGTTTGATATCAATCAGACGAGCAGTTCCCAAGTTACGGTCATTTTATTGCTTTTTTCAGTGTTGGAAAGGTGTATATATCGCAGCTGAAGTGTCGTTCCACCTTATCATGCCATTTTTCCCCAAATTAATAATAACTAGTACGTGCCCGTAAAAAAAATAAATAATAAACAAATAAACCACACCAGGCCGTTTCTTCGCTCTCACGTGCCCGTACGTGCGTGACCCGGAAGTTCGATATTATTCGCAATTTATTTTTAATATTCAATTAGCGCCAACGTATTTTACCTTTTCGCAATGTCGTGGCAAGGAAAAACAAAAAGAGAAGAGAAGAGAGAGAAAAATTTACTTCCTGGTTCGGAGCATATCAGCACTCTGATGTTCCCGAAATTTATACACCGTCTAATCTGAAAACGATCATAACTTGGGCCATTCTGTTTATCTATAAATGCGCATAAGAAATCGAGAAATTATTAGAATACATGGTCATCACTCTCCGAAAGCCTGTACGTTGTAACCCGTAATGGGGAACGTGGCTGTGCTTCCCTTCCCCATCGGCCACGCCCATTGGTTTGGTAAATAAATGGCCATAACTTGCGAAGCACTTGTCCGATTAATATCGAACCTTGAAAAGGCACAACCTCGGGTCCCCAGCAATATACCTGGCAAGTTTCAATTAGATCGGACCAGAGGTTGTCGAGAAACAGCGGTCACAGACACACACACAGAGATTGCTGGAATTATACAGATAATAGCACAATAATTGGCAGTAATAAAAAGAATAACGTGATACAACGACCTATATATTGTCTGTCAACCAATAATGACGAATAACATCTGTCAACCAATGACAGGACACGGTGGTATGACGTCACAATTAATGTTTATTTTATTTTATTTTTTTTTCACGATTGATGTCACAATTTTTCTTCTTCGTTTGGTATGACGTCACAATCGATGCTGGGGACCTGAGTATGTGCCTGAGTGGGACGCTGTTTATTCCCAAGGTTTGAATTAATTGTTCAAATTATTAATTTTTCCCAAGGGAAACAGCTGTTTCCCAAGGGTTTGAAAGCTGTTTTTTCCCAAGGTTTGAATTTTCCGAAGGGAAAATTGCGCGAGATGAAACGTATATTGAACGGACGCTGGGGACCTGAGTGTTTCCCAGCTGTTTCCCAAGGGTTTGAAAGCTGTTTTTTTCCCAAGGTTTGAATAAATTGTTGTGCTTAAAGACATTTGTGAATACATTTAGAGAGAGGGGGGTGAGAGAGAGGGGACGTCACAATTCAGGGAGGGGGGAGAGAAGGGGGGCGTCAATTCTTCTTCGTTTGATATGACTTCACAATTGACGCTGGGGACCTGAGTATGTTTCCCAAGTTATGGCCATTTATGATACGGTTGGTCCGATCTAATTGAAACAATGCCCAATCCAGTCGTTTACGAGAGCGAAGGAACGAAGCTGCACATACTGGCACGCACCTACGGGCCCGCACTCGTAATAAGAATGAGGACAACTCTTACCTGATGTATTATGATGCTCTCAATTTGTATGGGTGGGCTATGTCTCAATCTTTACCGAATGGAAAACTTAAATGGGTTAAAGAAAAACCTTATGAAAAGTTTTACAAGACATTGTTGTCTCCTCTCAAAAAGAATTGGATGAAGCTGAAGCTGGGTATTATTTTGAGGTTGATTTAAAATATCCAGAAGAACTTCATAACAAACATAAAGACCTACCTTATGCCCCTGATAAAGAAAGTCCAAGAAAAGAATGGTTAAAGGGGCTGTCACACCTTGACGTTTTAGCCAGCGTATGGCAAGGTATCAAAATGTATGTAAAACGCTGTTAGTTTAAGAATAAAACGTTTTAGAATTTTTTTTCATAAGTCGGCATACGCTGGCTAAATCGTCAAGGTGTGACAGGGCCTTTAGTTTTTACCGAGGAAACCTGTAATCCCAGTGGCTCCGACTCCTCATTCAGCACCTTGAAGGCCCCCAAAAGGATATCTAGAGTCTTTGCAAAGGTGAATGCATCATCGGCTAAATCAATATCACAAATCTTGACATTCCCAAATGATGTACCGCAGCTTGATCTATCTGACATCCTCCGCAGAATCCAGTCCATTCAAGTGCTGAAAAGTGTGGGGGCCAGTACACACTCCTGACAAACTCCAGTAACAAATGGAAATAAGTCAGAGATGGCACCACCACATCTCACAGCACTCTCAGGACCAGAGTAGAGTTCAGACATCAGATCGATTAGTTTTGGTGGCACCCCACGAAGACCAAGAATCCTCCAGAGGGCATCCCGATCCACTGAATCAAACGCTTTACAGAGATCAACGTAAGCTGCAAGCAGCCCCTGCCGAAACTCTCGACTGCATTTGGTGAGGACCCGAAGAGCAAGGATACGGTCGATCATTGACCTCTTTGGTGTGAAGCCTGACTGTTCTGGATGCTGGTGATCAAGCAGATGGTGAAGAACCCTATCAAGAATTATCCGAGCAAAGACCTTGCCCGGCACTGTGAGCAGCGTCACCCCTCAGTCGTTGTTGCAGTCTTGGCAATCACCCTTCCCTTTCCAGAGAGGGACAAGGCCCCTCTTCCAGTCAGTTGGGATGATGCCTGTGTTCCAGGCAGAGCACAGAACTGTGTGCAACGACAGGAGTACAGCATTTCCACCAGCCTTGAGAAGTTCAGCACGGATGCCACAGATCGTTGGAGCTTTACCCCATTTCAACCGGTTCACCGCAGCCCGTGTTTCCACAAACCGAGGTGCACCACAGTTGATTGGAGGGTCAGCAATTGGTATTGTAACACCCCTGACATCCAACTCGGCAGCTGATGGATCAGCCTGGTAAAACTGCTCAAAGTAACCTGTCCCGCGGGCCTTCACTTCAGACTCCTCTGTCAAGAGCCCACCATCCTCTGCTCTAACTGCAGTACACCGAGGGACGGGCTTTTAATGAACACAATGCGCGAATTCCCCTGTAAACAGGACAAGAATTAACTGACCACAGGTGATGCTCTACTCCCTCACATATTTTTCGCACATAGACCTCTATGTCCACCCTTAGCGCACGCATAGTTTTACGCCTCAGCTCCCTGAACAGCTCGGATCTGCCATTCAGCCTAGCCCTGCCACTGGTCAATGGTATCCAGTGTACCTTGAGAGCCAAAATTCTTCTTCGTCCTCTGGTGAGTTCCAAGGCATCGACCGGCAACATCAAGGATGATGGTCTTGAAGGTACTCCACAACTCTTCCGGATCCCCAAAAGCACCCAGACCCCCCATATATCTATTCAGCCTGTTCACAAACTCCTCAGCTCCCCTCTCATCCTTGAGCTTGTCAACATCCAGCTTAGGCTGGGATGGTACCATTCTCCTGGATTTAAGGTGCAACTTAAGAGTTCCAATAACAAGCCGTGGTCAGTATTGAGGAACTGAGCACTTCGGTAGATGCTGCAATTTTGGATCATCCTCCAGCGACCATCAATGATCCTCCCAAGACGAGAAGAGTATCTCGTCTGGTACACTGATCAAACACAGACTCAAGCGTGGCATAGAATGCGTCCTTCACAGTGAGATCCCTCACCACAGTCGGAGCATATACAGAGAGCAGGGAAATGACACCCAAGGAGTGATGAATCCTTGTTCTCATAATAGGCTCGTTGACCGGTGTTACCTCAATTATCATTGGACACAGCTACAGCAACTCGTTGAGCATGGTAACCATCAGAGCGACCAGACAAATCGTAGATGGAACCACCTGCCATGATGTTGCCACAATCCGGTCTCCGAACCTCAGAGAGTGCTGCAATACTGATGTCCAAATGCTTGAGCTCAGTTGATAACAGAGAGAGAGAGAGAGAGAGGTGATCATCCTCTCTTCGGGAGAGGACATTTCAGGCACCCAGCCGAAGGGACCACCTCAGGTTATCCCAAGGAGACCGCTGTCTGGTGGATGACACCTCAGCACCACCCCAACACACTCCCACAATCTTACCCAGGAATGTTACCCTGTGGTTTCCCTCCAATCATCAAATATTGGGGCTCCCGAAGGCTTCGCCCCAATCCCGTCATCCCGTGAGCTGCCCTGCAAAGGAAAGCTGCATCAGAGGTACTCCCACGGGGTGGGTTTTCAGATTTTTTTTTTTTAATGCTTTTGGAATGTTTTGTGGAATGAAGGGTTTTCCGGTGGCCAGAGTGCAAATCCTTCAACTGCAAATGGACACAGTACGAGTCATCAATGAGGCCTACCTTAGTTTTCAGCAAGCTTTGGTGTTGAGCTCGCATATTCTCATACTGCCACACAAAGTTTTGATGGACGTCATCACTCAATGGACGGGACGGCCTCATGGACGGACCTCAAACTTCCTGATAATGTTGCGTACGGTGCACACTGGAACATCAAGGTCTTTGGAGATGGACTTGTAGCCTTGAGATTGCCCATGCTTGGCTACAATCTTATGTCTGACCTCCTCAGACAATTATCTGGTTTGTTTTCTTTTCTCCATGCTCATTGTGGTACACACAGTGACACAAAACAGCAGAATGACTCCTTTTCTCAATTCAAACTGGTTGAATGAGTGAGTTTTATATTGCAGGCACATGCAACCCACTACAGGTGAGTTCAATTCCAAAATAAAGGAGAATCACCTGCTTGAAAGGTCATGATTTCTCACAACTTCTAAAAGGTGCCAATAATATTGTCCAGGTCATTTTAGGATTTTTGTGTGGAATAAGCTCAGATTTTGTACTTTTTTCAGCTTTTTTTATTTTGTTCCACTGCAAACCAAAGAAACACGTGGACACCAAAAGATCTCTCAATTTCAATAATTATCTTAAAGAAATGGTGCATTATTTGAAAAAAAGTACAAGGGTGCCAATATTTTTGGCCATGACTGGAGATTCGGGGTGTGCACGGATTGTAAAAATTAACAATTATAAAATGTTCCCTTGTGTTGGGGAGTTTGATATTACATTCGAGCTGGGCATTGCAATCAGTTTCTATGAAGGGAACACCAATCTTGGCGAACACCTCACATCGACCTCCGTTCTCACTTGCTCTGTCCCTGCGTATAAGGGTGTAACCAGAAATCCAAAAATGCTCGTGATATTTTCACCAGGGGTCTTGTGTTCAGATTATATCCAGTTTGGATGTGAGATCGCTGATGTATTTGGTAAACTCTGACCCATGTGTGGCTAACTTTTTGCATTATGGATGACTTTCATTACTCAGCAGGGGAGTCTTATGACTGGAGTGTGACCCTCTGCGATTATGGGCTGATTCGCTGAACATTTTGTTCATCTTCCTGGAAGAAAATCCCTCCCAACCAAGGTGTTTGATGGCTGCTGTGGAAATCATGATTTTCTGAGATCTGCTTTTAGCTTTGGCTGAACAATTAACGACTTCGGTGATGAACCCACTGAACCCCATTCTGTAACATTCATACCCACATTGGTGATTGCACTCTCTATTTGGCACTCTGAATCTTTCGTCTCGGTCTGAACTCCCACCGATTTATTTTGGACTTTGACCGGGCCTTCATTTGGGGTCTTACTATTGACCTCGTTTATTGGGGTCTTGATTTTGGGGATCTTCCAGACAGCCTCAGCACAGGAGAGTTTCCCTTGAGTTTTCAACTGTTGGATCTGGGCGGCTTTGAAATTCAGGGCATCCTCTGAAGGCTGAGCTGTGGTCCCAACCACAGTTAGCACAAGACATGTTATCGCTGGTGCAGCTTCCATGTTCATGCTCTCCGTTACATTTACTACATCGGTGTTTGCCCCTCCATGCTGGAGCGGTGTGACCAAACTTTTGGCATTTGTCACATCTTAGTGGGGTTGGAATATATTCACGTAGAATGAAGATTTGATACCCCAATAAAACTTTTGGGGAAGCTCTGGGTTTCTGAAGGACAAAACCACTGATGAGGTGTCAGACTTCATCCCAGACCGTAGTTAGACGATGGGCGTCAGCAACTCCCACATCAATTTAATCGCTCATAACGACATGATTTCAATGGAGGGGTCAATACCCTAAATGACTCCTCGGCTCTCCCTCAGAGACCGAGCAATCTGACACGAGACTCGAACACCACCGAAATGTGAGGCTGTTAACACTTTCTCCCGTTGAGTGACCCATTTACACTCAATTAGTAGATCACCGGATATGAGATTTTTAGCGTTGGACACGTCTCCAAATTCTTGTTAAATAAGTGTCGCCATTTTAATTGGGATATCAGGATTCAAGGGTTGAGAGCCATCTGAGGCCGAAACTACGACAACTAGTTTAGTGTGGTGCTCTTCTGGGAAGGGTGAGACCGCTTCAGGTGGGTCTGATTCGTGGTTACTGTCCTACCGCGGTCTGACCCTCTTCCAAGCTTGGTTACCAGACCATGAAGAACCCTCATCATCTTCTGTAAACACGATCATCTATGATCACCTCCTTCCAGAACCCCAGAGGATTTCCTTTGGCTAATTGAGTAAAGGATCAACCATTATCCAGGCAGCACCCTGGACCCTCAAACCCGTCCTCACTATCCGATCTGACGTCACGATCCAGCCGTCGCTCCGATCTGACGTCACCATCCAACCGTCGCTCCGATCTGACGTCACTATCCAGCCGTCCCTCCGAACCTGCTCGCAAGATAAGATTACATATGGCCTTTATTTTTACTCGCCCGTGTATATATTTACACAATTTGGGTGCGTCGGCCCGATTCTACACCTGGACGTAACCGGAGTGCGGTAATCTTCTTCTTGATGAAGCAGCACTCACACAGAAGGAAGGAAGGAACACGTCCGGGTCCGGTGAGCATTGTGTTGCCATGGTGATGTGCTGCGTGTGGAATAAAAAACATTGTATCGTTCGCTGTCCTCGTGATGCTGAGGAACGCCTCGCTTGGCAAGCGATAGCAAGCTGATTGGTCACGGGACACCACCCAGCACGGCGCCAGATTCATCGCCAATTTCAATTTGGTTTTTAAGTGTAATAATAACACTTCGGATGGTATACAGTGGTTTATTCAAGCGATACGAATCTGTCCGTGTCGTATTATTTTACCCATTCATTATGTAGTCGAGAATCATGGGAGAAGAGGGCGGTCCCAGTATTGCATTATTATGTGGGCGTGGTTATATGGTGTGACGTAATAAGAGTGACGTCACAGCAACTGTCCAAGTTCGTGACCAAACTCACGGTTGACATTTTTAAAATGGAGGATGGCGACACCCCGGTGAGTTAGTGAAGCAAGTTAATGTATTTATCGTGATTTTCGTTTCATATCGTTGAGTTTGATTGACGCGTTCGTTAAATCAGTGTGGTGAATTGAAGGTCGTGACGTGTGATCACATGTTGCCCGGCTCGAGCACAGAAGAGATAAAGCTGAGGTTCGGCTCGGTCGGGGGTGATTGTCCCAGGGGCATTGTCGTTTTATGTCGGCGGTTCACTTGGTGCTCGTTGAATGGTGAGAATTGAGAGTATATCGGACTCCGTGCTGATACTGATTTATTTTGCGGTGATTAGTTGCGCGTGTGTACCTTACTGCTTATGTACTCCTTGCTGCGTCTGTATTTCCTGGTGTGCCCGTAGAAGCGGCTCCAATCAAATGGAATAAAGCCTACACTCTGAAGGTTCATCTCGTTTTCATTTCAATTTATTCCATTTGGTTTTCTCGGCTCTCTCAACCAACGATGGACAAGATCTACAAACCAGAGAGGTTCGACGCAGACCCAAACGCGACTGACTCAGAAATGAAATGGTCGCATTGGTTCCGTTCCTTATCACACTATCTGACCATCATTGAAGAGGGAGCTGACAAATTGGCCGCCCTCGTGAATCATGTCTCGCCCGGCGTATACAGTTTCTTCTCAGAGTGTGACACCTACGAAGCAGTGATCGACGTGCTGCAAGCGCTCTACGTGAAGCGCAAGAACGAGGTATACATACGACATCTTCTCAACACACGCAGGCAAGCAGCCGGGGAGACAATCGATCAGTTCCTGCAAGCTCTGAAACAGCTGGGAAAAGACGGCAGCTTCCGGGCCGTAAACGCCGAGGAACACCGAAATGAAGCGACCCGGGAGGCATTTATCCAAGGACTCAGATCAGCCCACATACGGCAACGCTTACTAGAGAAAGCGCAACCCACTCTTGAAAAGGTAGTCGATCAGGCTCGAGCGATGGATACGGCTCAGCAGCAATCTGAGTCATTTGGGACACCGATGCTGCTAATGAACGCTGCTACGGTGGAAACTCAAGGAACCCCACAGACACAGACACAGCCAGACACAGGGGATGGAGAAACACCCGAGGAGCCGGATACCCAGACCTCGTCAAACTCCTCAGCAACTGCTCCGGTTGGTAAATGCTTCTTTTGTGGGTACAAAAGACACCCCCGCCACAAATGCGCCGCCAGAGATGCCACATGCATGAATTGTGACAAGAAAGGGCATTATGCCAGGGTATGTAAATCTACTCTAAGGAGAAATAAACCCACTTCTGCGGCTCTCTACTCGCAAAAGAAACTAACTGCAGCCTCCCCGGGGAATCTATCCAAGGCTATCATCAACGTACGAATTAACGGGCATATGGCTGAGGCACTGATTGATACCGGTAGCTCTGAAAGTTTCGTCAACAGCTCGCTAGTGAAGGGCAGGAAATGGAAGATCCACCCGACAGACAATACGGTATGCATGGCCGCCACATCACTACAGTCCCGCGTACGAGGGTACTGCAATGTTGAATTGGACGTAAAAGGGTACACGCATCGGGATGTAAGGGTACTGGTGCTTCGTGATTTATGCGCAGACGTAATTCTGGGTCATAATGTCCTCAAGCAGCACACGACCATCGAAATACCCTTTGGAGGAAGCAAACCTCGTCTAATTTTAAATGCTTTGACCACCGCAGAGGTAACATCCCCCCAGCTGTTCGCTAACTTGTCGCCGGTCTGCAAACCGATAGCGATCAAATCGCGGCGATATACCACTGCTGACATGAATTTCATCACTTCGGAAACCAAGCGATTACTGGAAGAAGGAATTATAGAACCGAGCGATTCGCCATGGCGCGCACAGGTGTTGGTCACCGCCAACCAGAATCATAAGAAACGAATGGTTGTCGATTATTCCCAAACGGTCAATCGATTCACCCAACTCGACGCCTACCCTTTGCCGCGCATAGACAAGATGGTCGAACGCGTGGCCAATTATAAGATATTCAGCACCATCGATTTGCGAAGCGCCTATCATCAAATTCCCATCCGAGAGGAAGACAAACCTTACACCGCATTCCAGGCAGGTAGGCGCCTCTACCAATTCAGGAGGATTCCATTCGGTGTCACGAATGGAGTAGCTTGCTTCCAACGGGTTATGGACGACATCATCTCAGATGAAAACCTCAAAGACACTTTTGTTTACGTGGACAATGTCACAGTGTGCGGTAGGGATCAGGGGGAACATGACATGAATCTGGACAGATTCTTGAGCATTGCTAGAAAATATAATCTGACTCTCAACTACGAGAAATGCATATTCTCGGCAAGGTCAATTGACCTTCTCGGCTACACGATAGCCGACGGCACGATTAAGCCTGATCCTGAACGATTGTGCCCACTTCGTGAGCTACCCCCACCTCAGGACCTGCAGACAATGCGCCGGGTGATCGGCATGTTCGCTTACTATGCAAGATGGATTTCGCAATACTCCGAGAAAATACATCCCCTAGTGCATTGCAAAAACTTTCCACCAGATGCCGCTGTTGTAACAGCTTTCCACAACCTCAAAGATGATATCAGTAATTCCGTGGTATTATCGATCGATAGCTCGGTGCCCTTCGTGGTGGAAACAGATGCTTCAGATCACGCGATAGCTGCTACGCTTAATCAGTCTGGGCGGCCGGTCGCGTTCTTCTCGAGAACTCTTTCTGGAAGCGAACAGAGACACTCGGCAATAGAGAAGGAGGCGTATGCCATCGTCGAAGCGCTGCGTAAATGGAGACATTATTTACTGGGAAACCACTTCACGCTCGTTACGGACCAACGATCCCTGGCATTCATGTTTGATGGGAAAAATAACGGGAAAATTAAGAATAAAAAAATTATGAGATGGCGGATAGACCTAGCTTGCTATAGTTACGACATAGTCTACCGGCCCGGGAGGGAAAACCCTGCTGCAGACACCTTCTCTCGGGTCTACTGCTCGGCGACAATCAGTCGGGCTTTGTAAAACCTCCATGTGTCTCTGTGCCACCCGGGGGTAACCAGAATGGCACATTTCGTGCGCAGACAGAACCTTCCCTATTCTATTGAAGATATTAAACAAATGAATGCTTCATGCCCTGTTTGTGCTGAACTAAAACCCAGATTCTATGGTGCGGCTTCTGGCAGATTGATCAAGGCCACTTCTCCCTTCGAGAGACTAAACATTGACTTCAAAGGGCCCCTGCCGACCGAGACAGACAACAGATACATATTCACTGTTGTTGATGAGTATTCAAGGTTCCCTTTCGCATTTCCGTGCTCGGATATGACCTCGGGCACTGTCGTGAGATGTCTGTCTGACCTCTTCGCTATGTTTGGAAAACCTTCGTACATACATTCAGACAGAGGGCTGTGTTTCATGTCGGCCGGGCTAAAACAATTCCTACTAGAGCACGGCATAGCAACTAGTCGAACGATGGGTTACAACCCACAGGGTAATGGGCAGGTGGAACGATATAATGGAGTTATTTGGAAAGCCGTAACTCTGGCATTGAAATCAAGAGGACTGGGCCCCGAGCGGTGGGAGGTTACCCTTCTCGACGCTCTGAATTCCATACGCTCTTTGCTCTGCACGTCCACCAATGCAACTCCTCACGAACGAATGTTTACTCACCAACAACGTTATGTTGACGGCCAATCGGTGCCCAACTGGCTAACCCATCCTGGAACAGTGTTCATGAAACGCCGGTACGACAAAGCAAGTATGAACCCATGGTGGAAGAGGTCGAACTCATCGATACTAATCCAGAGTATGCTCATGTCAGGCTCCCGGATGGCAGCGAGACCACTGTGTCGGTTCGCCATTTGGCTCCCTCAGGTACTCCTCCCGCAGGTACACCACCATCTGGCACACCTCCCTCTGACATCCCCTCCCCAGGTGTTCCCCCCCCAGGGACTCCACCCGAGAAGGGTGACGACGGAGCTGCCGCGTTCCACCCGAGAGCGATCGGGGAGTCATCTCCGGCACGAGTCGAGGCTCACCAAGAGGATCGGAAGCCTTCCTCAAGTGAAACCGCCATCTACTCCCGGAGAGGTCGACGAATAATACCCCCTCGCCGACTCAATCTGTAAAGGGGATTATCGGCATCCTCGATGCTCATGCTCCTATATGCTCGTTACATAATATATCGATGCTCTTGTCCATGCTCCTACAACTCAAAATAATCCTCACTGCTTGGCATGTATGCTTCTGTAGTTTAGATAGTTCGCGTTGCTTGAAATGTATACTGCTATAGTGCTGAAGTAATCATGGTGCGTTAGTTGGGCCTCTAGTTACATTTTAAAGACGGGGAGAATGTGGTGAATTGAAGGTCGTGACGTGTGATCACATGTTGCCCGGCTCGAGCACAGAAGAGATAAAGCTGAGGTTCGGCATGGTCGGGGGTGATTGTCCCAGGGGCATTGTCGTTTTATGTCGGCGGTTCACTTGGTGCTCGTTGAATGGTGAGAATTGAGAGTATATCGGACTCCGTGCTGATACTGATTTATTTTGCGGTGATTAGTTGCGCGTGTGTACCTTACTGCTTATGTACTCCTTGCTGCGCCTGTATTCCCATGTGTGCCCGTAGAAGCGGCTCCAATCAAATGGAATAAAGCCTACACTCTGAAGGTTCATCTCTCGTTTTCATTACAGTTTTCATCTCGTTGGAGACCGTGTGTCGGTTTTCACTTCGTCACCATTTTCGATGCATGGCAGGATGGACGAGACGTACGCACTCTTGTTTCTAAGCTGTGTATCCTGGGTTCGAATCGCGACCCAGCTATAAACTGTCGTCCTGGTGTTTCACAGACGACGTGATTCATCAATGTGTGTGCCGTCCCTCGGATGGACGTTAAGCCGGGTGTCCCTTCTGCTATCATTAGTTGGTGGATGTTAAACATCCCACGGTGTGTTTCGTGAAGAGTCGGTGAGTTATCGTCCCCACTCTGAACAAATTCCTTCCGTAACTCCTGCTGGGAAGGCAATGGCAAACCAGCCAGTGTAACCCTAATGGTAACAAACTGCTTCGACAGAACCAACACTTTATAAAGAGAACAGTGAGCCCTCCAATATCGCGGGGGTTCGGTTCGTGAAAAATTCCGAGACGGTTAAAACTACAATCTTGGAAACCAAGGGACAAAGGGGAAAAAGGGGTTCTGTTCTTGTACTTTGAGAAAATGTCGAGGAAGGTGGACACTGTAATAAGATGAATCCGAGTCTGTACTTTGGAGATAACAAGCTTGAATCAACAGCACAACAAGCAACGTCCATCGGCCAACTCTATCGCCGTTACTCTCCCTCCTCACTCTGCTCCGCCTCCTTTTACCAGGCCCCGCTCTCAGCTGATATGACATCCCCCTTTCTCCAAGAAAAATAATAATAATAATTATCTATCTATAATTCCAGCAGTGTGTGTGTGTGTCCACTGTTTCTCGACAACCACTGGTCCGATCTAATTGAAACTTGCCAGGTATATTGTGGGGCCCTCTGGATGTGCCTTTTCAAAGTTTGATATTAATCGGACAAGCGGTTCCCAAGTTACGGCCATTTATTTACCAACCAATGACAAGACACGTTGCTGTGTGGGCGTGGCCGTTGGGGAAGAGAACCTCAGCCGCGTTCCCCATTACGGGTTACAACATACGGACTTCCGGATTGTGATGACTTCATGTATTCTAATAATTTCTCGATTTCTTATGCGCATTTATAGATAAACACAATGCCCCAATTCAGTCGTCGTTTACGAGAGCGAAGGAACGGCCTGTGTGGTTGTTTGAAAGTTTTTTTTTTTGGTTTTTTTATTTTTATTTTTTTCTCTTCTCTTCTCTTTGTGTTTTTCCTTGCGACGACATTGCGAAAATGCAAAATACGTTGTCGCCAATTGAATAATTGGCCATTAAAACTAAATTGCGAATAATAGTAACTGCGCTATGCGAACTTCCGGGCCACACACGTAGGGCACGTATTGGCGGTTCCCCTAATCCCGGAGTGAACAGTTGCAGCCTTTGCTGCTGATCCCTTGAAACACTGAAACTCATCATCGGAACAGGTCACACGATAGTTGTACAACTGCTCGATGAGTCTTTTACGACTGACTAGAACTCCCAGTGCTATTTGGAGTGTAGTTGGTCGATTGGTGATCATATTCATTATGATGTTTCCTATCAGAGCTCCTGGAAGTGTGCAGTCCAGTTTAGCTGATATTTTGGAGAGTAGTAATTGAAGGGTTGAACTCCTGTTTCATTAGCAATATCTATATTAATTCCAGTCTGATAGGAACTGGGGTCGTACGACAACTGCTTAGATTCCTGTGCAACCTTCTTGGCAATTCGTTCTATGGAAACATCAATGGCGTCATCTTCATCTGATGCTACTAAGTTGATCGCAGTAGATGCTCTGCTGCGAAACAGGATTAAACTAGCGACACATTCACCAGACATAACCAGTAGCTCAGAGCCAAGTATATCCAACAATTTGGATAACAGGGTTCGTCGAGAGTATAGCTTTCTTCCATGATCCTTGTACATATTGTAGAGTTCTACTGAATTCCAGATGCGCAACATGTCGTTTTTCATGGATAGGATGGTAGAACTGACAGCTGGCTCAATGTCCTGAGTTTCTCTGCCACTGTGTGCTGCTGCTGCAACAGAACGGGGTGCCATGAAGGACTTTATGCAGTCATCATGATATCTCGCATCAGCAGCATGAAGATCGCTGATTGCGCCCATTAATCGTATCTTGACCTGGCGTCCTTCTTCATCCTGGCGGGAATCGATAACATCGAGAATAGTTTGTTTGAAAGTTGTCCGATCAACACGATCTGCAGTCCTACAAAGGAGAACTCGCCTCCAACGATTAGGATTCTTCTTATCAAAGTCCATGATGCACTTTTCTCCGCAAAAAATGCAATGTTCTTTAAAGTCAAATACTGTCCTCTTTGAATGGCGGCTTCTTTTGCTTGTTGAAGCATCTTCCAAACAGACATTACTCATTCGTTTCAAATGTCTTTCGATGTGTGAGCGTGATGTGTACATTGACACACAGTCTCTCTGTTATTTGAGCTCGATAAATTTGTCTGCCTGTAATCTCTGTTCAAGCTCTTCATGCATACCATCTTGTCTTGCTTTGCTTGACCGGATGATACTTCGCACTCCGTCTGGACCAACTGTTATGAGGTTTTCCAGCTTTAGTTGCATCGCAGGGACTGAAGAAACAGTCTCCCATGGTGATGGACAAAGTGGGAATGGCTGGAGCGTATGCCATGCGGTACGTTGGCTTGTGGGGCTTTCATTCAAAAGATAGCCCAGCCAGGAAAGGCTGTATGCACATGGTGCTCAAAGGAGATTGTTTATGGAGGACGTGGGTACAAGTCATTGGAATCCCATGCGGAGAGCAAGAAGCATCGTGATATTCAGAGAATCCGGGCATCCAATTACAGTCTTCCTGGTAAATATAGCCTTGGGCTTTATACATGTACACTGTACAGTTATCAGTATACATGTACACAGTAGACATCTATGCTGTCAATGTAGTGTAGTGTGGTGTGGTGCACTTTCACTACAGTAATAAATTATGTTAATTGGCAAGCAAGCCACAACTCAGAATTGGGTCAATTTTGTTTACCAACAATAGTACCTGGCAATGACTAATAGTTTGAGGCTTAGTGTAATCACTGTACCGGTCACTGTATTCACTTTCTGAATCGCGTATTATAAATGGTGATTGGCTTTTCTTTTTTTACTCTGCATTGGCTTTGGGTTTTGCTTTTTCTCCAGGTGTTTCCTCATCTTCTGCTACCTCTTGCACTGCTGCTTCTACTGCCCCCATCCCCTGTACACCGATGCCTGCTGTACCAATAGGTGACAGGGTATCCAATGCTCAAGCCATGGTCCTTGTCTTCCTTACACAGCATTCCCTACCATTCAGCCTTGCCCCTGAACTGATAAGCCTGGCCAAAGCACTCAACCTGGATGCAAAGGCCCTTGGTCAGCTCACAATCGACAGGACATCTGCTTCCTACAAGCTTAGGTTTGGACTCGGACATACCGTACATCACCAGTTGATATCAGCACTGCAGAGGGAATACTTCTCTCTGAACATTGATGAGTCAACAAGCACAAACCATCAGAGGGTCTTATGTGTCCTGGCCAGTTACTACAGCCCACTGCATAATCAGGTCATAGTGCAGCATCTGGAGTCCCTTGTTGTGATCAAAGTGGACAGTGCCTGGTTGCACCAGGAGCTGGTTGACTTGTTGAAGAAGTATGAGCTACCGTGGAAGAACTGCATATCCATCCTCATGGACTCCTGCTCAGTCATGCGGGGATCCAAGTCAGGAGTCTAAGTTCGCATCAGGGAAAACAATGCCCCACACATGTTGGACATAGATGGGGACTCCTGTCACCATGCTCACAATGCGTCCAAGAAGCTGAGCGACCCATTCGACAACTTCGCAGAGCGCATGCTCTCTGACATCTACAATGACTTCAAGTGGTCACCTGACTTAAAGCAGTTCTTGCAGGAAATCTGTGGGCTGATTGGTGTCAGGTATACCATGCCAGAGCGGTATGTCAGTCACAGGTGGCTCTCTGTGTATGATGTCAGTGTTGACACTCTGTGGCTTTGGGATGCCTTTGTTGTCTTCTAATTTGGCTTCCTCTCTCAAGCTGATCGCACACACTACTTGTCACGGGTTGTGGAGGTCTACCATTGCAGGCACGTAGACACAAAAGCCAAGGAGAGAATACGCCAGATCCATGATGTTCTGAAGAAGAAGAATATGACCAAAGATGGCAAGGCACAAAAGGAGCGTATACTGCAGCGAGTCTTCGACAAGAAGAAATTGATGAGACTGATATTGATGTTCTATACATCAGTGTTCCCGCTGCTGAAGAAGTACGTCCTCCTGTTTGAGATGAAGGCCCCACTGATCCATAAGCTCAATGACCAGCAGGTGGACCTTGTCCGAGAGTTCATGGCCTGCTTTGTCAAACCTGAGAAGCTGCCATCCTCAGGCAAGAGACTTCAGACCCTCGACCTGGATGAGAAAGCCAACCTGCTTCAAGTGAAGAAGATGTTTCTTGGAGTTGGTGTGTCTGAGATTGTCAACACTGCCCGTAGTGGAGATGGAGAAGTGCATGACTTCTTGCAGAGTGTGGAGAAGGCCTATGTGACATGTGGAAAGTACCTCCAGAAGAAAATGCCCCTGCATAATGCTGTCTTCAGAAGTGCCTCAGCAATTGATCCACTCAGCAGAGGGCACACTGTCAGCCAGGAGCAGCTCCTGAAGTTGCCACGCCTGGTGACAAATGTCCTTTTACCAGAGGAATGTGATGCCTTTGAACTGAAGGTTCGGAGTTTTCAGATCGACTCTAGCCTGCCACCAGCTCAGGAAATGAGTCTGCTCGCATCGACGACTGGTGGACCAAGGTCTTTGAAGGTGGAAAGTACCCCCTTCTCTCAAGAATGGTGAAGGCTCTGCTGTCCTGCTTCCATGGGCCACAAGTTGAGAGTGCCTTCAATCTCATGGGAGATGTCTTGGATGTCAGATCACACCGACTAAACATGGAGACCTACAGCGCAGTGATGGGTGTCAAGTACAATCTTCGATCATCAGGAAAAACTGCAGTGGAGTACTACAGTAGGACTGACAAACTGCACAGTCCCATAGACCTAGACCTGTGCAAGAACATGAGGGGAGCCTACAAAACCTACAAGGCAGAACTGGCAGACAGGAGGGATAAAGAAGAAGAAAGAAGGCGAGAAGTGGGTGCAGCTGCTCTCAGTAAGTTGACCAAGCGCAAGACCAAAGAACTGACTGAGAAGGCTGCAAAGAAGGCAAGACTTTCCCACCAACGTGCAAGCAAGAAAAAGCACAACCTGAACCAAAAGACAAAGAAGTGAACAATGTTCAGTGGTTAGGCGCCTGTCGACATTATCGACTCAAGAACTCAACAACTAGTGGATGCAACAGTGTTACCAATTGTGAACTTATTATGCAAACTTTTAGTGCAACTTGCTATCAATTATTGTCCACTTATTATGCAAACTTATTATGCAACTTGGGATCAATTATTGTCAACTTTGTTTAATTTGCTATAAAGACAATGAAAGAATATTATCCTACAGATTGATTCATGATTTGTACAATGAATTTTGACAACAATTTACATTACAACATTGATTAATAATTTGCAAGATGAATTTCATGTCTTCAATGATTGTCTTCAGTGCTTTTACCCTGTTAACAAGGACAACACGATACACAATCCTCTTAAAAGGGACCAGGAAATGCAGTAGAATGCAGGTGAGAACACCTGGAACCTTTAGCGTTCGGGGGCCTGGGCGGCCCCCGAACCTCGGCCTAAAATTTTTTCCGCCTCGGCCCATCGTTTTTTTTTCAGCTAATTTTTTTTAGACTTGCTCTCATGCCTGTAAAACTCAGTTCTCCATGTTTCTTTCATTACATTACAAGCCTCAACTTACTTGATCAGAAACAGTTCATGCTGTTGATCTTCTGAGGTCAGCCATTTCTTCACAACTGTACTGGGGATAAACGGCTCTGCGCAAGTTATTTTCAAACAGTTTTGTTGTTGTATAACTGTACTGCAAAAACGCCGACACCGACAAATTCAGGGAGTAGGGTTATGCTAATTTGCATATTAATGAGCTAAATTTCAATGTTATCAAATTGTAAGTGGGTTTATCATGACCGGTGACCCTAAAAACATGGGTTTGGACACCTCAACCAGGCTGTTTGGATGCTTACTGTGAAGACTCTGTTCTCCGGCCCGGTATGAAGAGAGTCAGCAGAAGAGGATTCACCAAAATGCAGCTTTATTGAAAGACCACACGCCAGCGGAGGTGGTGTTAGCAGCTCAACCAACAGTGGAGAGCTCCCAAAACCACACTGAGTTTTACATTCAAAACCTCTCCCTTATATATATTCTATCTCTAATTCCAATCTATCTCTGGTTATACTCTAACCCTGGTTGGTGTGACAAGAGCTTCAAATGTGTACTCAAAATATGAGCTAAGAGTTTTCCATGCCCTCCCATAAGGGAGGGTGGAACAGTCAAACAGCTTATCTTAGGGCCCAGGAATTTCTCTTAGGCAATTATCTGGGCTTGTTATCACTGTAAAAGCAAAGACCCTTTTAGTTTCTAAAGAATGGGCTGTGTGAGATGACCAGAATGAGCTGACTGGTGGAAACTGGGTAACTGAAGCTATAGAGAGTTTTAAAAATGCATTACAGAGTATATAAAATGGGTTCGAATCCCTACATCTAACTAATATATGTGTATTAATTATGGATCAGATATGACCATAAAATATCACTCCTCGCACTTACTTCTGGAGATATTAAGAAAAATTGTTATTTTGATAATGGCGACTGCTCATTTGCATATTATTGAGCTAAATTTAAATGTTATTAAATTTCAAGTGGGTTTATCATGACCAGTGATTCTAAAGACATCGGTGTAGACACCTCAACCAGGCTATTTGGATGCTTACTTTTGGAGATATTAAGAAAAATATTAATTTCGACAATGGCCACCGCTAATTTGCATATTAATGTGTTTCCACAAAAATGCTCAAGGGTGCCAGAGTGGCATCAATCGGAATATTCATTCAGATGGTCTGGTGATCACAAAAATGCAGAAAAACATTGTGCGGATCCTAATGCAAGGTCATCTTGAAAAATGGTGTTTGACATCCGGACTAAGAATCGCAGGCCGTCGCACAAGAATAACTTGTTGAAGATTACCATGTTGGTCATGATTATGAGTAACAAGACCATCTCAGATGAAAATGATAGATCTTAACATTTTCTTTGTCACCCCAGGTTGACCCAAATCATTCTGGTCGTGTTGGAGCAGCAGATGCTGAGCTGTTCCTAAAATGCTTCAATTTGAACGATGTCATTCTTGGAAAAGTTACGTTGTGAATGGCCATTGGGTGGAAGGCTGTCTTTATATAGCCATACAAAAGTACAATATTTAATTTGATTTTGGATTTGGGTGACCTTTTTCATATTGCTGTCCACAGATATGGAATTTGGCAGATCCGGTGCGCAAAGGCTGGCTGGACAAATGGGTATGGAGGTGATATGTGTGTCTGTCTCTCTCTCTCTCTCTCTCTCTCTCTCTCTCTCTCTCTCTCTCTCTCTCTCTCTCTCTCTCTCTCTCTCTCTCTCTCTCTCTCTCACACACATTTTTACCACTAACCCTTTCCCTTGCTTGTATCCATCCAACTGTGGCCCCACTGTCACTAGTGTTAAAGTGGTGGAAATTCACAGAACACCATTCAGGTTCCCCAGAGATCAGTTATTTCGATAAGTACGTGTTTCAGGTTAGATTCCCCCACCGATGTATAACGGGTCTTGTTCGTGTGCCGGGCTGTGAATCTTTGAGTTAGCCGTTATTCCTTTCCTATCTTTTATTTTAAACAAACACCATCTCCTCAACAACAAACTCTACAACCACGCCACCTCCACCACAACGCCAACAACTCTACTGCGATGAAGACCCTCACCAATCCTGGCCAAGAATTGAGGGGAGTCAACTGAGGATTCTCGAATATACGGTTTATTGAAGTGGCACAGGGACCAACCACAGCAGTCAGACCCTGTACCACACTAAAAGTTACACTCCAAAAGTTTCATATATAAGACCTATTCCGAGGTGGAGAAAAGCAAGCAAAGAAAGAAACAACTGGCAAGTGGGTTTTCTCTCCCATCCCTGCGGTTTCTCCCCCATCCCTGCGGCCCTCGGGGAGAATTAGCAGTAAACAGCTCCTTCCTCACGCTTCAAACAGCGAGAGAGTGCTGGCACATATTCATAAACAGGAGCAAATCCTTTGTAGTTCTCCAAGATTGTTGACACTCCACTGGAATTCATAACAGCCTACAGAAGGGCACTTCTGGCAAGGACACAGGTTGGCTTGTTGGAAACTGTAAAACGAAGATAAAGGCTTGGAAACATAATTTGAAGCAGCAGCCAGGACAAGGGTTTGAATCCAGACACCTGATTAATGCAATTGATGAATGTTTAAATAAATAAAATGTACAAATATGGGCCAATGGGGCCATCACCTAATATGTCATAACAGTATTCCCTCCTTGGTCACATTTGGCCATATTTTGACATCAAATGACATAATTTAAACATTCTTGAGCAAGGGAAAAACATCTCTGACAGCTAATTCGATTTTACAGCCAACAATTAAATTTATTAAACCCCAAATGATTATCTTACCCATGATCACCATACCCTGTTCCAAGAGGAGATAGATATGCATTACACCAGTCCAATTAACAATGGCAGTGAACGCTCAGAAAATACAGTCGAGGCACACCCCGTTGACCTGAGGGGAAGGTAGATTTTGGCAGGCAAGAACTTGGGCTCGTTGCTGGGTTGAAGGTTATGAAAAGGATCAGAGAGGTGACCCAGAGTCCCAGCCGAGTTCAGCCCCTTGTAGCTGCAGTTCAAAAGAGCTATGCATGTTGGATGCAGTCATGGTGGCTGCGCAAGCCCCCAGCCACAGCACTGAACACATGTTGCAGGGGACTCGCCGAGTGGCCGTCAGGGCCTTCGTTGTGCATTGAGGCAGCAACAGCAAGTGCACGATGTATTTGCAGAGCAGCACTCCGCGTTTCCACGCTTGCCTGGCCGGTCTGGCCTCACAAAACGGCGATGTCAGTTCTTGCCCAAGCTTCTCCTTAGTGGGGGTTTTTTTTTTCCACATCGTTCATCTTATCTCCTCAGGAAGGGGGTAGTTTCATGATCACGTGTTGAATGCCCAATCACCCAAATCTGGGTTCTCTCCATTGTTCTTTCGGTGGAAGTTCTCCCAAAGCTCCGCTAGACGAAATCGTACAGTGCAACGACTGCTTTCAACACTCCGAAACAAACAAAGCATCAATTAGACACCAATCAACAAACTTTGTCGGTTTATGTATTTCCACAAGACTGACAAAGGTTCTTACAAAATGCATTCAACTTGCATTATTTGTCATATCAATATTTTATCCCTTTCCTTGTTATTTTTTTTCCCTTTCCAAAACATGCTAAAATATACAAAAATCTCAGTTGTACGTATACTCAAAACATTCATCTCATTTGCTATTTCCATGTAAAAGCAAACAGTCTTTATCAGGGTTCCAATTTGTAATCAATAATTCTTTTCACCAAAAAATATTCCATTATCTATACAAAAATATGAAAGTTAACTACTTCTTTCAAGTACTGAATCCAACGCGATTCGATTTTTCACAGTTACCATTTAACATTTGCAATCATTATCTGCTAAACAATCCACAGTTTCATTCACAAGCAGTTCCAGAGCAACTGCCAATATTTATTTATTTTCCCAGCTAACTTGGCACTTCTGTGCTGATGAAAGATGGTCAAGTCAGTGTTAGAAATACCTCAACTTACTTATGTAAAGGTACAAGAAGTACAACTTAATAAAAATCATGCACTTATCCAATTAATCAGAAGACAGATAACATAGGTAATATTTAAATTGGCTTGTAGCGTCATTGCACTCTTTTCAATAATATAATTCTTCATTTTTGACCGACTTAACATTTATTTCATGGTCATGTTTTCTGTACTCCGCATAATTCTCGTTTATTCTTTTTGTTTGTCTTTCCACAAATTGTAGTGATTTTATTTAAATTACAGTCAGGTCAGTACCAGCTCCTAATCAGTGAGAGCAATACAGTTACAATACATGGTACAATTCCTAATTCCATTTAATTGATTTCATGATTGCTTTTGCTCTCGCCATTCTTACAGTCATTATGGTTATGTAAATACCATTTTTTTTCCTTATAACTTGATTTCTAATATGTAGTGTTGACCAATCTGTCGATCAATTTAATAACAGAGACCCTTTTTCAATATTATGTAAGTACCTTAACTTAATATATTATTATCTTGATTCAATTCTCAGTAACTTTTCCTATTCTCAATTTGCAATCTCAAAACAAAAGTTCATATTAATTATGACCAAAAGAAACATCATGGTTCGTTCCCAATGAGGTATTTTCCCCCAATTTTCCTATTTTTATGAGCTTAGTCTGAAAGTAACTAACACGGTTTCCATACACTATCTCCATTTTTTATGTATTTGACAACCAATCCTGTAAAAGGTGTGTGAAAATCACTTTTCTGATTAATATCACAAACAAACATTATCATAAGTATCACTTGTTGGTCCCATTGATCCTAAGATTATCCCCATCTAGGTGTTCGCAAAACATTGTGCAGAACACACCTGTGTGTTCAGTTATCATAATTCACAAAATAGATTCCCAAATAATTCAAAGATAAGTTATTCACAGGAGTAATTCACAGCAATATCATTGTCGTCACAGAGCGATTCCATCCATCCATCAAACCCTTTCTGCTGTCCATCTTTTAAAAAAGTCTTTGCACTTGCCACAGCAAAACGCTGCACATCTTGGAGATGGTGCCCCCCCAAATGTATTTGCTTTATTCACCAAAAATACACAAAATTTCAATGAAACTTCACCACAACCTTCATCACCCGTGATGTACCAAAGTTTTCACGGTATTTCAAAAAAAAAATTGGGGCCGAAGGGGATTTACGGGCAGGGGTGGGGGGGGAGTATTTGCTACAACATTGGTTCATTGGTACATTTTGCTGATTCTGTCCCACCTTGACTTCCTCCTCAGTATCATCATTGGACCAGGTGAGCACCCAGGGGTACTGCCCATATTATTTTGCTTTTGCCATGGTCTGGAATATTAAAAAAATGATTCCTGCCTCGAAAATCAGCTGAACAGACCAGGAAGGTTCTCACATGTGGCATCATCGATTTCTAGAGAAGATAGTACAACTTTAGTTTTGTATGTAGCAGGTGGGACCAACATTTTTTCCACGCCATCCCGACATTGACAGTGCTCGCACACTTTCTGATAACAGCTGACAAATAATTAACCCTAACTCTAAACAATAGTTTACTATTTTCTGGTCAACTCTGTATAATATATATATATATATATATATATATATATATATATATATATATATATGTATATGTATATGTATATGTATATGTATATGTATATGTATATATATATATATATATATATATATATATATATATATATATATATATATATATATATATATATATATATATTGTTACGTCTGAGGGGGGGGAATGCATTGAAAGGGTAATTAGGATGTTTAGTTAGGTATGCCATGCTGTTCGAGTTTACCAGGATCTCGGTGTAATAAGTAGCAATTCAGTGGTGATAAGTTGTCCAGTAAATGTCCATTTCTTCAAGGGGGAAATGATAATTGTCACGTAATTAGATAGGGATAGAGACGGGATAGGGTAAGTGTGTCTGCGTAAACCCTTTTAGTATTCCCTGGAGGCTTGCCGTGACGTAACAGGACAGTGCTGCGGATGGCTCCGCCCCGTGATCACGATTGGCGGAAGGCGACGGCGGAGGGCCAATAAAACGGCTCGATTGGAAGTGACGAGGACTCGAGGATAAAAAGGTTCTGTTCGGGGAAAAGAGGTGGAAAAAGGAGATTGATAAAAAGAAACCGTCTTGTCGAGGCTGGGGGTCTCGGAGCATGCTCTCTTATTGCGCTGGTTCGTTCCTCGATTCGTCGTGCCTCGTGGCCTTGCTGTGCCTCGTGCCTCACCTCGGTTGGTTCTGGGGTTCTGCTGGCTCAGAGTACGGGGCCGAACGGCGGGTGGACTTGCCTCCCTCTCCTGCTCGCATCTTGGCACCAGAACTGGCTCCCTGGCGGCTGTGAGCGGACTTGGGCCGACACCAGGAGGTCGACAGCACCACGGTGTCTCCTGCCCCTTTTAGAGCGCAACGCCAGCTCGTCCGGCGCCAATCCAGGGACTGTTGCGTCTACACCACGGGCCAGCCTGACCACCAGGACCAGCTACGGTGTGTGTGTGTGTGTGTGTGTGTGTGTGTGTGTGTGTGTGTGTGTGTGTGTGTGTGTGTGTGTGTGTGTGTGTGTGTGTGTGTGTACCTGGCACCTTAGAGGGTTTGAGATTTGTATATCCATTGGAATTGTTTGTGTTTTCCCCACGCCCGAACCCACACCACCATCCCGTCGAATCGCCCCGAATCCCTCCTTTTGCCGAGTCTTATTATTATTTCTGGTTAGAGAAATAAACATTATTAACTCAGTGAAAAGCGACTCGTGCCACCTTCCTCATCCCGTTTGCTGTAGAGCGATTAAAACCGCCATCTTTGGGTTATAAAAAATAAACCGCCTCCATCGTTTCGGCTCATTCTACATTGGCGGGACTGTTCAAGTCCCGTGGACGTCACAATATATATATATATATATATATATATATATATATATATATATATATATATATATATATATATATATATATATATATATATATATGAGCTAATCACATCTGCCACTTAATTAATTGACCCCAGCTGCCGCTAGGATTATGTAATTATCATGAGAAATGAGAATTGCCATAAAGTCAGAATTAGATGCACATAACGATAAGGAAACCCGTCGCCATTTCCCACAAACGGAGGTGTTAAATGAGGTGGTGCAAAAGAGCGTTGACGACGGTAAAGTTCCAGATTTTTTTTTTCTTTTTCTAACAACCATTCAAAATCTTTACCTTATTTCAATGTAATTATATACTTGATCACTGCAGAACACAAATTGCCTTTTTAGCACTTTCAAAATATTTAGGTTTGTAGTGCATGGACAAAATATTACAACAGTTTACATCATCATGACAAATCAAATTTGCTGCTCGCAGACCCTACCCATGTTCTTTTCTTTTCTTTTTTCTTTTTTCTTTTTTCTTTTCTCAAGACTGTGTGGGTTTAGGTGTTTTATGAACTCTCCAGTTTTGATAGTCTTGAACCAAAAGTGTGTACATGTCGTGTGTGATAAAAATCCATCTACTTTTGGTGATTTATAGATGTCATTAACATTGGAAACTTATTTCAGTCAAATGATCCACTTGTATTTCCAGAGGAATCGATAGAGCAACTTGCTACCCCAGAACATGAAGCCTCACCTCTTCTTGCGCTGCTCCCAGAGCCACTCGGTCTTGTCGGCGAGCAGGCAGCCTGCCTTCCAGCTCCAATGACTCACACTGCAATCTCAAACTACTCGCTTAAACACCTCGGCAAGGAGATTCGGTCTGTACTACTTTATTACGTTTGCTCTCTATTCTTATTCATCACGACTTTCAAGTAGTGGCATGTACCTTGGTGAGGTTAGGAGGGAGTTTTTCCTATTCTTCGTTACAAAGCTGGCAGCTGTGAATGTTGATCATGAATCTACCATGGACTCCCATAGTTTATGGAATATGCATTCGGAGTTGATCAGTGTGAACATTGTGCTATCCTGGGAGGGAATTATTTTATTTTATATTATTTTATCGAGCCATTGTTTTGATTTTATGACCAATGTATCGTTGCACCTTTTCCGATGGCCTTTTGCAGAGCCACATACTCAGCCAAACTAATCAGGAGGATATGCCCTTGAATTACCTTTCAAATTTATTATCTCTGCCACCGAAGGTGAACGAGGTTATGTTTTCACCCCTTTCTGTCTGTTTGTCTTTGTGCATGATATCTCAAAAAGTTGTGGACGGATTCGGATGAAACTTGGTGGACATGTTGGGTGTGTTATCACGACAAATTGATTCAATTTTGGTGAAGATCCGGATCCGGATGCAGATCCGGAACTGATAATATTTTTAAAAGTGATTCTTCACCGTTGAGAGATATGGCTGAACTGATGGAGAGCAAGATATCTCAAACAGTTGTAGACGGATTCGGATAAAACTTGGTGGACACATTGTGTGTGTGGCAAAGATGAATTGATTCGATTTTGGTGACGATCTGGCTACGATAGTTATTTAACTTTTAAAGTGATTCTTCATCATTGATTGATAGGGCCAAAAACGATATATAGCATAATCTTTAACCTCCGCCATCGAAGATGGACGGAGGTTACTGTTTTCACCCCTGTTTGTTTGTTTGTTTGTTTGTGAACAGTATTACGGAAAAACTCTTGGACGGATTTCGACGAAACTTGGTGGGGGGGATTAGGTATTCCTAGGATCATGACATTAGATTTTGGACTTGGTCCAAAGTCCAATATGGCTGCGATGGTGGCTATTTTGAAAAAAATATTTGAATTTATACATGTTTTAAGTGATTTCCAACCAAAAAAAAAAAAATTTTGTTAGAGAAAAAAAACAATTTTGCAACTTTTTTTTTCAAAAAAATCTCGATTTTTTTTTTTTTTTGACATTTCTACATGCGCGTCAATCTCGTTTAGTTTATTCAATCGTGGTTCAGTAGAGTCTGATCCGTTTTGACCTACAATGAATAGGATATCAGGTTCACTTAAGTGACCCAGCAGTATTGGCGGTGGAGGTTTTGCACTCTACCGAGTGCTCCCCCTCTAGTTCAAAAAATGTTTTGGGCCCGATATGTTCTTGTGGATCAGGCATTACGTGGCGGAGGTATGCGCCCTACCGAGTGCCCTTCTAGTTTTTAAGTGTGATTGAAACAGTTTTGACCAAGCCTTAAAACTAGACAAGTGTAGGCGCGTATGATCATTGAGAAGAGGAGAATTGAGGGTGAGAATAGCACAATCTTTGAAGACGAATGGCATGTGTTAAGGACATTACACTGGTATTACAGATGTTGTATTTTCAAATTTGGTGAAGGACAGCACTGTTCGAAGCTTGGATTCCAAACTCCTGGAACCTGAGCCAAGTCTCCATGGAATTACCATGTTGCTCTTAGAACTTTCAAATGGAGAACCCAGCAGCTCTCTTTATGCTTCGGAATGAGTTTGCTTTCTCCATCTTGTCTGATATACATGGTGCCAGTTTACCCTTCTTAATTATCCCCACTTTATTTTCTTAACCTGGGGGGGGGGGGAGGGGAGGGGTCTCTGTCACGCTATCTCATAAATGGTTGTGCAGAAATTCCCTAAATTTGGTCGTTATGATCACCACATGGCAAGAAGGTTTGAGAGTAGTATTATTTTCACCCAACCAATGGGGTCAAATACCCCAAAAATTGCAATCCAGGCACATTTAAAGACATTTTTTTTTCAAATTAATTTTTGTTTATGCAATCAAGATTGGGGGACACTTGAAATATGTAACCATAATGTCCCAGGGTGTGGGGACTGGGAGGTTACAAAGGTCAAACCAGAAGATATTTGCAACTCGAAATTTTATCATTTCTGGTGGAACTTTTTGCCATCTTTCATCTTTGCTTTAAGCATGACGCATGTGGATTTGCGATGGCACACCATCGACTTCGCCCTTGTTTTTGTATTTCAACCGTCTCAGGGTAACTTGAGATGTCAACTAAAATCTGTCTATAAATGATCGTTACACCCAAAAATATGATTTATGCATACTGTTACGAATTTTGGTCCGCCCGGCGTGCGATCGGTCACGTAACTCAAATCGCGACCGCGTCGCCCACCGGAACGGACAATTCAGTCGTGACCCTCCTTGGAACTATCGTCAGGAGCTAGTCACGGGTGGGTCTTTCGACTCCACCACAATCGTGCCAATCGGCCACCCGCGCGCAGGATAGGGTTGTTCGCCAAACTCGACCTACCTAAGTACCTGCGCGGGTAGTTAACCGGGCGATCGTACCTCGCTGCTGGCCGACTTAGGACACGAACCGCTTAAGCGGTCCGTTCCGTGCTTCAGTGATAACCGAGCGGTGTTATCGCCAGCCCTGACGGACGTGATTATTTACCGGGTGCTTACACCCCTCTACCAATTCCTTCCGTGATGCAAGATGGAACTTTCAAACAAAGGAAAGGACGCAACGAAACGGGGAACAGTTCGACAAGCACATTTATTACGCACTCAGACAAGGCAAGCACGTATTCACAGCCATACAGTAAGAATGCAATTTACAAGCAAGAGTTACAACCGAATAAAGCAATGTTTATTTACATGCACTTAAACAGTTTCTACTTTACACGACACGGTGCCACAACACGCATTCAAAGAAAAAGTAAGAAAAGACCCCCTCATAGACAAGAGAGTCAGACTGTGTTCGTGGACCAAATGCGTGTGGCACCTGGATGAGTGGCCAGGTCCACGAGACAGAAGGGTCCTACCCGCGCCCTTGTGGCACGATGGCGGGCAAGCCGCGATGTCAGCGTAGCTGCGCCCTGGCTTCGTGCCCCTGGCGTGGTCGGCGAGCCCTCTCCGACATGCTCCGCGCAAGCAGTTTTGTTGTAACTAGTACGTGCCCGTAAAAAAAAAAATAATAATAATAATAAATAAATAAACCACACAGGCCGTTTCTTCGCTCTCACGTGCCCATACGTGCGTGACCCGGAAGTTCGATATTCACAGTTACGATTATTCGCAATTTATTTTTAATACCCAATTATTCAATTAGCGACAACGTATTTTACCTTTTCGCGATGTCGTGGCAAGGGAAAACAAAAAAAGAGAGAAAAAATTTACTTCCTGGTTAGGAGCATACCAGCACTCTGATGTTCCCGAAATTTATACACCGTCTAATATGAAAACGATCATAACTTGGGCCATTCTGTTTATCTATAAATGCGCATAAGAAATCGAGAAATTATTAGAATACACGAAGTCATCACTCTCCAGAAGTCCGTACGTTGTAACCCGTAATGGGGAACACGGCTGTGCTTTCCTTCCCCATTGGCCACGCCCACGCAACAACGTGTCTTCCCATTGGTTTGGTAAATAAATGGCCATAACTTGGGAAGCACTTGTCTGATTAATATCAAACCTTGAAAAGGTTTGTCACATCCTCAAAAAGTCACATCCTCAGGTCTCCAGCAATATACCTGGCAAGTTTCAATTAGATCGGACCAGAGGTTGTCGAGAAACAGTGGTCACAGACACACACACACACACACACACACACACACACACACACACACACACACACACACACACACACACACACACACACACACACACACACACACACACACACACACACACACACACACACACACATTGCTGGAATTATAGATCGATAAATATAATTATTTAATGGAGATTTGGATTGAAAAGAGGACAGCTATAATTATTAGATGGAGATTTGGATTGAAAAGAGGACAGGTATAATTATTAAATGGAGATTTGGATTGAAAAGAAGACATATTATTATTAGATGGAGATTTGGATTGAAAAGAGGACAGATATAATTATTAAATGGAGATTTGGATTGAAAAGAGGACAGGTATAATTATTAGATGGAGATTTGGATTGAAAAGAGGACAGGTATAATTATTAAATGGGGATTTGGATTGAAAAGAGGACAGGTATAATTATTAAATGGGGATTTGGATTGAAAAGAGGACAGGTATAATTATTAAATGGAGATTTGGATTGAAAAGAGGACAGGTATAATTATTAGATGGAGATTTGGATTGAAAAGAGGACAGGTATAATTATTAAATGGAGATTTGGATTGAAAAGAAGACAGATATAATTATTAAATGTCGATTCGGATTGAAAAGAGGACAGGTATAATTATTAAATGTCGATTCAGATTGAAAAGAGGACAGATATAATTATTAGATGGAGATTTGGATTGAAAAGAAGACAGATATAATTATTTAATGGAGATTTGGATTGAAAAGAGGACAGATATAATTATTAAATGAAGATTTGGATTGAAAAGAAAACAGATATAATTATTTAATGGAGATTTGGATTGAAAAGAGGACAGATATAATTATTAAATGGAGATTTGGATTGAAAAGAAGACAGATATAATTATTGAATGGACATTTGGATTGAAGAGGACAGATATAATTATTTAATGGAGATTTGGACTGAAAAGGACAGATATATATATATATATATATATATATATATATATATATATATATATATATATATATATATATATATATATATATATATATATATATATATATATCCTGGGGGTAAACCTACTGCCTTTTTCAAGAAAGCTGAAATTTGGACGGAAGTTCACCTTTCAGCATGACAATGACCCGAATTTCACAGCAAAAGCTACACTGGAGTGGCTCAGGAACAAAAAGATAAATGTCCCAGTGAGTGGTCCAATTGGAGCCCTGACCTAAATCCAATCTATAATCTGTTGCATGACTTGAAGATTGCTGTCCATCAATGCTCCCCACGCAACTTGACTGAGCTTGAACAGTTTTGTGCAGAAGAATGGGCAAATATTGCCCAATCAAGGTGTGCAAAGTTGGTAGAGACCGATCCCAACAGACGAACAGCTGTAATTATTGTCAAAGGAGCTTCCACCAAGTATTAACTCAAGGGGGTGGACACTTATCCAACCAAAATATTCTGGTTTTGTATTTTTAGTTAATTTTCTGAAATTTGTAAAATTTGTTTTTCACTTGGAAGTTGTGGCTTACTATGTGTAAATAAAGGTGGAAAAAGTCTGATTTAATGCAGTAATATTTCTAGGCTATAAGGCAACAAACGGTGAAAATTTTGAAAGGGCGTAAAGACTTTCTAGAGGCACTGTATACAATACTGTCAGGCCCCACTATTTGTGGGAGATACGTTCCTGAAAATTGCCACAAATGTCGGGGCATTGTATCAATGGAAAAAGCGGGGATAGGTTCCCGGATACTTGAAGAATACATGAAGCATGGGGCTGTGAATGTCGAAACAAGTCACATTTTATAAACCGTGAATACGTGGGGTCTGCGAATGGCAAATCCGTGAATACTGACACATCTGTCCGACAGTGCACTATCTTGGGAACACATCAGATTTCGAGTAATATTTATTTATTTATTTTCTGATCCCAAAAGTAACAACTTTTACAATAAATTGATCATGCAAGCAGCTGCAGAGTAGAGAGTTAACAATAACCATTAACAACTTAAATACGTGGACAGATTTTAACCAGCATTAACATTACACTATATATTCCACAAGCTGGGGTACCCTCGAGGGGTGTTGACCTTAAAATAATTGGTGGTTGAATTCAATTACCAAATATGCAAATTCTGTTCGAATTTCAAGTCAATTGGATGAAAATTGATGATTTTAGAAATTCGACCTAAGATGTTGACTTTGCGACCAATTTTTATGAAGCTTTGTCACAGGCCGTCACAGGGACGGTCTCTACAATCTGTGAGTTTTGGAAGGATCGGCTGAGCAGTTAGGGCTGTAATTGAGTGGAGAGACAAAAACAAACAAAACTGAAGGCGTCAGGTGGTTGGTAGCCTGATGGGTATGATGAAAATCATGCAAATTACATCATTGTCACCTTGACCTTCGAATATGGTTGCAATTTGATATCTGTTTCTTGAAAAGTTTACGGGTTATCGTCTTTTTTTTGTTCCTAAAAATACCCCGATACTCATGAGCGACTTCATATCATTGCCATGGAAATGACTATTTTGGAAATGTGTCATCTGTCCCCCAGCCAATACAGAAATCTTGCATTTTAATAATGATCAGATTATCAAATCTGCTTAGAATTTGTAGGTGATGTTTTCTAACTCATTTGTGTCGTTTGACCTCATGCAGCACAAACACTTTTAGTCATATCTGTTTTATGCAAATGATGCCACTGTCACCTTGACTTTTGACATATATATATAGTCAAAAAACATTGACAGCCTCACTTTTGTCCTTCGGTATCCTCTGGTAAAGTTTGAGGAAGATAGCTGAAAGCGTTCGCAAGTTATCGCACTCAGACAAACAACCAAACGAGACAGATTGACCTATGAGAAAAAATTTCAACTTTTGTCATAAACGAACTGAACCGATCTTGGTGAGTAACAAACATAAACAGACCAAAATGCAATACCCTCTCCTTTGGCAAGGGCAACTAGAATGGCACTCAGTAGAGCGCATACCTCCACCAGGCAGTTAAGACCAGGTACCAAGACACCCCGCTTTGATACATTCCCACTTTTATCAGACATTTGACCCATGATATCCTCTTTATAAAAGTGATTCAGAATTGGATTTTAAAAATTCAAAAAAAAAAAAAATCCCCATTCAAAATCTTTTTTTTAAATGGCTGCCAAACTATGGACCTCTGATGTTTAAATTTTCAAACTATATTCCCAAAGACTCAATTATCATCTATGTGAAGTATGACATTGATCCAGCAAGCCGCTCTGGAGAATAAAATGTGATCCAGCAAGCTGCTCCCAAACCATGTGACCGATCAGATTTAAATTTAAAACATATATTCCCCATGACTACTAGATCATACTTGTGAAGTTTCACGTCGATCGATGAAGCGGTTCAAGCGAAATAATTTTTTAAAGATTTTAGTTCAATCCAATATGGCTGCCAAACCATGTGACCTATCAATTATTCTGCATTAACAAACTTGTATCCAGTCCTCTTAGGGAACACGTGCATGAAGTTTCCCCTGGATTTGTCAAGCCGTTCTGGAGAAGTACGTTTTTAAAGATTTATTCTTTAAAAATAAGGCTGTCAGACCATGTGACTTTGAGGTTAAAATTTATACCCTATATTCCCCAAGGCTCGTAGATCATGTGCATGAAGTTTTGCATCGATGTAGTAAGTCGTTCTGCAGAAGTTTTTAAAGGTTTTTATTTCCAATCCAATATGGCTGCCAAACCACATGACCGATGATGTCGTCAATTTAATTCTCCCACACAATTTATCTGAAGATCACCCTCAATAATTTTCTTAATGATCAAATAAAGCATTCAACATGTTCAAGTATGATGTCATGATGAAGTCCCACTGATGACCTCATCCTTCATGAAACTTATTCCCCCTTGAGGACTTGACATGTGCCAAGTTTCACTTTTTTCCAATATGGCTGCTACACCACATGACCAATGACGTCAAAATTTATCATTAAAAAAAAATTCGACCTGAGTGGTCGCTCCTTTCATGAAAATTCTGTGTCGATCCGACAAGCGGTTGCAGAGAAAATGAATTTAACAGAAAATAAACGTCCAAAAACGGCGGGAATATAATTATTTATATAATCTGTGTGTGTGTGTGTGTGTGTGTGTGTGTGTGTGTGTGTGTGTGTGTGTGTGTGTGTGTGTGTGTGTGTGTGTGTGTGTGTGTGTGTGTGTGTGTGTGTGTGTGTGTGTGTGTGTGTCAGGTGACGACTCCTACAGTTTTGTGCCAATTATATCCAGACTTGCTACATCAGATCAGCATGACCCCAATTAGTGCATAGGGGTGTTTTTATCTTTGCTGCTGGTCTTTGGGGTGGGGGGGGGGAGTAATTATCTATGTAAATATGTATCGTGTTGCACCACTCCAGGTGGGAGAGGGCATTAAAAGTCCCCACCCTTTACAGTATTCCTGTCCCCACGTTTTCCACTGCAGTGAGGTTTTTTTTTTTTTAATTATACAGCAAGAGGTGTTTTGGAGAGGTATTTTGAATTCCATGTTTGAATCCTTACTATAATTCACAGACCGGTGTTTGTGTTGTTTGTTTGTTTGTTTGTTTGTCGTGCTTCTCCTCCTGCAGTTCTGGGTTGGAAACTTTAAAAATTTAGCAATCCCAGACAGCTTCTAATCTGAGTATTACAAGTCTTCACCGTTTACAGTTCAGTATTCCTGCCCCACGTTTTCCAGTGCAGTGAGGTGTTTTGGATTATAATCATTAACTCCGCCACCGAAGGTGAAGGAGGTTATGTTTTCACCTCTTTCTGTCTGTCTGTTTATTTGTGTTTGCCTATGTGCAGGATATCTCAAAAAGTTGTGGACGGATCCGGATGAAATTTGGTGAGCAAGTTTGGTGTGTGACAAGGACAAACTGATTAGATTTTGATGAAGATCCGAATCCGCATCCAGATCTGATAATTTTCAGAAGAACGTGTTGCATACTTGGAACAAGATCTCCCTTAGAGCGGGTACTCCACTAGTAATAATAATAATATAACTCCCCTGGCCGCTCCCGTCCTGAGCGGGTGCTTCTAGTGTATAACTATACACGTACAATAATAATAAACAGAAGAAAATCAATCGGGTTCCAGCTGGTAGGGCTTGGTACCCTAATGATAAGGAAAATAACATGATCCCACCCCCTCCCATCCTGGTGCTCCCTTCGGGAGTGGTTGTTTTTGTATGTTTTTATGGAGAAGTGTCTGCTTGTCTGCTTGTTTGTATGATTGTCTTCTCTGCATTCTTAAACAGCAAGATGAGTCGATGGGATGAGTTGAAAACTGGTGGTTTTACTCAGGTTGTGCCTGGGCAGGTTCTAGGTGGGGAGGGAGAAAAATTCCAAGTGGGGTGAGGGGGGAATTTCTGTTCTCTGTATGTAAATGTGTATCGACTGGTGCTGCCTGGTGGTGATAGGTATTACAAGTTATTAACCTCCGCCATCGAAGATCGGAGGTTACTCGTTTCACCCCTTTCTGTTTGTTTGTTTGTTATCTTGACAAAACGAAGTTTTTGCAAGATATGTTAGTCAGCTTGTATGTTTTTTTTTTGTTTGTTTTGTTTGTCTGTAATCACGTATAAATAATTCTGCAGAGCACAGTTATCATTGGAAATTTTTGTAACTTCGCATATCAGAGGCTTATAGAGGTCCCTTTCAGCGCATAAAATTTTGAAGGTCAAAGGTCAAGGTCACTTTGTTGCAAATCATGGGAGTCGACGAAACCCTTATTTTTTGAGTAATTTTGATTGGATCGTCTTCAAACTTCATGGAAATATAGTTCATGGTCTGGCGCTCAGCTGATTAATTTTTGGTGGCGATTGGCCTTGACCTTCATGGTTAGCGCCTAAGGTCAAACATATTTGACTCCAAGGTCAAATTTTGAAATCTTAGATACCATATCAAGTAATACCTCATATGAAAGCGCTTGATAAGTGCTTTCCAGAACTGTCAAAAGTTTGAAGCTATGACGTCATTTGATGACGTCATGACGAAAAAACGGATTTTTCATGAAAATTTTATTTTGTTTGTTTGTCTGTAATCATTGGATTTTCACCTTTATATCACTCTGGAGAGCACAATTCTCATCGGAAACTCTTGTGGGTACACATATCTTAGTATTATTACAATACCCTTCAACTAAGTTTGGATTTTTTTTTTTTTTGCATTTCTGCATGTTATAAGTGATTTCAAACAAAAAACATGCCAAAATTATAATTGCGGCTGATTTTGGAACTTCAGGTGGATATACCCACGTAAAATCAATTTCTGTCTCAAGGAATCTAGTTATGACGAATGAATTGAGTATGTAAAAGGGAAAGTTGCAAACTATAACTATATGAGCACTGTTGATGTCAAATTGAATGAATAGGATATCAGGTTCACTTGAGTGACCTTGCAGTATTGGCGGCGGAGGTTTTGCACTCTACCGAGTGCTCCCCCTCTAGTTCAGTCTGTAATTCTGGGGAAATTAACCCGTCTATCAGGAGAAGAGTATTTATTTATTTATTTGTTGGAATATTTGTTCCTTAGCAGAGACAGAGGTTGAGAAAACGCCTTGTTATCTCGATCAGAACAGGGAGTGTGATTGCCATGAGGGATTTTACAAAGTGGATGCACATTCGGTCTGTGTACCTTCAGACCGTCCAGGTGAGTTGTGAGGAAGTCAATGGTAATCTCATGGCTGTGATGTGGGTGACAATTATGTGACATTACAAGTGGTGTTTTATCATTTCTGTGCAGAGAACCTTCCAACATACAACGACGATGAAAAACCATGGAAGATATACCTTAACTCGCTCACTGGTCGGTGCGTTGATTTTCATTATCCTCGTCTGGTACGTTTCACGTGAGTTCCTTACAATAAACTTCATTTTGTTTCCATAACCTTAGGAAAAAAAACCCCAATTAATCATTTGATCTTGGTAACTACACAAAAATTCGTGAAAATTCATTTTAAATGTAAGAACAAGTTTTGTTTCCAATAATAATTCCTGTATTTTGTGGCAGTTTTACTTTGATTGATTTGAATGGTTGATCATGGAATTATTGGCCTCACCCGTTCCTGAAGGGAAATTTCGACAGAGTTGTCTAATTCGACAATTAACATTTGTCTAATTACCTCCGTCCACCAAAGGTGGATGAAGGTTACGTTTTCACCCCTGTGTGCCTGTTTGTCTGTGTTTCAGGTCAGGTATGGGAGCATGTGCCAGAACAGCGCGTCGCTGCGTCCACTTTCCGCCGGTACTCCAGGGGCCTCCGTCTGGCCATCCCCCAGGCAGATGCCAGGCCCATCCCCATCTCCTTGAGATGCTGGTCAACCTGCTGCAACCACGAGGCACGTGATCGGCCCACTGGCCTCCTCCACTCATGAGGCTCCCTCGCTGAGAGAATCTGGTGAGCAGGATCAGCGTCAGGAAAACGAGCCACATGTCCATACAGCCGCAACTGACGTTCACGGACTATGCAGGTAACAAATCTCATCCGAGTCTCTCTCAGCAACCGCTCGTTGGACACAAAATCCAACCAGCGATAGCCAAGGATTCTCCAAAGAGACCTGGTACCAAAGGAATTAAGTCTCCGTCTCAGATCCTTGGTCAGAGTCCAAGTCTCGCATCCATAGAGCAAGACTGGAAGTACCAAGGACCTGAAGACTCGGACTTTCGTCCTCCCGCACAGGTACCGGCAGCGCCACACCCCATGATCCAGTGAATCCATGACTCCCTAGGCCCGACCCAGATGTCCATTGACCTCTGACTCGCAGCCAGCAGAGAAATGAATATCACTGCCAAGGTAAGTGAATCTCTCCACGACCTCAACATCCTCACCACAAACAGACACAGACAGGACAGCAGCATCCAAGATGTCACCGAAAGCCTGGATCTTAGTTTTGACCCAAGAAACCCGTAATCCCAGCGGCTCCGACTCCTCTTTCAGCACCTCGAGGGCCCCCAAAAGGATGTCGAAAGTCTCCGCAAAGATGACTGCATCATCTGCAAAATCAAGGTCCGAGATCTTGACATTCCCAAACGATGCACCGCAACTTGATCTCTCCGACATCCTCCCTAAAATCCAGTCCATACAAGCGCTGAAAAGTGTGGGGGCCAGTACACACCCCTGACGAACTCCAGTAACAACTGGAAATAAGTCAGAGATGGTACCACCACACTTCACAGCACTCTCAGTACCAGAGTAGAGTTCAGACATCAGATCGATCAGTTTTGGTGGCACCCCACGAAGACCAAGAATCCTCCAGAGGACATCCCGATTCACTGAATCGAACGCTTTACAGAGATCAACATAGGCTGCAAGCAGCCCCTGCCGAAACTCTCGTCTGCGTTCGGTGAGGACACGAAGTGCAAGGATACGGTCAATCGTTGACCTCTTTGGTGTAAAGCCTGACTGCTCTGGACGCTGGTGCTCAAGCAGATGGTGGCGAACCCTATCAAGAATTATCCGAGCAAAGACCTTACCCGGCACTGAGAGCAGCGTCACCCCTCGGTAGTTGTTGCAGTCTTGGCGATCACCCTTCCCTTTCCAGAGAGGGACAACAAGACCCCTCTTCCAGTCATTTGGGATGATGCCTGTGTTCCAGGCAGAGCACAAAACTGCATGCAACGACACGAGTGCAGCATTTCCACCAGCCTTGAGAAGTTCGGCATGGATGCCACAGATCCCTGGAGCTTTGCCCCGTTTCAACTGGTTCACCGCAGCCCGTGTTTCCACAAGCGAAGCTGGACCACAGTTGATTCGAGGGTCAGCAACAGGGATTGTAACACACTTGACGTCCAACTCGACAGCTGGGGGATCAGCCTGGTACAACCGCTCAAAGTAACCGGCCCAGCGGGCCTTCACTTCAGACCCCTCTGTCAAGAGCCTACCACTCTCTGCTCGAACTGCAGTGCTCCGAGGGATGGGCTTGGATGAACGTAATGCGCGAATTCCCCTGTAAGCGGGACGAGAATCACCTGTCCACAGGTGATGCTCTACCCCCTCACAGATTCCTCGCACATAGGCCTCCTTGTCCACCCTCAGTGCACGTACAGTTTTACGCCTCAGCTCCCTGAACAGCTCAGCTCTGCCATTCAGCCTGGCCCTGCGACTCTGGTCAATGGTATCCAGTGTCCCTTGAGAGACAAAATTCTTCTTTGCCCTGCGGTGAGTTCCAAGACATCCACCGGCAACATCAAGGACGGTGGTCTTGAAGGCGCTCCACAACTCTTCAGGACCTCCCAAAGCACCCAGACCCCCCAAGTGTCCACTCAGCCTGTTCACAAACTCCTCAGCTACTCTCTCATCCCTGAGCTTGCTAACATCCAGCCTAGGCTGGGATGGTACCATTCTCCAGGATTTAAGGTGCAGCTTTAGAGTTGCTACAACAAGCCTGTGGTCAGTATTGAGGAACTGAGCACTGCGGTAGACCCTGCAGTTCTGGATCATCCTCCAACGACCGTCAATGAGGACATGGTCAATCTCCTTTGCCACACCGCCAGCGTTGGAATACCAAGTCCAGCGATGAGCTTGTGGGCGCTGAAACCATGAACCAGCCACCCTAAGTCCATGACTTCTTGCAAAGTCAAGGAACTTAGTGCTATTCTGGTTCATAGTTCCTGACCCATGGGGACCAACACACACCTCATAACCATCCCTATCAGTTCCAGTCGATGCATTGAAATCCCCCAAGACTAGAAGTGTATCTCGTCTGGGGCACTGATCAACCACAGACTCGAGTGTGGCGTAGAATGCATCCTTCACGGTGAAATCACTCGCCTCAGTCGGAGCATAAACAGAGACCAGGGAAATGACACCTAAGGAGTGACGGATCCTTAATCTCATAATACGCTCGTTGACCGGTGTTACCTCAATTATCATTGGGGTCAGCTTATTGGACACAGCTACAGCAACTCCTTGGGTATGGTAACCATCAGAGCGACCAGACCAATAGTAGGTGTAACCACCCACCATTATCTCGCCGCAATCTGGTCTCCGAACCTCAGAGAGAGCTGCAATCTCGATGTCCAAACGCTTGAGCTCAGATGATAACAGAGACAGGTGATCATCCTCTCATCGGGATAGGACATTCCAGGCACCCACCCGAAGGGACCGCCTCATGTTAACCCAAGGAGACCGCCGTCTGGTGGACGACATCTCAGCACCACTCCGACACACTCTCCCGCAATCTGACCCAGGGATGTTACCCCGTGGTTTCCCTCCTATCATCAAAGATTGGGGGTCCCGGTGGATTTGCCCCAATCCCGTCATCCGGTGAGCTGCCCTGCGAAGAGAAGCTGCACAGGAGGTACTCCCACGGAGTGGGTTTTCAGATTTTTTTGCGTTTTTGCGTTTTGCAGAATGAAGGGTTTTGCGTTTGTTACTTGGCAAAAACAATTTAAAAAATTTTGACAAGTATGTTTATCGTTTCTGTTTGTTTGTCTGTCCGATCACCTTTAATCACCTTCAGGTCACAATTTAAAACCGATCTTCACGAAACTTCACCATATAGTCGAGTTTGTTGTCCGACAGAATTCTGTATTTTTAAGGTCAAAAAAGGTCATCATAGGCCAAAGGGCAACAACTTTTCGAAATTCCTAAAATTGTCAATTTTCATTCGATTTACTTAAAACTTGAACAGGATTTGCATATCAGCTCACTCAATTCAACCACCTATTATTTTTGAGGGTTAACCTCGGCCAAAAAGTCAACATAGGCCAGATTTCTAAAATCCTCAATTTTAATCTGATTGACTTGAAATTGGAAGAGGATTTATAATTTAGGTCACTGAATTCAACCAGCCAATTATTTTTGAGATCAACATAGATCAAAAGATCAACATAGGCCAAAGGTCAACAACTTATGTGGAATTTCAAAAATCCTCAATTTTCATTCCATTGACTTAATTTGAAGAGGATTTGTATTTCAGATCACTGATTTCAACGAACAAGTATTTTTGAGGTCAACAAAGGCCTAATTTCTAAAATTGTCAATTTTCATCCTATTGATTTGAAATTTGAGGAAGATTTGCATATTTGGTCATTGAATTCAACCACCAATTAAATTATTAGCCCCCATTGGACTTAGTCCAAAACGGGGGCTTATGGATTTGGTCATGATTTCCGTGTGTGTGCGTCCGCAATCATATATTGGACATGCATGGACTGATTTTATTCATACTTGGCACAAAGACGACACATTATCGTTTCCCTGGTCTTTGTCTATGCTCCGACTGAGGTGAGTGATCTCACCATGAAGGATACATTCTATGCCATGCTCGAGTCTGGTTGATCAGTGCCCCAGGTGAGATATTCTTCTAGTCTTGGGGGATTTCAATGCATTGACTGGAACTGATAGGGATGGTTATAAGACATGTGTTGGTCCCCATGGGTCTGGAAATTTGAACCAGAATAGCACTAAGTTCCTTGACTTTGCAAGAAATCATGGAATTAGGGTGGCTGGTCATGGTTTCAGTGCCCACAAGCTCATCGCTGGACTTGGGATTCCAAAGTTGGTGGTGTGGCAAAGGAAATTGACCATGTGCTCCTTCATGGTTGTTGGAGGTTGATCCAGAACTGCAGGTTCTACCAGAGAGCTCAGCTCCTCAATATCGACCACAGGCTTGTGGTAGCAACTCTGAAGTTGCAGCTTAAATCCGGGAGAATGGTACCATCCCAGCCTAGGCTGTATGTTGGCAAGCTCAAGGATCAGAGGGTAACTGAGGAGTTTGTGAACAGGCTGAATGGGGATTTGGGTGGTCGAGGTGTTTTGGGAAATCCTAAAGAGTTGCGGAGTGACTTCAAGACCACCACCCTTGGTGTTGTCGGTGGATGTCTTGGAACTCACCGTCGGGTGAAGAAGAATTTTGTCTCTCAAGGGACATTGGATACCATTGACCAGAGTCAGAGGGCCAGGCTGAATAGCAGAGCTGAGCTGTTCATGGAGTTGAGGTGTAAAACTGCACGTGCACTGAGGGTGGACAATGTGGAAGGAATCTGTGAGGGGGTAGAGCATCACCTGTGGTCAAGTGATTCTCATCCTGATTACAGGGGAATTTGTGCATTGCGTTCTTCCAAGCCTATCCCTTGGTGCACTGCAGTTAGAGCAGAGGGTGGTAGGCTCTTGACAGAGGTGTCCAAAGTGAAGGCCCGCTGGGCCGGATATTTTGAGCGGTTGTACCAGGCTGATCCACCAGCTGTTGAGTTGGACGTCAGGGGTGTTGCAATTACTGTTGCTGACCCTCCAATCAACTGCGGTTCACCTTCGTTTGTGGAAACACAGACTGTGGTGAACCGGTTGAAATAGGGTAAAGCTCCAGGGATCTGTGGCATCCATGCAAAACTTCTCAAGGCTGGTGGAAATGCTGCACCCGTGTCATTGCATGCAGTTCTGTGCTCCACCTGAAAAACAGGCATCATCTCAACTGACTGGAATTGGTGCCTTGTTGTCCCTCTCTGGAAAGGGAAGGGTGATCGCCAGGACTGCAACAACTACTGAGGGGTGATGCTGCTCTCAGTGCCGCGAAAGGTCTTTGCTCGGATATTTCTTGATAGGGTTCGCCACCATCTGCTGGAGCACCAGCGTCCAGAGCAGTCTTGCTTTACACCAAAGAGGTCAATGATTGACCGTATCCTTGCTCTTCGGGTCCTCACCAAACGCATATGTTAGACACAGAAGAGGCAAGAAGCATTTTGCAACTTCCCTTCAGGTAGTGTGCCGCCTTAAGCTGGCTATCTGTGAGATACGAATTCCCGGAAATTTCAATTTCCCCCATTCACCGAGTTCCGTGTGAGAGCCGTACACGTGACAATATATTTTGAAAGTTCCTCTTTCTTAATTTTTTATTTTAATAGTTCTTCATTTTTTTCATTTTAATGTCCTTTGCTGGGCGTCAGAAGGTGGAACGGGATCCTCCCAGAACCCAAAGCATCTCATTTTTGGGATAATATCTTGGGACCAATTTGTGATGTTTTCAGAGCTTCTTCTGTTCTCCCATCGTTGTTCCAAGGGCTTGTTGAGAGATTGTCGCTGAATCCCAGACAGCCTCCAATTTTAGGTTGTTTGTTCGCATATTTTGTGCTCTAGTTTTCAAAATCTTTGAGGTTCTGTTTCATCAATCCAATTAGCTCCAACTATCATCGTTAAAACGTCATCACTCCTCTGCTTCCAGGTTCTCTTCACTTTGTTTTTCAGTTCCAGGCACTTCAACATTTTTCAAATTCCTACATTTTTGAGGCCAGGCTATTAGAGTTGCATCCTTTGTGTGCACAGTGGTTCTGAAAGTGATATTTTTTGTATCCCGAGTGAGGTTGATGGAGCTTTTCTGTTTAAACTGCAGAACCGACACTTGTCCGATTGATTTAGTCCTGCCTTTGTCTTAAAGCTATTGATTGGTGTAGTATCCTTGATCTTGAGCATTCATTACAACTCCTTCTCCACCCCAATTGGATGGCCTAGACTAGAGGTATGCACACTCATCTCTAAGCTGTCGAGCCTGGGTTTGAATCCCAACCCAACTATAAACTGTCATCCCAGTGTTTCACAGGAGGGCGATTCATCAATGTGTGTTCCATCCCTTGGTTGTACGTGAAATGGGTGTCCCGTCTGCCAGCATTCGTTGGTGCACATTAAAGCTCCCATGGTGTCCTTCGCGAAGAGTAGGTGAGCTATCGCTGGTACCATGGGCAAATTCCAAATTCCTGCCCGAACTAGTCAAACGTCAGGCCTGGCCAGCCTGTTCATGAAGGCTCGGGCCAAGCTTCCCCTAGCTGACCCCGCAAGAAAAGAGTGGGTTAATAGTGGTGTTGATGAAGAAGAAGAAGAAGAAGAAGAAGAAGAAGAAGAAGAAGAAGAAGAAGAAGAAGAAGACTATTTCTGCATGATACTGTACTTGATTGTAACTTCATTGGTTTTCTTAAAGAGAAAGAAATTTAAAATCTACATGACCTTTTAATATCAGTATCCTTTTCACCTACATGTTTGTTCTACTGGACCCATTAACTAACTGCTTCTGCATGTTTTCAAAACCTCACTTGTAATCTCCTGGAAACAAAATCAGATTTTACAGCACCCTAATATTTTCAACATCAGTGAGATTTTACATCTTGGTAATCAGAATGTCTAGTTTCCTAGTTAGAATGATGATGTGGTTGCTGAACTCAGACACTGCCCCACCTCTCCTTTCTTGCCTTGTTTTGTCCTTTTAAAGAGTTCTTCTTCCAAGATTTCATCTGGTAGCATTCATACATCTGAGATGTCTTCATTCTCGTCTTTGCATGATGGAGGCTCATGGAAGAGTCAGGTGATGGAGGGTGAAAGGCAAGGAACAAACAGTAGAATGGTCGACAGGTAAAGAGAGAGAGACAGAGAGAGTATTAATGGGGGTCACCTGTTCACATATGTGAAATTCCTCATCACAAATGGTCATTAAAGATCCTGTGCTACCTGCAACATCTGATTGTTCGTCACAAGGAGAACTTGCTCAACTCTGCAAGCGATTCACCAGTTGTGCAAAGCTGGTTGAGACACAACTGCATCTCTCACATATTATCGATATGGAATTTCCATGTATTGAGGCCATCGAATCAGGGTGGGTTGGATGTTTTGATGGAATTGTCCACTCAAAAAGGAAATTGATTCTATCGATTTAAAACATTAATTTGAGAGACCGGAGTTTTGAAAAAGATAGAACAGGAAATTATTCCAATGTGAAAATATCTTGGAAAACATTTTGGGGTTCACACTCATGGATTCTTGTCCTTGTAGTCAATGGGCCCAGGCATATATCGGTACCATCTGAGGAAACCAAACTTTAGGGCTACTAAGTTATTGGTAGGGACTATATGATTATTTCAATATGTGATAACTGTTCCAGAAGAGCAGCTTCGTGTATGTATTTTGCATTTTTACCATTCTGAGATATTGACGTTTTGGGGTAAAATCACACAATGGACTATTGACACATCCCATGAAGGTAATATCATTCAATAACAGCTCAGGATATCCAGATTTGTTTGCCTTTTCGTTTTCATTATGCAGAGGGTGGGTACATTCCAGAGATGATAACTACCAATAAGCAGCCAGTCTACAATGGTTATCACATCAAAATATGATATGTATATATATACACACCAATTCAAAAATCATAACTAGGATTGGTTTCCTTAATGGTACCGACAAGTGTAATTTCTGGCCTGGGCCCATGGACTATTGGGGTTGAACATCATACAGTATGTTAATTGCTCCAGGTTGTGGTGAGCTTTGCATTGATCAGTAACAATCATAAGAACAACATTCTTCTTCATTCGTTTGCAGCGAAAGGCTGCGAAGAAGCATTATTGGCTAGGGCATGTCTGTGTAACTGAGGGCTAGGCCCTCTGCTGGTTAGGGCAGGAATTTGGAATTGCGCTATGGTGCTGGTGATAACTGGAAACCTACATTGTATTGCTTTAAATTGTCTACCATTTCTTATACAGGAGAATTGCTCCATTGACTCTCCCTGGGGAACTTGTGCCGTGACATGCGCACCGCTGCTGGCAAGCTGTGACCATCTTTATCTCAGTGCGTGGCTGAGGCATACCATATTGTCCTCCGACTAGATCCGCTTTGCTTGCGAAGCTAGGAAAACAGTTTGTTATTATGAAAAAACGTATACAGGTGACAAAGGAATGATTCAAGGTGTTAAGAACGGTGACCAATTCTGACTTTGACAGGTGACGTCTCATTTTCAAGAAGATAGCGTACTCTGAATGCTAGACATGCACTCGTATCAAAACTAGGCCATTTTACATAACTTATTCTTGTCTTCTCCTCTTGAATGATGGCCATGTGTCTTTTGTATAAACTAGTGCGTGGCCGTACGTGCAAAAAAAAAAAAAATTCAAACCGCGTGCCAAAAACAACAACCACACAGGCCGTTCCATCGCTCTCGTAAACGACACACACACACACACACACACACACACACACACACACACACACACACACACACACACACACACACACACACACACACACACACACACACACTGCTGGAATTATAGAAAGACGACACACACACACACACATTGCTGGAATTCTCGAAAGATGACACACACACACACACACATTGCTGGAATTATAGATAGATGAAATGAGGTCAATGAGATGAAAAATGAAGGGGTTGAATGCAGACTGCAGAGCAATGAGTAAGGAAACCCGTCGTGAATCCGTTTTTACCACCAAATTGAGATTTATTTCGTTGGCAAGCATGTTGAGTGGAGCTGAATTCCTCAACACTTCCAAAGGCCCCACTACACCGTTTTGACAATTGGAAACAAAAAAAAGTTGTGCACTTTTTTTTGATAAATTATTTTCGGAACAATTTTTCTTCAATAAATAAATAATAATAAAAATTGCCTCCATGTACACACCTTTATCTCGTCAGCACCTCTTCATAAACAACATTGCTGAGGAAACGATGCTTCTTCGTTTCCTCGTCCAGGGCAAGAATGCGGAGGCTGCTGGATCTGCCAACGTTTTGATAAATTATTAGTTTCTATGGCCAATTATTCCATTAGCGCCACCATATTTTGCCTTTTCACAATGTCGTCGCAAGGAAAAACACGAAGAGAAGAGAAAAAAAAAATTACTTCCTGGTTCGGAGCATACCAGTTCACTCTGATGTTACTGAAATTTATGCACCATCTAATATGAAAACGATCATAATTTGGGGCATTGTGTTTATCTTTAAATGCGCATAAGAAAGAGAAATTATTAGAATACACGAAGTCATAATTATCCGGAAGTCCGTACGTTGTAACCTGTAATGGGGAACGAGGCTGAGGTTCCCTTCCCCCATCGGCCACGCCCACGCAGAAACGTGTCTTGTCATTGGTTGGTAAATAAATGGCCATAACTTGGGAAGCACTTGTCCAATTAATATCAAACCTTGAAAAGGCACATCCACAGGTCCCCAGCAATATACCTGGCAAGTTTCAATTAGATCGGACCAGTGGTTGTCGAGAAACCGGTCACGGACACAGACACACACACACAGATTGCTGGAATTATAGATAGATAATCTATATATATATATATATGAAGTTGAAAGTGTGTCTGTGACCTATGCATGTGAAAAGTACTGGACTGATCCTCACCAAACTTCACATGCTGACAGAACATGTACCCGGGAGTGTCCCGATGTAAAAGAATTGTACTTCCGACTTGCGGTTTCCGAATTATGACGTCATCACCTGATTGCGTAACGTTAATTTTTCAAGTTCAGCCGATTGACATGGGACCAACGGAATTTGCTATAGAATGAGAAATAATTAAGTCGCAAATGATGACATGAAACCAGCCTCACATTGTTGAGGCATTATGTTTTTTTTTATCTGATGCGACAATAAATCTTAACATTTTTGAACTCGAGTCTTCAGCTTATAAAACATGGCAGGGAAAATATAATATTATAGTGGTGATGAAAAAAAATAATAATGGTGGCAGTCTCTACAATTTTACAATTAACTGTGACATACTCCTTCAGACCCGCCGTCATCCACGGGATTCCTGTGCGGAGCACGGGTATCCCTGCTAGTATTGTATAACAATATGCGTTTTGGTTAAATGTGCTCTTTGTTGCCTTTCGCTTTTAAATGACCAGCAGAGTACCTGCCCTACGATGATGATGTTCCAAGCATGCAACATGTTCTTGACACATACCTTTATTTGGACGGTGTATAGGCAACTGACAGCTTTGTATAGGCAGACACAAACAAAAAAAACCGGGTTACGTGCATGAAGCAAAAACATAACCACTGCTTACAATTCAAAACACATCACTGAACTGGAAAACTTGGGGACAGGAATACTGTACGGTAAATGGTGGAGACTTGTAATACCCTCTCCCACCTGAAGGTGGCACTATATAATATACATTCACATAGAGAATTTGTGTCCCTCTCCCAAAGACCACTGGCAAAGATAAAAACACCCCAACACTAAATGGGGTCATGCTAATCATATTTCGCAAGTATGGATGTGATCAGCCAGAACTGTAGGAGGAGTAGTGTGACAAACAAACACACACACACTGGTCAGTGAATTAGAATTATCGTAAGGATTATCAAATACAACCCATCACTTTGCTGACGGGGACAATAATGGGGAGGGGGGGGAAGAGAGAGAGGAGACAGGTGTAGGGTAAGAGGAGAGGGAGGTAAGATTCCAAGGATCATGAAGAAGGGGGAGGTGGGGAGAGCAACACTTCACCAAATGTTGCTATTCACTATGAGAGAGAGAGACATTATATATATATATATATATATATATATATATATATATATATATATATATATATATATATATATATATATATATATATATATATATATAATATCTTCTTCTTTCGGCTGTTCCCGTTAGGGGTCGCCACAGCGGATCATCCGTATGATCCGCATAGTGATTTGGCACGTTTTACGCCGGATGCCCTTCCTGACGCAACCCTGGTCGCCTCTTACGACACAGGGATATGGTACACCTATTTTAACCAGGGTATACACCTGCCCAGTACACTGGTACTCATTTCGCCGACCTCGGAAGGATGACAGGCTGAGTCAACCCCCTGGTGTTTTCGACTTGGTGTATATATATATATATATGACTGAGGCACACACAAACACACACACGGGCAGAGACAGCAAGAGGTGTGGGAGGAGAGTGCTGCATTTTATTAGGATGGGGGAGTGTGGAGGGGACAGAGTGGGAGATAAGGGTCGGGGGGGGGGGAGGAAGAAAAAAAAGAAAAGAAAGGTGAGGGGTGGAGGTGGAGTTGGTAAAGAGAATGATATTGTGACGTCCACGGGACTTGAACAGTCCCGCCAACGTAGAATGAGCCGAGACGATGGAGGCGGTTTATTTATTTATAACCCAAACATGGCGGTTCTAATCGCTCTACCGCAAACGGGACGAGGAAGGTGGCACGAGTCATTTTTCACTGAGTTGATGATGTTTATTCGTTTTTACTATTAACCAGAAATAACAAGACTCTGCAAGAAAAGGGATCCGGGGAGATTCGACGGGATGGTGTGGGATCGGGCGTGGGGAAAAACACAGACAATTCCAATGAAGATACAGATCTCAAACCCTCTAAGGCGCCAAGCACACACACACACACACACACACACACACACACACACACACACACACACACACACACACACACACACAACGTAGCTATTTCTGGTGGTCAGGCTGGACCGTGGTGTGGACGCAACTGTCCCTGGATCAGCGTCGGACGAGCTGGCCTTGCTCTCGTCAGGGGGGCAGGAGAAACCGTGGTGCTGTCGACCTCCTGGTCTTGGCCCAAGTCCGCTCACAGCCACCAGGGAACCAGTTCTGGCGCCAAGTTGCGAGCAGGAGAGAGAGGCAGGTCCGCCTGCCGTTCGACCCCGTACTCCGAGTCAGCAGAACCCCAGAGCCAACCAAAGTGAGGCACGAGGCTCAGCAAGGCTCCAAGACACGATGAAGAACACGATCGAATCAGCACAACAACAAGGACGCTCTCCGCGCAACAGCCTCCACACCAAAAAAACACGATCGTTTTGTCCCGATCTTCTTCCTCTTCCTTTTCGACCCCGAACAGAACCTTTTTATCCTCCTGTCCTCGTCACTTCCAATCGAGCCGTTTATTGGCCCACCGCCGTCGCCCTCTGCCAATCGTGATCACGGGGCGGAGCCATCCGCTGCACTGTCCTGTGACGTCACGGCCAGTCTCCAGAGAATACCAAAAGGGTTTACGCAGACACACTTACCCTATCCCGTGTCCCTATCTAATTACGTGACAATTATCATTTCCCCCTTGAAGAAATGAACATTTAATAGACAACTTATCACCACTGAATTGCTACTTATTACATCGAGATCCTGGTCAACTTGAACAGCATGGCATACCTAATTAAACATCCTAATTACCCTTTGAATGCATACCCCCCCTCAAACGTAACACTGCCCCCTCCTCTGGTACCGCAGCTCCTGCAAGGTATATCACAGGCGCTACCGTACCAGCCTTAACACTTACTGACTCACACCTAATTAACCTAACGAAATAAAGTAGGAGGGGCAATGGGCAGCGAGTCGCAGCTAACTTACCTATCCTGCTTAATGTACTACCCCCTTATGGCCTTATCCTCACCTAAACAATCATTCGTTTTTTTTGTTTTTTTTTTAATTTATTTTATCACATGAGAGCACTGAGCGAAGTTGCACTCCATCTTCTGGATCATCGCTCTTGCCCAACACTCTTCCAGTGATCTAGGGAGGGGAAACAAAAGGTTCCACAAAAACACAACACTTATAATTTACATTCCTACTCTAAGCCTTAACGACACTATTCACAGGATATTTACACTTGACTGCCTCCCCCAGTGGATGCTAATAGACCCAGCGTTACCTGGGGAGCCAATTTTCAAATTTGCTTGCCCCAAAATTATGCGGACATCATGCCCTTGCTGCACATGTCAAGTTGTGCGGGATCGAGTGGGACTCATACATCTTCACAACACTCACACCATGGTCATCATCACATTTCTAGGTCATGGTCCTCATTTTAATCATGCAGGCTGAATCCTGTCATGGCCGTGGGGTGGGTTACCACAAGATGATGGGGGCATCTCAGGTGCAACCATGCCCACAGGTAAGCTTTAGTCCAACCCGGACGTTTCTCCGCCCCGCTCCCTTTGATTCCCTCCCCCCTGGTAGCCATCTGCTCTAATCCCGTACAACACTCTGGAAGGGGTCTCACTGGCTCCTCTGGCCTTCCTGGGTCGCTAAGGTCCTACCCGCCTTGGTCGCCCAACCAGACCCTCTCCCAGTTGCCTCCAGACACTGTCACCATTAGCCACCAGGTGGTAAATCTCCTTGAAGGGGGTCGCAATTCACGCTCACCGTGAGCTTCAGCAATCCCTGTGGACAAGCACATCATCCCCACCCACAAAACCCACATGACTCCCCCACCCCATCGGCCTTACATGTGACACCTGCATTTCTAACACTTCACCGACCATGACCTTCCCTGTTACCACACCATGCCCAATAAAAAAAAACAATGTGTGCACCATACATTTCACTTCTTCACTTAAAACAACTCACACAGCACTTCTCACCCGATCCACGCACCAGCCATTGGACAGCCACTCGTGCCCGCTTTGTTTCAAATTACCCACTGTCCCGATTGTCACTCTAAAACCCAGCAGCACTTACAAACCCATGCCAATTTTCCCACAATTATTATTTTTTTTTTTCCACCAAAGGAGGGCACTTCGCCACAATCTCAGCAGCCGAGCATGGCCGTATATGCTCAGCCCAATCTAGTCTCCCCGACCCCCGACAGTGATCTCCGGACCCGACCTATGAAAGGGCATCTCGGATAGACCTGGCGGTTCAGCAGGAGGATTCACCCTCTCCGAGTCTAAAAGTCTATTGGAGGGTCCCTCCATCGCCGGGTACCAGCAATATCGTTGCATGTGTCCTCTTCACCCGCACCGGAAACAACTCCCCATAAAAGGCCCCTGTGAGTATCGGTGAAATGTCTCTTCCGGTTCCGGACCTCCTTGGCCATAATCGAATTGCTCTATTGGCTGGGCTGGACCCCGCCGCTTTGGCGCACTAACTACCGGATTACCCTTTATCAAACTTGACAGTTTCTGGCAAATTTCCTGAAACATTTGGGTAATGCCAATTTCTCCCAGCCCCCCTCCCTGATCCTGGATCTCCGCCTGTCGGATCGTCACCGATGGCCTCTCTGGAACCCGACTCCACGAGGCCAACCTGGCCGCGCACTCGGTGAACGGTGGGTGGATCCTGTAACTCCACTAACGCTCGGCCCTCAGGGTCAGGAAGAGCAGCTAAAAATTTCTCGAGTGGCAGTCTGTCCCACGCCTCCACTGTAAGGTCCCGATACGCGATCCTGACTGATTGGTAAATGTCCTGTGCCAGCTCCTGCACTGTCTCACCCGGCTTTAATCTGCGGTGCTGGAGCTGGGCCCGCACCAGATCACAGTTCGCTGCAAACCCAAACCGACGGCTCAACGCCTCGCAAATGTGGGAGCTGGTCAACATCCCTCCGCGATCACGTTTAACACATCTGCGGCTGGTCCCCGCAACGTTGCCACCAAATTCCCTGTATGTTCCCGCTCATTCCACCCGTTTAGTCGGGAAATGCACTCAAATTGCGTCAGAAAAGCTTCAACACTCCCTGACCCGTCGAAATGTACCAGGGGGATCACTTTTACGGTGGCCCGCTTCTCAGTTTCTCCCTTGTCCGAATCCAGCCCAGGGATCAAACACCCTTGTGGCTGTGTATCCAATTTCGGAGCCCACTGTGGCCAAAGATGTTTTGTGGTGAGGGTCTCATGGGTAAATTTTGCCTCCTGTTCCAAACGTTGAATGGACCGATTCACCTCTTCCCGCAGGATCTTCTGGGCCCGCACAACCTCCTCCAAGGCTCCGTCGCGAGTTTGTAGCTGCTCCTCAACCAACCCGGACACTCTACTTACAAAAGACGGCTCTACCAGGCCTTTATCCAAGACTTCATCTTGGCTCATAATTTTATCTTGTTCGTCCAAACGAGCCTCCAATTCGCCAAATTCATCCCTTGCTTCCTCAGCTCTCCCCACTCTTCAACTTGCAGCTGCATACGAGCATCCACACAGGCACGATGACGTTCCAGGCTTTCATCCACTTTATCAACCCGAATGTTCGTTGCATCAATTTTATCTACCAATTTTTTCCGTATATTTTCCCCCTCCAATGTAATTTCTGCCTTTGTTTCCTCCAATCTATCCTCGAATTTACTTTGTATTTCCCCCAATTTAACATCCACACACTCCTGCATCTCAGTTTTCATTTTCTCCATCTTTTCCCCCAATTCATCCCTCATTAAATCAATCCGTGCACCCAACTGTACCCCCATTACCCCCAATTGATCTGTCATTTCTGCCCTCTGCGTCACGAATTGATTTGCCATTTCTGCCCTCTCTGCCGTCATTTCTGCCCTCTGTGTCACGAATTGATTTGTCATTTGTACCGTCATGTCCCCTATTAAACGTTCCAACATTGTCTGGATCGTCATCGCACCGGTTTCCGGCGCTGCCGGCTCCGTTACGGGCGATGAAACACGGTCCATGCTCGGAATGGGGGAGGTTCCAACCCTACCCCCGTCTCTCCCTTCTTCCCCCGACTCGCTGCCAGACACGTGGCCTTCCTCCCCAAACATCTGCACATCCGCCATGGTGCAGAAGTCCCGTTTGCCGCCAATTAATTTAAATTTGAAAAATCCCGCCAAAATTTTCCCGCGCTCGCGCGCTTTTCTGTAGTAATTTTATATTCCAATTCGTGGCGAGATTTTAATCTTGGTATATTCTCCCGATACCAAATATAATTTAGAGGGGTTCGAACATCCAACACCCTTACACCAATGTGACGTCCACGGGACTTGAACAGTCCCGCCAACGTAGAATGAGCCGAAACGATGGAGGCGATTTATTTATAACCCAAACATGGCGGTTCTAATCGCTCTACCGCAAACGGGACGAGGAAGGTGGCACGAGTCGCTTTTCACTGAGTTGATGATTTTATTCGTTTTTACTATTAACCAGAAATAACAAGACTCGGCAAGAAAAGGGATCCGGGGCGATTCGACGGGATGGTGTGGGATCGGGCGTGGGGAAAAACACAGACAATTCCAATGAATATACAGATCTCAAACCCTCTAAGGCGCCAAGCAAACACAAAAACACAAAAACACAAACACACAAACACACAAACACACAAACACACAAAAACACAAACACACAAAAACACAAAAACACAAAAACACAAACACACAAACACACAAACACACAAACACACAAACACACAAACACACAAACACACAAACACACAAACACACAAACACACAAACACACATACACACAAACACACAAACACACAAACACACAAACACACAAACACACAAACACACAAACACACAAACACACAAACACACAAACACACAAACACACAAACACACAAACACACAAACACACAAACACACAAACACACAAACACACAAACACACAAACACACAAACACACAAACACACAAACACACAAACACACAAACACACAAACACACAAACACACAAACACACAAACACACAAACACACAAACACACAAACACACAAACACACAAACACACAAACACACAAACACACAAACACACAAACACACAAACACACAAACACACAAACACACAAACACCCAAACACACAAACACACAAACACACAAACACACAAACACACAAACACACAAACACACAAACACACAAACACACAAACACACAAACACACAAACACACAAACACACAAACACACAAACACACAAACACACAAACACACAAACACACAAACACACACACACACACAAACACACACACACACACACACACACAAACACACAAACACACAAACACACAAACACACAAACACACAAACACACAAACACACAAACACACAAACACACAAACACAAACACAAACACAAACACAAACACAAACACAAACACAAACACAAACACAAACACAAACACACACACACACACACACACACACACACACACACACACACACACACACACACACACACACACACACACACACACACACACACACACGTAGCTATTTCTGGTGGTCAGGCTGGACCGTGGTGTGGACGCAACTGTCCCTGGATCGGCGTCGGACGAGCTGGCCTTGCTCTCGTCAGGGGGGCAGGAGAAACCGTGGTGCTGTCGACCTCCTGGTCTTGGCCCAAGTCCGCTCACAGCCGCCAGGGAACCAGTTCTGGCGCCAAGTTGCGAGCAGGAGAGGGAGGCAGGTCCGCCTGCCGTTCGACCCCGTACTCCGAGTCAGCAGAACCCCAGAGCCACCCAAGGTGAGGCACGAGGCTCAGCAAGGCTCCAAGACACGATGAAGAACACGATCAAATCAGCACAACAACAAGTACGCTCTCCGCGCAACAGCCTCCACACCAAAAACACACGATCGTTTTGTCCCGATCTTCTTCCTCTTCCTTTTCGACCCCGAACAGAACCTTTTTATCCTCCTGTCCTCGTCACTTCCAATCGAGCCGTTTATTGGCCCACCGCCGTCGCCTTCTGCCAATCGTGATCACGGGGCGGAGCCATCCGCTGCACTGTCCTGTGACGTCACGGCCAGTCTCCAGAGAATACCAAAAGGGGTTTACGCAGACACACTTACCCTATCCCGTGTCCCTATCTAATTACGTGACAATTATCATTTCCCCCTTGAAGAAATGAACATTTACTGGACAACTTATCACCACTGAATTGCTACTTATTACATCGAGATCCTGGTAAACTCGAACAGCATGGCATACCTAATTAAACATCCTAATTACCCTTTGAATGCATACCCCCCCTCAAACGTAACAATATGTTATGCTTAATGACCAAACACACACAAAAACAAGCTCATGTCAGAACAGCTGTACACACAATGACACAACAGAGTTTACAAAGTAATCCACTGGCATATGTGCAATAACTTTGATAACTCAGTTCAAGAAAATTTGTGGGAAAATGAACCAAAAGCAATCATTGAAAACATTGTAGTACCAACCACTCACGTATGTCCGAATGATATCATCGGGTGTGAACATCGAAAACAAAGCGTTGCGACCAGATATCATACTTACATACAAAAAAAGACAGAAGGGAAGATGGCATTGCTAATTGAGGTGTTAATACCAGTGATTTTGGACTAACAATGCAGAAATCAAGAAAATGACCAAATACCAAAACCTCAACCATGAGGTGAAAAGACTCTGGAAGCTGAAGAATGCCAAAGTTGCACCAGTGATGATGAAGAACCTCACAGGAATATCAAAAACCATCCCTCGGAACATTACTACAAATAAACTACTATTGGAAGCTGTCCGGGGCTCAGTGACGATCCTGAAGAGAGCCCTCGGCACAAAACTTTGAGAACAGAAAACTTCACACCTTGGTCCATGAATCGTGACCCTGTACTGAAATGAAGGTGGATACTTTGAGCCCACCCTTGGAGGACTCCATTCCACATTCTGAAACCCCTATGTGGATATAACGACCAAAAACCAATAACACACACAGATCGGTGCCAAATGCCATTGTTGTAATAGAGTTTATGTACATACACACACATGCAAATGTAAACACGCATGAAGTAAATAAAAGCGACAAACACAATGATTTACTTTGAAACAGCATTCTTTGAAAGAAGCTTTAAAGTGGGTAATTAGCGAAATTCAATTAAATAATGTATGAAGCCACAGAACACAAAATGTTGATCTATACTCTGTGCCTTCACAGCTAAAACAAACATGTTGAACACCTTGTTGGATGGACCTTATTGGTTTTTAGCTCGCCTGTTCGAAGAACAGTGAGCTATAGCGATACCCCCGGCGTGAGCGTGAAAATGTTAAATTTTTTGTATTTCGGAAAAACTCCTCGACGGATTTCGACGAAACTTGGTGGGGGGGTTGGGTATGGTCCAAGGATCATGCCATTAGATTTTGGACTTGGTCCCCCCCCCCAAAAAAAATTGTTAGAGAATTTTTTTTTCATTTCTACATGTTTTAAGTGATTTCCAACCCCCCCCAAAAATTGTTAGAGAAAATATTTTTTTGCAACTTTCTTTTCAACAAAATTTCGATTTCTTTTTTTTGCATTTCTACATGTTTTAAGTGATTAGGATTTCGACGAAACTTGTGGGGGGGGGGGTTAGGTATGGTCCAAGGATCATGCCATTAGATTTTGGACTTGGTCCTCCCCCCAAAAAAAATTGTTGGAGAATTTTTTTTTTGCATTTATACATGCTTTAAGTGATTTCTAACCCCCCCCAAAAAAAAATTGTTAAAGAATTTTTTTTTTGCATTTCTACATGTTTTAAGTGATTTCCAACCCCCCCCCAAAAAAATTGTTCGAGAAAAAAAATTTTTGCAACTTTTTTTTCAACAAAATTTTGATTTCTTATTTTTGCATCTCGACATGTTTTAAGTGATTTCCAACCCTCCCCCCCAAAAAAAAATTTGTTCGAGAAAAATGTTTTTTTTTTCATTTCTACATGTTTTGTGATTTCCAACCCCCCCAAAAAAATTGTTAGAAAAAAAAATTTTTGCAACTTTTTTTTCAACAAAATTTCGATTTCTTATTTTTGCATCTCGACATGTTTTAAGTGATTTCCAACCCCCCCCCCCCCCAAAAAAAATTGTTAGAGAAAATTTTTTTTTTTTGCATTTCTACATGTTTTGTGATTTCCAACCCCCCCCAAAAAAATTGTTAGAGGAAAAAAATGTTTTTGCAACTTTTTTTTCAACAAAATTTCGATTTCTTTTTTTTGCATTTCTGCATGTTTTAAGTGGTTATGATTTCGACAAAACTTGGTGGAGGGGGGGGGGGTGGAGTAGGGTGAATATACTGGTTCTGGCTCACTTTTCCCCATGTAAATGAATGGGGGATTTTCAGCGATTCCTATTTTTTTTCCCTAAAAATAAACCCCCTTTTTATCCCAAGGTATATTTATTTGCCTCCCCTTTTAACCTGGAGGTTGAACCTCATTGAATTGAACACCTGGGGGTTGAACAGCTCACTCATTGAACCTATAAAGATTTGTTCATTCTCAAATTCCTTCAATAGTTTAATTTTCTTGGCACAATAATCCCCATCTAAAATATTGAAAAACAAAACATTTGAATCTTTATATTTTTTAAGATACCCCTTTTGTGTCATTATGAAATGATAAACTTCTCTTAATGATCTCATCTGGCCACCGCCCGAGTTGCAAATCATTTTTGTGTATAAACCACGCCATAAAAAAAGTTTTGTTTCAAATGTTTTCAGTTCGTGTCATGAAAATGAGGAAGTGGTTTTTTTTTTGACACGGTCGTGCTGTGAAAAGAAAAACAGGAACTATTCTGTGAGACAAGGTCTCGTGTTTATATTTTATCTCAGAACACGAACTGAAAACATTTGAAACAAAACCATTTTAGAGTATTTTAAGTATGTTTTGAAAATGATTCATACAATTTGAGAATATAATCGCCCAGTTATTTTCCAAGCTGCCTCACCCGAAGTGTCATTTCCTGTGGCCACACCCAATGATTAGGTAATTTCCTCATCGTTGCCTTATAAGTGATTCGCCAGACAGTTTCTGCCAGACGGGATTTTCATTTTTACAACTGAGACATGAGCGATCTTTCTTCCGCGAACAAAACAGCTCAACACAAAGTTGGTAAGTTGGTTCCTCTTTGAACGATGAAGCAATTGATTATAAATTAAATCGTGATAATTCTGATATATATTTTTTTCTTGGCAGGTCCTTGGAAGAAGAGCAGTTTACATATCACGACGAGGTGCATGAAATTAATGCTCTTATTGAAGAGGTCAATGATTTCAGAAGAGAATTGAAAAACATTTATAATGACTGGTACGAAGTCTTATCACGGCCTCTGATATTTTTGCCATCTTGTACCAATGGTAAAAAAACTGAGACATGGACTCGCTCTCTTCCGATGAAGATAACAGCTCACGACAAAGTTGGTAAGTTTGTGTATGGTTTCCTCTTTGAACGATGAAGCAATTGATTATAAATTAAATCGTGATAATGCGAAAATATATATTTTTTCCTGACAGGTCCTTGGAAGAAGTGGAGTTTACATATTACGATGAGGTGCATCAAATGAATGCTCTTATTGAAGAGGTCAATGATTTTAGAAGAGAATTGAAAAACATTTATAATGACTGGTACAAAGTCTTATCACGGCCTCTGATCTCGAATGAATTAAACCAATGGTGAGACACGTGTGTGTGTTTGTGTATATATATGTGTGTCTGTGTGTGTGTGTATATATATATATATATATATATATATATATATATATATATATATATATATATATATATATATATATATATATATATATATGTGTGTGTGTGCATGTGTGTCTTTCCCTGTCTGTCTCTTTGTATCTCTCTGTCTGTCTTTCTACCTACCTCTCTCTGTCTGTCTCTCCATCTATACCCTTGACTTATTATTATTATTTTTTTTTTCAGCTCGATCACACAACATAAGCAATCTGGTACAACACATGATTTTCTGGAGGTAAATGTTTCTGAATTATTATTTAGTTATTTTTTTTATTAATATCACTCTCTCTTTAGAATGTCGTCTTATGTTGGTTGCATCATTAGTTTGGACGCGGTTTTGCCAGTACACTGGAATTCATTTTATTGGCCTTGGAAGGATGACAGGCTGAGTCGGCCTCCTGGTGTGTTAATTCAGTGGTCAACGAGGCTTGAACTTAGAACCAACAAAAGGCTTACTCATATTACCATGTAATTATCTTTATAAAACCTAATTATTATCCACTTTTTGTTTCAAAACAGAATATGGTGTCTGAGTTTCGAAATCACAAGACATCTGAAGAAGATTGCTGGGAAAGATTATACATTCTCGCAAATGAATATTTAATATTTTCAATTTTAATAAATTATATTTGTTTTGTTTACAATTACTTGATTTTGAATTTCAAGAAGAGGATCAAGACATGAAGGAGAGGGAGGGGTTGGGGGGGGGTAGGTGCGCTCCCCCAACGACCCATCACCCTCATCCCACCCCTCCCCTCCCCATGTGTGTGTGTGGGGAAGGGTGGGGGTGGGATGAGGGAGGTGGTGGGTCAAAGGTGGGGGCGCAGAGGGGGGGTGAGGGGGGTGGGGCTTGTGTGGGTGGGGTTTATGTGGGCGGGGCTTCGGTGGGGCTTGTGTGGGCGGGGTGTGTGTGGGTGGGGCTTATGTGGGAGGGGTTTATGTGGGCAGGGTTTATGTGGGCAGGGTTTATGTGGGTGGAGCTTGTGTGGGCAGGGTTTATGTGGGCAGGGTTTATGTGGGCGGGGTGAATGTGGATGAGGCTTATGTGGATGAGGTTTGTGTGGATAAATGGATGGGTGGAGAGATGGGTGGATGGGTGGAGCTTGTGTGGATGGGTGGATAATTTTTTAATTAAATAAACATGTTGTGTGTGGGGAACTAATTAACTAATCACTAATTATGTGAATATGATGAATATGGGTGGAGCTTGTGAGGGGTTTGTGTGTGTGGAGTTTTTGTGTGGAGCTTGTGTGGGGTGGGGTTTTTGTGTGGAGCTTGTGGGGGGTTTGTGTGTGGTGGGGTTTGTGTGGGGTTTGTGTGGGGTGGGGTTTATGTGGGTGGGTTTTGTGTGGGCGGTGTCAAAAAGGGGCGGAGTCAAAAAATTTCAATTTATCTTTGTCTTTTGTAATTCCTGTGAATAAAATGAACCTAAAATCTCTTCCCCTTCCAAATCATATATCTTATAAGTCCAAGGAACCGTATCTATTACATAAACAATTTTAAAAAGTTCGTTCGTCCATCGTTTAGTATAACCCTTTTCAAAATGAGATTTCCACCTATATATTCTTACGATATCACCAACTTTGAACTTAGGTTTTCTGACATTAATCTCTTTTTCATATTTTAATTTTGTAAATGTTTCTGATGGTTTCATATTTGTTGACGTGTGAATCGTGTCATTATACTTATCCACAATATCCTGAATAAAAGATGACCATTGTTGTGAACCGAGTTGTGTGAATTTTTTATATAGTCTCTCTTTTAAGGTACGATTAAAACGTTCAACAACAACTGCCTTCCCTTCATTAAAGGTACTGTATAATGTAATACTGTTATTATTTAGAAAATTCATAAATGTCTTGTTATAAAACTCTCTACCCTCATCAGTCCACAATTTTTTAGGTTTTCTCTTACTTTTATTAAATATCTGTTGAAAGGCTAACATAAGAGTATTACCTGTTTTGTTTTTTAATGGTACAACCCATACGTATCTACTCCTCAAATCAATAACGGTTAAAGCATACTTGTACCCCTTATCATTATTGAGTTCAATCAAATCAGCAGACCAGATATAATCAACTTCCTTGGAATAAACTTTCCTTCTCTGAAACTTTGTGAATATTGGTTTATGTAATTCATCAGCTAATTGCTCTTCAGTCTTAATGACATCATTATAGCCTATAAGTTTTTTGAATTTCCAAGTCCAAGTTTCAATTTAGCACTGATCATCTTCTTCACAATGAACCGATCAACTTTTTCTCTCAAGGTTGGATTTTGTATCAGAGACAAATTATACAACATTTCTCTATCGGCTTCATGCTTTTCTTCCAACGTTGTGGTATTCCCATAATCAATATCGTGTCTCATGCACACTTCATCAACTCTATTGTGATTGGTTTACTCCAGGATTTAGGATTGTCTGCCTCATCTAATCTTTTATCCAAGTTTGTGCCTGGACCACAGAAAGAATACCCTGGAAGATGTAATTCCCCTGGTATTCCAGTAGTTGTAAATTTACTTCCTGATAAAAACTTTTGTATATCTCCTCCTCATTTGTGTTTGGAGATAAATTGATTTTTTTTTGAACCACACACCGAACATATACCTTTTTGTATAACCCTGTTATTTTTACTTTTAATATATGAAATATTTTTAGTATTAGTTTTCTTTTTACATTTGAGACAATAACTCATTTATTTATGTGAAAAATTCCTGCAGAGTGCAAAAACCTTTTTAGTTTCCAACATGCACATTTGAATCTTAATTTTTAAAACATAAAGAATCCTTAGAAATGAGTTCACTCTCTCCTCCATTTATTTAAGAAAAAAAAAAATGAAAAACTTGAATTAAAATGAATAGCTTGTCGATGTCAATATTCTTGTCGAAAGTATTGCAAATAGACTTGTCAATTCTTTGTTTTCCTCCTCGGTGGGTTGAGTTATTTTCTGTAATACCATCAATCTTTTTTTAATCTCAATGGTTTCCATATTTTGATATTTATTTTGTCTCGCTCTTTCCTCCCTCTCCTTCTCTCTCTTCTCTTTTTCCTCCTTCTCTCTCTTCTCCTTTTCCTCCTTCTCTTTCTTCTCCCTCTCCTCCTTCTCTCTCTTCTCCTTTTCCTCCTCTTCCCTCTCTTCTTCAACTCCTTCCTCATCCTTTATTATCCTTGAATCGCTTACACCCCATAGAATATCATACATATATTCATCAGGATTTCTTGTTATTCCTGTATCCAAAATAATTTTTTTTACAACAGGAAACCAATAAAATTTCTTTTGAATTTCTAAAAGAGCCTTACCTTTTCTTAACTTTATATTTTTTTTCATTATTTAACATTCTAATTAAATCTAAAGTTGTCGGTTTATCAACATCAGCATAATGCCAATCTTTTATTGAAAATACCTCATTCTTATGTTGTAGAACATATTTATTAAAATACCGAAGACCCTTTTCTTGAAGGTATGCTTGGACACAGAAATGATAATTTTCTTGAAGCCTTCTTGCTGTCATTTATGTATTAGAAATATATGTTAGAATAATATTATGGCAGGAAACACCTCCCCATCTTCCCATAGTTAAATCATTTTGTATTTCCTTACTTATTATATATAATCCTGTTTTTTCTGTTTTCATGAGATAAACAAGGGCAAAACCATTATTATATTTACCCTTATTAAATTCTTTTATTTGTTGTTTACTAATCGTGGCCGCACAAAACTCATTCTCGATACCAAGTGGATAATATTCTTCCTTACGAGACTGATTTAATTGTTCCAGGTCTTCGAGGTTAATTTTAAATGACCAATTATACCCTAAATCATTCATATTATACCCCCATTGTTCTATTCTCATACAAACGATACGCCCTTCTTTATAAAAATTTATTTTAATTAGAACTGTGAATTCTGTATGACCTGGAGATAATATCAACACTTCTGTATCTTTGGAATACACGGCCGTTTTATTTAAGGATATATATTGTGATAAATCGCTTAATCTCACCAAGTCATTCGCGTCAGTCGGGCTTGGATAATTTTTTAATTTATAAGCATTTTTCATCTTAATATTTTTGGTTATATTATATTTATGTCGTTCAGCCTGTGCCTTTGTGTAATAATTTGATCAATCAATATCCAGTTCTTGGGATACACCAAAGATAGAACCATCTTTACCAACATAAGTCATTTATATTAGATTAAAAATAATATCATAAAAATTTTTATTTTTGTTGAGTTGAAATAACACATATAGACATAATTGACCACAACACTTGGAATTTAATTCTTGGACTTGAAATGTTTGATAAACACCATTCTGTAAGAATTTTATGACTTCAACAGGTGGTGGAAGACCAAAACTATCAAAATAATATTTGTCTTGACGATTAAAAATACAAACCCAATGAGAGCCGTTCCCATTATTATCTTCTAAGTTCATAATAATATTCTTTGTATGTTTCGGCACATTTGTTAATTCATCTCTCATACAAATAACCACATGATGAATTTTTAATTTCTTACAATATTTGACAAGTTGTAAATTTGATGTTGTATTCTTTCCAAATTCTTTAAACCACTCATCAATGCTCATTTATTTATTAGAAAGATATAATCCATTACCTCTTTTCGTTAATTTTACACCTGCTTGTGCGATAGAAGAAAGCATATCTCCAACTAACAATCTCGCTTTATCAGGCAGACCTTCAAGTTTTTCAGCAAAATCTACAATTACACCACTTCCACTAATTTGTTTCTCCAACTCTTTGTTATGTCTTTCCAATTATTTTTGAGCCTGGAGTTGAGCCTTCCTTTCGTTGGCAGTTTTCACCGCTGTTGAAATACCACCCGTCAATGCTCCAACCGCACTTAAACCAGCAAATAAAGGAATTAGAAATGGGAGAAATCCTCCACTCGTCTCTCTTATTGAATATTTTTTTCAACATTGGTTTTGTCATTTTAATTTTAAGTGAGCCAGTGTCATTCAAGATTTTAACCTGTTCTCTTGTGAGCAAAACATCAATTCTTACTGCTCCTTTTCTCTGAATTGTATTAACGTTAATCGTACAAGGCTTTTGATTTTGAACACAAGATGATAGTTTATGAAGATTGATTTGATTAACATATACCCCAGTTGGTACTTTGCCACTCATTTATTTAACAAAAAATTATGTGAGACTAATCATCACACCATTATCTGTATTAATCTGCAATTCTGTTTCTTCCAAAAGCAAACAATATGTATCAACTTCTTCACTCTCTCCTCTTTCAATGTATAGGGAAGTATCCACTCGATTAGACTTTATAGTTTCCTTTTGAGCGCTCAGGTCAAACGCATAGATTGTATACAAACTTTTAAATGCTGTCATATCCAAAATAGGTTCTTTATTTCCATGACTTTCACACACCTTTTGGTAAGACTTGTATGCTTCAGCAAAATCATTTTTTTCCCAATTAATTTCCAATCTATCTCGTGGATAAAATGTTCCATCTAGAGAAACGCGAAGTTGTTTCACCTTAGCATTATCACTCAATGCATTATTCTTATCAGTCGCAGTATCACCATCTGGCTTTTTAAAAATGATCCACAGATATCGTGGCTTTCCTTCCAGAACACCCAAATTCCACGTGTAAGTAGTTTGGTTGAGTTTAACGTGTTGACATCTTCTTTTGAGGTATGATACACTGAGTGGTTTCTTTGAGTTCAGTCTTCGATTCAACAACTCTTCTGTTTTAAGATTAGGAGTATATTCACTGATATACCAACTCATTTCCTCAATTACAAATTTATTCTGATCACCAAAAGCACTACCAACACCAAAAAGCAATCGATTTTCATTATCATTCCTTTGTAGTTGAAATCTAATTTTAAGACCATACAGAACTTTATCATGATCACAAAATCCAAATATACCTTTAAGAGGAACTGCCACAGTAAAACTATTTTCTGCTTTTGTGTCATCATTATACATTCCTTTCCTTTGAGTATATCCAGGGTCTGTGTTTGTTCCCGTTGACATATCAAGAATAAAACCTTCGACAGACCCCTTTCCCATTCTATCACTGAATGTATAGAGTGTAAATTTCATCATTTCAGATACAGCAGAGACATAATCAACCGCTTCAACTTCTTGTGTTCCAATATACAAACGCACACTATCAAACATTTTCCAGAAGAAATCATTTACAAGTGTAGCGTTTGTGTTATTCCCAGCTTTAGTGAATTTAAATTTACACAACATGAAACTTTCGGAGAGATTCAAATAGGTTTGTTGATTATTTATTTCAAAACTTTTTGTACCATTCGTATTCCAGTCTGTTCCAGTTATTGCATTTACCTTGAAGTAATCTTTTTTAGTGGAGTTTGAGATAATAATAGTATCATCCAAATCATAGATACTATCAATTGCTTCCATACTTGTATTTATTTAGGAAAAAAGATGTTAAAACTTTTGAAACCCTGATCCAAGTATTTGAATTATTTTCTGTCGTTCTTGGGGGGACAACTGAGTTTTGCCTTTCTTGATTTCTTTTATTGCTTGTAATTTATGAGATTCCTTCTGGGCATCTTTTATGCTCTTTACAACACCTGCTACATTTCCCACAGCAGAAGCAGTTGAACCAATTAGATCTTTATGTTTAAGAATAGTTGAACCAATACCCATTAGAGTATCAATTATCCCATCTCCTCTAAATTGATGTCCAACACCCCTTTGTCTCTTAGGTTTATAGTATCCTCTACCAAGATACATACCTTCACCCTTGTAGTATGGGGAAAGGAACATCCCATCCCCTGTAATTATTTTATATTTTCCCAACTCGTGTTTCCTCACAATAACCATCGTATTTATTTATTGGAAAACTTCACGTAGGTGAATTCTGATGGATATAACTTCTCCATTAAAAGAAATCATACGATTATCTTGGTCGGTTATCCTAAAATTTACTCTGTGTATGGTTTTTCCTGACACAGGGAGATAAACCAAATTTTTGGGTTCCATATTGAATTTATAACCAATTGGGGTTGAGTATGCGCTGAATGAAAATATTGTATTTGTTTTTTTTCCATCATTATAAGCACCATCAATCAAATCACAGTGAATTAACACCGAATTTATTCCTTAGGATATTTGAATGACATTATCACTGTAAAACGTCCCATTAGTTTCAATCTTTTTTGAGGAGAAACCCAATAACTCTCTAAATTAATTATCAATTGTGAAATCAACCTTGTAGTTATTTTTAACTTTAATTGTTGATTTTGAAGTATGTTTTTGAATGTCTATAACAATATTTTTGGTTCATCACCCTGTTCTTTCATAAGACGAGCAATTTCGGAAGATATTTGAGAAATCTCATATGCTCCGGGTGGGACTGTTATCGTTTTGTATCCACTTCCTGGATTATAACTAAACTTGTCATTTTTATCAGTTATATTAAATAAGGTATTATAAGTTTCCATGGACAATAAAGATGCCTCATATTCTTTTGTTGGGTCAAGTTGTAGTGGGTATGGGAATGAAGATGTGTGGTCGCTTGTTGTGAAATTGAAACTAAGGATTGTGCTTCTCATCTTATTTGATATGAGATAAAATGTCTTTATATTGATTTTTATTAATTATTTTCATGTTCATCAACTGGTATAAAATGGCTGATGCTTCATTAAAACAATTGTTATTTCCAGCCTTCTTACTACCTAACAACAATAACAGTCTATTAACTAATTGCGATGGGTCATTTGGAAGAAAACTAACACCTGAACCAAGGATACTTAAAGCCTGAATAATGTGTTTCTCCTTCTCATTCTTCCTACTTTTACCAGAAAGAATAACCTTATAATTTAGAGTGTTCAGCAGATCAATATATACTCTGTCATCATTATTTTCCATATCCAATGGTTTATCAATATACTTTGATTCATCCCTCACAGTTGAACCTTGTCTTCCATCTTTTGTGAGAAGAAACATTAATCTCGGAGTTAGTTTAACAGGGGGTTGAGCAGAACCCAAGAACCTTAATTCATCATTAAATATCAATACCTTTTCTTGAAGAAGATGAAATATTGCTGGTTGTTCTGTTGGAATGAGTCCTGCTTTGGTTTTTGAATCCACTGAATATTCATTGTTTTGAAGAGCATTCACAATATAATCAGGGGGTTGATTAATCTCTTCCAGTTGTTGAAATAAACCTTCATCATCATATACCTTTAATTCTCCTAAATGCTCTAATTCTTCCTCCGTCATTTGATCAAAATCTTTTAACATTTGAAGTTTTTTAGGAGTATATTCTACTGTGGGAACTGTGGAAACATCTTTCATTTTTTCTTGGGAAGTTTTTAAAAGTGGTTTAAAAAATTTTCTCTTGTTTTCTTTCAAATGCTTCTTCGCCCGTTAGTTTCTGTCTGCGTTTCTTCTTTATGTCTTCCTGCTGTTTTACAACTTTTGAAACCAACTCTTGATGTTCCTTAAATCTTCTTGTTCTTTCTTTTGCATCCATTTATTTATTGTAAAATATCATTTAATGAATTGTAAAGATCAACAGGGAAATTTTCCTTTTCTTCATCATTCAAGTTGATGTGTTCAAATAAATCCTTTTCTTCAAATATTTCATCAAATTCTTTTTTAACATTAATGCGAGTTGTAATTTCTTCTTCACTAATACTTGCATCTCTGCTTTTCATACGTTTGCGTTGAGTTTCTTCATCAACATCAAAACCGAATGATAAAATCTTCACTCCACTCAGATGTTTAATAATTTGTCTCGTTCCTTCTGGATTAGTTTCTAATATCCCAAGACCACCAGATTTTAGTTTCCTTAACTCACTCTTAAAATGTGAATATTTTGTTGTACCAAGAGAAACCACCTCAAATATTTGACCTTCATTCCTCAATCGCATATGTTCCTCCACTGAAATATAGTGATAATCTTCACCTTTTACTTCTCCAGGTCTTATTGCTCTAGTTGTTGTTGATACAATGCGTATCACGGGGTGTTTTTTAAGTAAATTTACAATATTCTCATTTGTACTACACAAGAACCTTGATTTATGAAAGTTTTTTCCAGAAGCAGATTTACCCACAAGATTTACAATAATAGTTGTCATTTATATATGTAATTGTTTATAAAACAAAAAATATATCCCTTAATATCTCATCTTGTTTCACAACAATATATTTATATTTTTCAGTCGTGTGCTTCATGTAATCCTCAAATTTCTTTTTACTACATAATGTAGAACAATTATCTCTCCAAAAATTATTGATATCTATTGAATTTAACTTGAATAAAATAAAAGTATTAGCATTGTTTCTGATGGAACGACGAGGAAGTTGAAAGTACGATTGACTAAGATAAATACAATTACAAGAAGAATGTCTCCCTCTTGTGTAGTAGCTGTCCATTACCGTTTGGTTTCTCTCATTAACACAATCATCAAAGATAACGAGGTTCTTTTTGATTTATCCAAATCTTGGGGAGACGGTATATCATCCGTATTATCACTAAGAATACAAGTTATAGGATTTGATTTCTTTTTACATCTCTGTGTATCACAAAATAGTTGAATTATATCTTCAATGTTATAATCATTTAGGTTTTTTTTGACGTTTAAATAAACCGATTATATCTTCTTTTTGAAGACCAGCATTAAAACCTTGTGAGAGTAGTTGATACTCTGGTTGAAAACTCAACTTTGTGAAAATTATTAAATTATCATAATCTAAAAAGTTGGGAGTGAGGAGCATCTTTAAAAGTAAGCAGGTTTTTCCACATCCACTTGAACCAACTATGAGACATCTTAATGAATTTGGGAGATTTTTATGGTTGTTAAATTTTATCTTATTTTCCCAAATGGGTAAAAAATCATTCATTTATATATTTGGAAAACAGGTTATTTAATTTATTATTGGCTTTTTTAGAAACTCTATATTTTATCCTAAGTTCAGGTTTAATTTCAAGATAATCCATTATTTTATTTATACAATATCTTGTGTTGATATTTCCCTGAAAATTACATCCATGTATAATATATAACAACAATCCTTTGAACATTTCTCTTATACGTTCAGTTTCTTCCCTTGTAAGGAAAGGTGTGTTATCACCCTCATACTTTACATTCATTTCTCTAATCAATCTTGTAAAGTAATTCATTTTTGGTGTAAATCTAAAAGAATTATTTTCCTTTTTATATTTTCTATTATCATTAATTAGAAGATAATCACAGAATATACATTGTTTATAGGCTTTTGACTCTGTGTTTAATCCCCGTCTTTCACACGCAGGACAATTCACAAATTTGTCATATGGAGAATCAGGAAAGTCGAGCATATTTATAAAGTAAAACTTAACTTAAACTGAAATTCTTCTATACTTTTAGTTGTATATTGACTCATATTTAATAATATTACCATCGATATCAATATACTTTTTTCATTACCAGATTCAACGACAACATTTTTTATATTAAAGGTAATTTTAAAATGATCGTTAACTACTATTGAACGAAATGTCATTTCACCTGATATATTAACATCCTTTATTTCATCAGGATTTACATCTTTAGGGTTGTTGAAAAAAATACAAATTTCTCCTTGCATATTACAGATGGTCTTATCTTTTTTTTCTAAAGCTTCATCCATAAGGTTTTTGTTTTTTGATACTTTTTCTTGTTTCATTGCTTTTTCTAGTTTTGAATATATTACCAGAAGGAGAGGAGAAACTTTTGTTAGAGATACTTTAATTGATGTTCTACCAGGTATACTAAAAGCCCTTCCACTGAAGGAAATTGAAGAATTCATATGATTTATTTACCATAATTGTTTTTATCCAATAGTTGTTATATTTATCTTTGTTCAATTTTACATCCTTGACATATTTCTCAGTATCTTTAACAAATGAAGAGATTGATTGAAACTTGTCTTTTGTGTCTTGAAACATTGTATTTATTAAGTGAAAAAGTTGGAGGATAAAATGGTTTTAAGCACAGATTCACCTGTAAAATAAACGAAATTTTCATCAAGAAAATTTTAGTTTAAGCAAAGATTTATTATATAAATATGATGAATACAACATACTACGATGTTTGTAATCACAAATATAAACATTATAGAAAACACCTCCAAACCAACAAACACACATTTAATCTATTTCATAAAATATCTCCTCTTGAGTTGGAAAGAAAACATTGTGATATCTGCTCAAAGGATGTTTTGAAGAGTAGTTATAATAGACATTTTCATTCACAAAAACACAAGAAAAATGAGTTTAAAGTAAAGGGAGACTATTATATTGAAAACACTGATGGGGCATTTAAAGGGCATATAAAAATAAGGATTTTTCAATTTGGAGAACCCGGTCCATCATCAATAGCTGAATCAATTGAAATAGTGAAACCCGATGTTGAAAAATTTATTAAAAAGACATTAAAAGAAATGAAAACTAAAGTTTTATATGGGAGTGAAAATGAATATGAAAAGACAAGATGAAGAACATACTCCTTATATGAGAACAGATCTTCATTTTATAACATCATTTCAAGATTTTTTGAATAGTGGGGTTTATGAAGAACTATCAAGACAAGAGGAGGATGTTAATAATACAGTGGTAGGAAGTGGATTCAATATTAAAAAAATCATCTTTTTAGACATACACATTCTAAAATCAAACCCTCTTAAAGCTTCTTCTTATATTGAATTACCAAAAGAAATAAAACTAAAGAAGGCAGTTGTTAATATTAAGAACAATGATAATAAATGTTTTCTCTGGTCTGTTCTTGCTCACTTTCATCCACCAAAATGTAATTCAGAAAGAGTAAAACAACATATGAAATATGAGAATACCTTGGACATTAAAGATTTTAAATTCCCAATGCCACTAACAGATATTCCTAAATTTGAGAAAAAGAATAATCTTTCTATTAATGTATATGAATTAACGGATACAAACAAAGTTCAAATATTAAAAATTTCAAATAACTATAAAAATGAAGAAACACACATTGATCTTTTATATTTTAGTGTTGGAAAGAATTCACATTACACATACATCAATAATTTATCAAGATTAATCTCTTCTCAGGTATTCAGAACAGTAAACAAAATATATCCTGTAAGCGATGTCTTAATTCATTTCATACAAAAGAACGATTAGAACAACATTCAAAATATTGTAGTAATCATAAATCAGCAGTTATTACAATGCCTAAACCTGGTGAAAAGATTTCTTTTGAAGATTATAATAAATCTATCATGCACCCATTTGTGATATATGCTGATTTTGAGTGTATCCTTAAAAAGATAAATACTGCTTCTCCTAATCCAAAAGAATCATATACAAATAAATATCAAAAACATATTCCTTGTGGCTTCTGTTATTATATCAAATCATCTGTTGGAGAAAAGTATAACAAACTTGAACATTATAGTGGAAAAAAAGCTTCACAAGAGTTTGTAAAACGATTAGAAAAGGATTGTATAAGACTCACTAAATGAAAGAAACAAATGAACCGATGAAATTAACTAAAGAAGGAAAATTAGAATTTAGAAAGAACAATATTTGTCATATTTGTGAGGGGGAAATTAAGGAGTCTAAAGTTAGGGATCATTGTCATCTGACTGGTAAATATAGAGGTCCCGCTCATTCCTGTTGTAATCTTAATTATAAATTACCTTCTTTTATTCCAGTCTTTCTTCACAACAGCGCCAACTATGATACACATCTATTGATAAATGAACTTTCAAAAACACCAGGGAATATTTCTGCCATAACAAACACAAGTCAAAAGTATATTTCATTTACAAAAATGATATTCACAAAACCTTTAACTCGTATTAGGTTTCTAGATTCTTACAAGTTTATGGGAACACCACTAGCCTACCTCGCATCAAATCTAAGCTCCACGGACTCTTTTCCAAATCTTAATTCATTCTTTCCAAAAGAGGAAATTCTCACTAAAGAGGAAATTCAGATTAAAGAGAGAATTCAAAGTAAAGAGGAAACTTTAATTAATGAGGAAATTAATGAAGAAATTCTAACTGAAGATGAAATTCTAATTATAAAGAAAATTCCAACAATGAATGAAATTCTGATTAAAGAAGGAATTCTCACGAGAGAGGAAATTCAAACAAGGAATGAAATTCAAAGTAAAGAGAAAATTCTTACAAGTAAGGGAATTTATCCTTATGATTATATGGATTCATTTATGAGATTTAAAGAAACACAACTTCCTTCAAAAGAAAGTTTCTATAATAACCTTTATGAAGAAGAGATAAGTGATAAGGAATATAAACACGCACAAGAAATATGGAAAATATTTAAGATAAAGAACCTTGGAGAATATCATGATTTATATCTAAAAACAGATGTTTTATTGTTAGCTGATGTGTTTGAAGCTTTTAGATCACTCTGTCATAATAAAAATTGTTATGGATTAGATCCTGCACACTATTTCACAGCTCCTGGTTTAGCTTGGAGTGCAATGTTGAAAATGACAAAACAAGATATAGATTTAACCAGTGATGTTGATATGCTTTTGATGATTGAGAAGTCCAAGAGAGGTGGAATATCACAAGTATGTTCAAAAAGATATGCGAAAGCAAATAATAAATATCTTCCAAATTATGATAGTGAAAAAGATAGTAATTATTTGATGTATTTTGATGCTAATAATTTGTATGGATGGGCAATGTCTCAATCTCTGCCTTATGGTAAATTAGAGTGGGTGGAAGAAAAGGATTATGAAAAGGCTTTGATGAATATTGTTATTTCTTCTCAAGAGGAATTGAATGACGAAGAAGAAGGTTATTATTTTGAAGTTGATTTGAGGTACCCGAGTGATCTTCATAATAAGCATAAAGACCTTCCTTTTGCATGTGAGAAAGAAACCCCAAAGAAAGAATGGTTCAGTGATTATCATAAAAGTTTTAATATTAAAGGTAAATCAACAGAAAAGTTATTAACAACATTCTATGATAAAGAGGGATATGTTTTGCATCAGAGAAGCTTAAAACAGTTTTTGAGAGAAGGATTGAGAGTAGCTAAAATTCATAGAGTTTTAAAATTTAAACAAAGTCCTTGGGTGAAAAAGTATATTCAATTCAATACAGATATGAGAGCAAATACAAAAGTAAAATTTGAAGGGGACTTTTATAAATTAATGAATAATGCTGTATTTGGAAAGACTATGGAAAATGTTAGAAACAGGCAAAACATTAGATTCGCAACATCTTGGAAAGAAGCTTCGAGATTGATAAATAAACCAAGTTGTGAGAGAGAAGAGGCTTTTTCAGAGAACTTTTCTGCAATTCATATGAAAAAGGAAAGTATTGTAATGGATAAACCAATTTATATTGGAACAGCAGTTCTTGATTTATCAAAGATATTGATGTATGATTATTTGTATAATGACTTAAAGAAAGAGTATGGTGAAAATGTTTCATTGTTGTATATGGACACTGATAGTTTTATCCTCGATATAAAAACTGATGATGTTTATAAAGATATGAAGAAAAATATTGGAGTATATGATACAAGTAATTTCAGCAAGTAGAGTGAGTTATTTTCCAAAAAGAATGAAAAGGTTATTGGTAAGTTTAAGGATGAGTTGGGTGGAAAAGTAATGAGTGAGTTTATTGGATTGAGAGCAAAGGCATATGCTTATAAGTATGGTGATCAGATTGATAAGAGGTTAAAGGGAATAAAGAAATATGTAATAAAGAAATCAATAACTTTTAGAAATTATTATAATTGTTTGATGAATAAGAAAGAAGAATATAGGAAAATGAATACAATAAGAAGTTATAAACATAACATATATAGTGAAGAAGTAAATAAAAAGGCATTAGGAGCCTTTGATGATAAGAGATTTATTTTAGATAATGGAATAGATTGTGTTCCATATGGATATTGTATGATAGAGTGAATAGAATAGATTGTGTTTTAACGATGGGAAGATGGGTTAGGGTTTTTTAAGGGCTACCGCCACGTTTTTTGCAATATATAAATGGTCAAACCAAGTATTAATCAAACTAAAGAGTGGAGAAAATCTCAGTCTTGGTATATAAATGGAAAACATAATGAATGTGAAAAATATCAAATAAGTCTTATTGAAAAAATAACTAAAACAAAGGTAAATAAAACAAATAAGCGAATCAATTTAAAAAGTGGTAAGTTAGAGGATGTAAAGAAAAAAATGAATATCCTTGAATGGACTGAAAACTTTGATGGTTATCAATTGAACAATGAAAAAACAATTTACTATAATCTCAAAATGATATGTGGCTCAGGAGGTGGTCAAACAAGAGCATTAAGAGAAGTTTATCATTTCGTGATGGCACAAAAGGGGTATCTTAAAAAATATAAAGATTCAAATGTTTTGTTTTTCAATATTTTAGATGGGGATTATTGTGCAAAGAAAATTAAACTATTGAAGGAATTTGAGAATGAACAAATCTTTATAGGTTCAATGAGTGAGCTGTTCAACCCCCAGGTGTTCAATTCAATGAGGTTCAACCTCCAGGTTAAAAGGGGAGACAAATAAATATACCTTGGGATAAAAAGGGGGTTTATTTTTAGGGAAAAAAATAGGAATCGCTGAAAATCCCCCATTCATTTACATGGGGAAAAGTGAGCCAGAACCAGTATATCCACCCTTCTGGTATCGTCCAAGGATCATGGCATTAAATTTTGGACTTGGTCCCCCCCTCCACAAAAGAAATTGTCAGAGGAAAAAAATGTTTTTTTTTGCATTTCAACATGTTTTTAGTGATTTCCAACCCCCCCCCCCCAAATAATTTGTGAGAGAATTATAAAAAAATATTAATTATTAGACTCGTCTTTTAAAAACGATAAATGTATAAACAAGCGAGCATTGGGTGGCTTTGACACCAACTCTGGTTTGATATTGTTGCGAATTCGCGCCCGCCGGAGTGTGGACGGCCACGTGACTCGAATCGCTGCACGTCGCCCACCGGACGGACAATTCAGTCGTGACCCTCTCGGACCAACGCCGGGAGCTAGTCACGGGTGTGGGTTTAACCTCACCACGATCGTGCCAATTGCCCACCCGCGCAGGATAGGGTTGCTCGCCAAATTCGATCTACCTAAGTACCTGCGCAAATGGTCGACCGGCGATCGCACCACGCCACAGGCCGACTCCGGAAACTAACCGCTTCAGCGGTCCATTCCATGCTACAGTGATAACCGAGCGGTGTTATCGTCGGCCTCGACGGTTCCGATTAATTATCGGGCGTATTAAGCCCACTACGAACCCTTTACGTGAAGCAGGAGGGAGGGTCAATAAAGAAAAGACGAAGCGAAACGGGAAAACGGTTCACACAATGCACATTTATTACGCGACACACGGAAAGCACACATATACAGCCAAACAGTCAAAATGCACCTATAGCAGTTAAAACAAAAGAAACAACGACGCAGAGTTACTACCGACTACGCGCACACACGGCAACACTTATACAGTTCTACTTTACAGACCGCCAACACATTTACTCAAAAGCAAAGGAAAGAAGCCACCCTCATAGACAAGGGGGCAGACGGGCCTGTAGGCCAATATGCGGTCGTGACGTGAAGGAGCGGCCAGGTCCGCGATACCGGGTGGGTCCTACCCGCGTCCTTGTGACATGTTGGCGGACGAGCCGCAGATGTGGCCACGTGGCTGTGCCCCGACTCCGTGCTCCTTGGCGGGTTTCATTGGCACGACGTTTGGAGTGGGGTGGGAACGGGGCCCCCTTTTTGCACTATCTCAGCGCGGGGGAAAGGGGGAATTGTTTATGCCCTGGGGGAGGAGAATGGCTGGCTGGCTGGCTTGGGTCCCATGATGAGCGATCTCACACCGCGACCTCGTCGCCGACCGCCGTCCTTCTCGCCTCGGACCCGAGCTCCTTGGTCTCTTCCCACAACTCTCCTCAGCCGACTGCAGAACCCAACTCGATGCCTTCGCCACCTGACTCCACTCTCTGCCACACCGATGACTCGACTTGCTCTGCCCTGCCAACACACAATGCTACTGCCACACTCTGCTATGATTCGCCTTGCGCTCGCCGTTTTATAGGCTGGCAGGAGCAAACAATATGCAAATATCCGGATCAGGATGACCTTGGGGGCGGAGCCACGCTCGCCAATTGGTCGGAGGAAAGGGGGCGTGAATCTCCCCTGATCCTAGAATTTGCATATATCGATTTCACACAGACGCGCCTGGAGGCGGGGCCAAGCTGCACCGTGCTTGCTAATTGGATGGAGGAAAGTGGGCGTGTAGCGTTTGTGATCCGAATTTTCTTCGGAAAGGCCGCTATTTGCACTCGCGGCTCGGTGCGTATCGCTGAAGGAGCCCAAGACAGTCCGACGCTCAGTGTTCACAGGTGGTGCGGGAATGGCCATAGAAGGAGAGAGGTGAGGGTGGTGGAGGGTTTATCGGTGGTGGTTTGATGGTTATGGTGCCTTTTGGAAATGACGGTGATGCGATGTTTGCGGGATTGAGTTGTGAAGGTCAAGGTCGTGGCTGTTGGCTTTGTTGTTGTTGTCTGAGGGTTGGAGTGTGGTTGTAGTTGGTGACTATGGCTGGTGTGGTGGTTAAGGTGGTTGTTGTGTGATGGCGGTTGAGACGTGGTTGGTTCAAAATAAAGATAGAACAGAAAAACGGCTATCTCAAAGCGTCGCAGCCCGAATGAATCACATAAATTCCCTCTAAACAACGGGTTTGGGGCTAACGGCACATGTACTTAGAGTTATCTCACCTATGGGCCCTGAATGGTGGTTTGCGAATTTCCATAGCCGTAACAATATGTATCGATGACAAACGGAGATCACACAAAAAGGTTAAACAAAGCGATGTCCTGTAAAAATAAAATTGCACATTTTCAGTGGATGAGACACTTCCTGAGGCACCCACCCCACGGCACCGCAGGACCCAACAAAGGCGGAAATGTACGATGTGAGGTTGAAATTCATGTGAGATTGAAAGCACAGTTACTTTTTCCCTGAAACGAACAACAAAGCAGCTTGGAGAGCACTCACCAAGTGGCTTAAGCACTCCAACAAAGCGGTTGATAAAAAAAACGGCTCCCTTGGCCCACAATTGGTAATAACTGAACCGTTATGTTAAACATACACCTCCCGGGGACACTGGAAATGTCACATATATCCGAATTGGACAAATGAACACTTTTCGAGTAGTCGGAACTGTAATTTCACAACAGATTTCGACACATTTATTCTGGACGATATCCGATCCTGGAAAGCGAAATAATATTTTGATGATATACTTTAATTAATCCGTGAGATTGGATCGTGGAAAATCGTATCATATAATTCAAGAAATCGCTCCAAGCTCCTAATTTGAAAACGATACCACTTCAAAAGCGATGTTTACAGTAATTCGTAGCTATGAGAAACACGCATTCAATATGAGTGAGGAAAGTGAAAAATAAACTTCATCGTTAAGAAATCGTTGTGGCCTGTTCAAAGTCAAGGCATGGTTGAGCAGGCCAAAAAATATGGCGGACTCAGACCCCAGTGAGGTTGCCCAGGAAACGCCTGCTGACCCCAGACAGCGAGTTGGCCGAGGATCGCCTGATGAAGGATATAATTAAATAAGGCTGTTAATTATCTTCAAAATGGGTGTTTTAATTAAGCCAAACACCCAATTTTGACTCCTGCACTTCCTTGGAGTTTTCTTAGTATGCATGCAAAGGTTCAGGCTGCTCGGTTTTATGGTTTTGGAGTTATGGAGGAGACACACGCATCGCCTTTTATATATATATATATATATATATATATATATATATATATATATATATATATATATATATATATATATATATATATATATATATATATATACATACATACATATATATACACTGAAACATGTCGATGTAAAGAATACTCCCCTGATCTCCAATGGACATAGTCCTACACCAAAGCGTCACCCCCAATCCGGAGCCCTCAGTCTGGCGACTCTTTCAAACAGACAAAGATTACATGGTCAACATCAGTTGACCATGAAGCGGAGCCCCCAATCTGGATTTCGGAATTGTTTGCCCTCATCAGGACAGCATACCAATAAATATCTCACCATTGATGACCACATTCATCATTTAAACATCAGATGCACCTCCTGACTTATGGTGAGCATCGCCACAGATTATATTTTGTCTCAGACCTCCAAGGAAGTACCTGACTGAAAATTGGGTATTTGAGTAAATTAAAACACCCCCTTTGAAGATAATTCATGGCCTTATTCAAATATATCCTTTGTCAGGTGCATCCTTGGCCACCTCACTTTCTATGAGGTGTTCAGGCGTATCCTGGGTTACCTCGCTGGGGTCTGAAGGCGCCATATTTTTGGACTGCTCAAGCATTCCTTGACTTGGAACAGGCTGCCACCATTTCTTAAACTAAAAAGTTTTTTTGTTTTCACTTTCCGACCTCATATTATTGAATTCCTGATCATCATAGTTAGGAATCGCTGGGTACATTGCAATGCGTATAAACGCCAGGAGACACCAGCGTTCGTGGCTTTATTTAATTTCTGCACATTCCATAAATAACCTCAAGACTATCTCTTGATCTCAGCCGGATTTCAAAATTTAAACTTCTTTATTGACATCAACAGTATTTTCAACTGATAAAAAAAGTGTTCATTTGTCCAATTCGGACATTGCTTGGGTGTCTCCGGGAAGTGTTTCTCATGACGAATAATTTCTTGCCAAGTCAACCATTCCTTATCACCCGTTTCATTGGAATGCTGAAGCCACTTGGCGAGCGCTCTATAATATTCACACTGTCACTGAATACTGCATATCGATCAACTTGAACAAAGGTCAAGGCCACTCGCCTGCGTTAGCCATGTGTTCTGCAATGCAACTGGCAGTGGTTCGCTCACTGAAAATGTGAAATTGTATTTTACATGACGTTTTCCCTTTATGTATGATCTTCCATTATACGACCCATTACTTCAGCAGAGATAAATACAAATAAAAATTAAAGGTTTGGCTTTTCAAAGTTTCTTCAACCGTTTCATGAAGTGCTTGGCGAAACCACTTGGTGCATGTTCTTCAAGCTTCAAAGTCAGTACTGGAGGTAGGAAGGCAAAATAAATTATATGATTACAATGAGTAAAAAATGTTTTCAGTTGCTTTGAAGTAATGAATTGCCACATCACAGCAAGAAAGCCAAGAGGTACTCATGCTCACTCTAAGCTGTCTAGCCAGGGTTTGAATCCCAACCCAGCTATAAGCTGTCATCCCATGTCACAGGCAGGGTGATTCATCAATGCGTGTGCCTTCAAATTGGCCATCACGTCTGCCGGAATCCCTCCCCTTCTTCTCTTCTCCCCACTCCTATATCCCCCCCCCTCTTCCCATCTCTCTCCACTCTCCGTCTCTCTGTCTCTCCCTCCCACCACTATCTCTCTCTCTCTTCCACCCCTATCTCTCTCTCCCACCCTCTCCATTTCTCTCCCCCTGACTCTCTCACTCCCTCTGAATGGCGGTTATCTCTGCTGGATGGTGGTTATTTCCAGATGGGCTCTCCCCTCACACTGCCTTACCTTGCCCTCCCCTCATGCTGACTTTTCCTCCATTCCCTTCACCCTGCTTTCTCTTGGTCCACCCCTCCTCTATCCCCCCCTCCTTCCTCCCTCACCCACTCCTCCTCAGTCTCCATACCACCTCACACCTCAACCGCTTTCCCCCCCACCCCCACCCTCTTCGTATACCTGTCATGATGGTGGTTATTTTTGGGTAGACCCTCCACTTACACTGCCTTTCCTTGATGTATCTGGACAGTGGTTATCTCTGCACATATCCAGATGATGGTTATCTCCGGATGTATACAGACAGTGGTTATCTCCATACGTGTTACGATGGTAATTATGTCCGGACAGACCTTCCTCTCAGTGCCTTCCCTTGCCCTCCCCTCACGATGCCTTCCACTGCCCTCCTATTATGCTGCCTTCCCTTGCCCTCCCCTCATGCTGCCTTCCTTTCCCCCACCCCTCCTTGCTCGAACCTCCAACACTCCCCTCCTCGCCTCACTCCCCCCTCCTTCCTCAGTCTCCCTCCCTCCTCTCTCCCTCCCTCCGTCCCTTATTATTCCCATCAACGACATGACGGGTTGTATTTGCTACCATATATATATATATATATATATATATATATATATATATATATATATATATATATATATATATATATATATATATATATATATATATATATGTTATTCAGCCCTGAAAAGAGGGTGCTATGAGTGGGAGGACATGAGAGCCAGTCAGCTGAAGTTGGCTGTTACTTTGACGTTTGCCATTGGCCGTCCCTATGATCGATGTTAAGCTGGGCATCCCATCTATTATTTGCTCATGACCTTTAGAGATTCCACAATGTATTTTACAAGTCAGCCAATGTGTGCCAGCACCTTTATTAAATTCCAAATTCCTGCTCTAACCTACAGAGCACTGCAACAGGTTGCTTACCTGTCCACGTTTTGGCCGAAGCCAAGAAAGCATTTCTAACTTCTGGATACCCCAATAAAAGATGCCCCAAAACGTCTGGGTGCCACAATCCTATATATTCCCAAGTTTTGATTCACTTCAATATCAAACCATTTTCTCACAAGGTCATGAATTTTACTATCCAAAGAATCTGTCTCGAAGAAAACATCAACTCACTTTGCAGCCATTTGCTATGCCTTGCCATGTGGATCAACAGCAGAAACACCTGTAGAATGAACAAGCAATTTCATATTACATTGTCCTTTCCTCTCAACCCTCAAAGAAACCTGCTCGTGGCATTCACAGTTACTTCTTTGATCTGCAGCGATTGTTTAGAGTAACGACAGGTGATTGATGACCTGACTGTGGGGTCATTTTCCATGGAGCCGTGGCTGTGTTCGAAATCTGATCTCGCCACGAGCTGTAACATTTGCAGTGCACTGAAAGAACAGACACTTTTTGGTGCTGAGATCAAATGCGATTGAGGCAACGAATACTCACAATTCATGGGGAACCGAACTCAACATGGAAACGAATACAATACGTGGTCATCTATCGATGGCATATGAAACGAGACAGCATCTGAAAATGCAAAGCCCATCCACGTCCGCTTTGTACTCAGACTTGAAGAAAACGACAGCTGAAAAAATAAAATTGTACATTTTATTAATTTGTGTTCTCCACAATCTCATATTTATGGTTTGTTTAAGATTTGATGACAAAAGCTCGATTTGGTAAAAATGTTATGGCCTGGAAATAAACACTGAATCTCAATGGTAAACATGGATGTCAATTAAAACATTTATGGCTGGTCAACCATACCACCTCACCGATGATGTCATCCTTAAAATTTGATGTGCCAAGTTTCAAATTTTTCCGGTCAGAGGTTTCAGAGATATGTTTGAATTTTTTGCGTTAAATCCAAGACGTCTGCCATACCACATGACCTATGACCACGATTATCACTACAATATGCTCCATTGGGGGAAGGGGGGGGGGGTCGCTCCTACCCTGAAAACTTTGTGCCAATCGGGCAAGTGGTTGCTGAGGAAAAAAAAAATAATGTTAAAAAAATAACAGAGCAAAAAAATAAAGGCTAAAAATGGGTTGAACAATAATAATAACAACTAGAACTGCCACTTTATAACTGCTGGCAGTGATGACCGGGTACCCAGTCCGTCCGCCTTTGATACAACATGGGACTTTCTGCAGATGACAGTCACAAAGTTTCGCTTTGATCGGGAAAGTGGTTCCAGAGAAAACATTATTTAAGAGTGATACAAACACAGGCCTGCTTCGAGACGGCGCGGAACAGACGAGTTACGAACCGGGCAGCACAAAGCATTCAATTTCGTTATTACTGGCTTCCAGATTCAAATAAATAAATAATTCTGGCTCCCAAACCGTGTGACCGATCAGGTTGAAATTTTAAACTTATGTTTAGCATATCACCTGAATTACAAATCTGAAGTTTCGCTTATACAGAGGCAGCGGTTCCAGAGTAAACAATAATTAATATTTATCCTTCAATTCAAGATGGCGGCGAAATCATGTGACGTGTGATGTCATAATTTGGACCATGTGTGCAAACATGATGGTGGATGATAACTCCAAATTTTCGCTTCTCCAGGTTAAGCAGTTCCAGAGAAAACATTATTTAATATTTTTCTTAAAACCAACATGGCTGCCAAACCCTGGGCCCAATCCCGTTGAAATTTCAAATCGTCATTCCGCATGAGTGTTCCACCATAAGGGTGATGTTTCACATTTATTGATGCAGTATTTCCAGAGTAAACATTAATTAATATTTTTCCTTCAATCCAATATGGCTGCCAAACGTTGCATCGTACCTCAAAAGGGGGTGAGAACTTTTTATTCGTCATGGAGAGGCGGTCATAGTGGTGGAGTTTCGCCTGGATCTGTTCAGTTCTTTCAGAGAAAAAGACGTTCAAAGATATTATTTTTTAATCCAAGATGGCTGACGAACCATGAGACCTATGACATCACAAATTTATATTCTGCTTCCAACTGGGTACTGGAACACGTTTGTGAAGTTTCGTGTTAATCGGTAAAGGTGCGTTTTTCTATCCAAGATGGCCGCCAAACCATGTAACGTGTGATGTCATAATTTTTACCATGCGTGCATACACGATGGTAGATGATAATTACAAATTTTCGATTCGTTTGGTTCAGTGGTTCCAGAGAAAACATTATTTAATATTTTTCTTAAATCCAAGATGGCGGCCAAACCGTCTAAGGTATCAATTCGAAATTAACAAACTTATATCGCCTACGTGTCCCGAATATAGTTCTGAAATCTCCCCTTCATCCGACCAGCGCTTCTGGAGAAGAAGATGTTTGAAGGTTTTAGGCATTTTTCAAGATGGCCGCCGAACCATGTGACCGATCAAGAACAAATTAACAAACTTGAGAAAGGACCTCATGGGGAATATATGTGTGAAGTTTCGTCTTCATCTGTCTTGCCCTTCTGGAGAAGAAGATTTTTAAAATTTATTCATTTTCAATCCAAGATGGCTGCCGAACCTTGTGACGTATGATATCACAAATTTAAATTCTGCTTTCCATCGTCGACCCGAACAAGTGTGTCAATTTTCGTTTAAATCGGATAAAGTCTATTTTTCTATCCAAGATGGCCGCCAAACCATGTGACTTCTGAGGTAAAAATTTTTTACCATGTATGCAGACTTGAGCGAGGAAGGCACTTGCAAATTTTCGCTTCGATGGCTTGTGAAATACCAGAGAAAACATTATTTAATATTTTTCTTAAATCCAACATGGCGGCCAAACCATGTGACCTATCACTTCGAAATTAACAAACTTGCATCGCATACATTTCACGAATATAGTTCTGATATCTCGCCTTCATTGGACCAGCGCTTCTGGAGAAGAAGATGTTTGAAGGTTTTAGGGTTTTTTCAAGATGGCCGCCAAACCATGTGACATATCAACAACAAATTAACAAACTTGAAACAAGACCTCAGGGGGAATGTGCCTGTAAAGTTTCGCCTCAATCTGCACAGCCGTTCTGGAGAAGAAGATTTTTTTTAAAAAAACACTAAAAAACAAGATGGCGGCCGAAATACGTCATCGATGACGTCAAGAAAAACATTTTCGTCGGTGATTTTAGGCGTAGATGATACTCAAAATTTTTCAGATTTTTCCTATACCACGTTCTACTTGACGAATTTTCACCGGTATATCGCTTCACCTATGACGTCACGAAAAATCACATGTGTTCCCCATAGGGAGCTTAGTAAAATGTATCAAACGAAAAAATTTTCCATTGCACGGTTTCCGAGATACAGATGTCCAAAGTTTATGGCTTTTTTCAAGATGGCGACCGTACCACGTGACCAATGACGTCATAATTATAACGTGATTGTGCTATCAAAAAAGATACATACTATGGTAAAAATTTCCTGTCGATCGGACTTAGTGTTCCAGAGAAAATGATTTTTAAAGCGAAAAAGGGTGCAAAATGCCGGCGGAAAAATAATAATAATAATGCGTAATAATAATAAACAGAAGAAAAACAATAGGGTACCCTGTACTCACAGGGTACCCTAATAATAATGATGAAAATTATTTTGACAAAATTATTAATTTGTCTTCTCCATATTCTCATAATGAAGCTTTGTTGAAAATTTGATGACAAAAGCTCAAATGGTATGCTGACAAAAGATCAAAAAAGAAGTTACGGCCTGGAGAGACACACAGACACATGGAAGTGATTGCAAAACCCTGTCTTCTGCTGCGTAGGGAGGGCCGAACAAAAACGGCATTCGCAGAGTGCATAGTGTCACCTCACCTGCTCATTCTGAACAAAAATACCATTGTTAACTGAGCACGCTGCTATTACGGTCCATATACCCAAATCATCCATGCACTCTATTATGTCACATACATTGCCATTATCCGTAACTTTATTGATTATATTGATTCATTATTAGGATATTTAACAACCATTTTTGTGCACATTAAGGCTAAAGGGCATCAATGCAGGTGGAGATGAATTTTTTTTTCCCCCATGATTAGTCCATCATTTGTATGAAGTTTCGCATCGATCTGTGAGGCGGTTCTGGAGAAGAAGATTTTTTTTACGTTTTCATTTTAAATCCAATATGGCCATCAGACCACATGACTGATATAAATTGAATTCTTCATTCGCATCGAGTCTTTGATCAGATCTATGAAGTTTCAGATTTTTGGATAAGGATTTTGATTCAACCAATTATAGCTGTAATACCACTTCACCAAAGATGTCATCATTATCATCCTATATATCCCACGGGGAGTTAAGAACATGTGCTATATTACAATTTTTTTCGTTAAGCGCATTTTGAAGAAGTCGTTCAATTTTTTTTTCCTTTAATCCCATATGACATCCGTACCATGTGATATATGATGTCAGAGTTATCAACACAATATTTTCCATGGGGAGTCCCTCTTATGTTTAAAGTTTCACATAGAACGGACAAGCGGTTGCAGAGAGAAACATTTTTACAGCGAAAATATATAAATGCAGGTGGACACACACACACACACACACACACACACACACACACACACACACACACACACACACACACACACACACACACACACACACACACACACACACACCCCAAATAATCAAAGCGATGGAACACCACATTGATATTACAGCATTCAGAAGGAAATATCAAAATACAAGATGTGAAGGTATGGTGTGGGATCTTCCAGGGAGATGGTCTTTCCCCCCTCTTGTTTTGTTTGGCTCTGGACCCTCTGAGTAACATCATCATAAACGAGGACACGGATACACCCTAACAACCAAAAGAAGAACATCCAAAGAAATTGCACCAAGGGGATTTGGTGCAATTTCTTTGGATGTTCTTCTTTTGGTTGTTAGGGTGTATCCGTGTCCTCGTTTATGATGATGTTACTCAGAGCATCTACTATACATAGTTAATTTAAAGCTCTTCGCACCGAATGATGAAAAGTTTACAGAACAGCTGAAACTAGTAAAACGGTTCTTTGAAGACATTCAAATGGAATTTGGATTAGATAAGTGCTCCAAGTGCACATTTGTATCAGGTAAACCAACAATAAGAGACAACATAAAAATTGACCTTGAAACAACAATATGGCAGTTAGAAAACGAAGCATCATACAAATACCTCAGAGTAGAAGAGGGCTACCAAATATGTCACAAAGTCAAACAAATGCGCAAAAACAATCGCCAAAGAATACCTACATAGAATGAAGCAAATCCTGAAATTGTACCTCTCCCCAAGAAACAAAATCAAAGCCATAAACCAACTCGCAGTACCAGTGTTCCAATACACCTGTGGAATAATAAACGACAATAATAAATCAGAAATCAATATATTAGACATCAAAACAAGAAAACTCCTCACCATCCACAAAATGTTCTCCAAAAACGAGTGCATCCCGAGAATGTACCTGCTGAGGCGAGAGGGAGGGAGCAACCTGATAGAACTCAACCAGGTGCACAGAGCGACGAGTGTAGGACTGAGTATGTGAAATGCTCAACAGACCATTGGATTCAATTTGTAAACGACCATGAACACACCAAACCTGAAAAAGTATCCCTAATTCACCTTGCAAGGAATTTCCAAAAACAGGTGCGAGTAGAAAATACCGCACAGGAAAATGAAACGGTAACAAATACGCCCCACAATTGCAAAAAAGACAAAATAAATATATAAAAAGAAATATCAACAAATATACCACCAACAACTGGGAGAACGACAAAAGAGCAGGAAAATACAAAAACTAATTTGACTGAGTTGGGATCGACAAAGAAGGCTCATTGGAATGGCTAAGAAGAGGTCAGCTCAACTGGGACGGAGAACGAATAATAATAATTTTAAAAATGCCGAAGATTAAGGACACTACACCAATAGATTTAACAGATGGCAGGACTGAGCCAGACGGACAAGTGTAGGTTCTGCAAGACAAAAACAGAAAGTACGAGTCACCTGCTTTTGGAATATAAAGAACTATTATCAGAACAACTTTACACACAACGGCACAACAAAGTGTGCAAAGTGATTCAACATCGCAGTTCCAGAAAACTCATGGAAACACGAATCAAGGGAAATCATTGAAAACAAGGATGTCATGCTTTTGTACGACCTAATGATCCCATCGAGCGTGAACATAGTAAAAAAGCCTTGTGACTGGACGTCATTCTCAGGAACAAAAAGGAAAAGACAGCATTGCTGATTGACATATCAGTACCCACTGATAAATAATGTAGAAATCAAGAAAATGACCAAATAACAGGACCCCCAAAATGAGATCAAGAGATCTTGGAAGGTGAAGAGTGTCGAAATTGTACCAGTGGTAATAAAGAAGAACCTCACTGTGATTGAAACTCCATGTGCATCCCCGGTAATACTACCGCAAACGAACTACAATTGGAGGCAGTCTGGGGTTCGGTGACGATCCTGAAAAGAGCCCTCGGAACAAAACTCTGAGAACAACAAAGTTGAACAGCTTGGTTCATGAACTGTGATCCAAAGCGAAGGTGGATGCTTTGAATCCTTGGGGGGACTTCGTTCCACCTCCTCAAACCTGAAAATTCAGATAACGACCAACGACACACACACACACACACACACACACACACACACACACACACACACACACACACACACACACACACACACACACACACACACACACACACACACACACACACGGGTGTTGCAATAGTCTCACATCCCCTTAGGATGAGACTAATTACATTAGATCTCCTTTCAGCTTTACTCCAAACCCCCTCTTGACCTGTTCCCCCTTCTTCTCTTTTAATTTCCCTTCTTTGCCTTTTCTCTTTTTTTCAACAAACAATTATCTCTGCTCCTCCTTGCATAAGCAAGATTAAAATGCACTGCATGAGTACACATTCAGTGCTGACATTAAAACAGCTATCAATTCATTATTTTTCTGCATTCTTGGGCTCGCCGAGGAGCTTCTACATTCGTCAATCACAAGACAAGGACATTAAGACAAATGGTTACAAATAACACAAATAATAAGGACATTATTAAACAATGAACAAAAGGTAGTAGATATGCGATTTTAACCTGAGGGCTGGCATGACAGCTTCGAGGTAAGCATACTTACCTTTGATCAACTTGAATCACATTTGTTCCATCAGGCTATCCGGGTAATGGTTTGGAGTGAAACGCTCTAAACGTATCATCACTTTAAAAGGCTGGTGTTGGCTTGTTTCACGCATTCAAACTACACCCACTATCTTTGCACATTTTTTTTTTCCCATTGATATCTTTTGACATGCCCCATTATGAAACTCCAGATCCCGATCCGAGTGTATGCAGCATGTGCTTCATTTCTCAGGAGCGTGGCAGTGTCCACAGGCTCCTGCAGTAATCTGTATCGACATCTACATAAGGGATCACAAATCATTGACCAAGTTGTGACGTTTTCTTGTTCACAAAGTTTCGTGTCAAGGGCTCCGACAGCTTCCAACTGCAGTTCGTTTGTAGTAATATTCCCAGGGATGGTTTTTAGGATCTCCCTAATGGTTCTTCTTCATCATTTGCATCGCTTCAAGTATCACTGGCGGCATAATTTTGGTGCTCTTCAGCTTCCAGGATCTTTTCTCTTCATTTTTGAGATCATGGTATTTGGTGATTTTGTTCATTTCTGCAGTTTAGGCCAAAATTGCTGGGTATTGAAACCTCAATTAGCAATTCTGTCTTCTTATTTTTGTACCTCAGTACTATATCTGGTCACAATGCTTTGCTTTCTCTGTTCACGCAGGATGGGCTCATCAGGTTGTACGTGAGTGTCACTTCCTTGTTTTCAATGATTGCTTTTGGTTCATGTTTCCACAAATTTTCTTTAAACCATTGTTATAGTGTCCCTGGTCTTGGGCATTTATAATGATTCATTCTCCATCCCAGTTCAACTGACCTCCTCTTACACATTCCAATAAGCCTTCTTTGTCTACTCCAAATCTGTCCAATTCTTTTTGTTGTTGTTGTTGTTGTTGTTGTTGTTGTTGTTGTTGTTGTTGTTAATACCTTCCTGCTCTTTTATCGTTATCCCATTTGTCAGTGTATATCTGTTGATATTTCACTTTATATTTTTATTTTGTCCTTTTTCCTATCGATGGAGCTCTCTGTATTCATTGCTGTTTTGGTTTCATGTGTCACATCCTCTATTTGCACCTGTCTTTGCAATTTTTTTTGCAAGGTGGGTTAGGGATACGTTTTCTGGATTGCTGTCTTCATGTTTCTGTCCAAATTGGTTTCGGTAGTCTGTTGAACTTTTCACTTCCTTAGCCAATCTTTCAAGGTGTCACTCTGGGCATTTGGTTGAGTTCCGTCAAGCCACGACCTGCTTCTCGGCTCGGCAGGTACATTGTCGGGATGCACTGATTTTTGTGGAACATTTTGTGGATGATGAGGAGTTTCCTTGTTTTGATATTGAGGTTGTTGATTTCTGCTTGTTACCAGTTTATTATTCCACAGCTGCATTGGAACACTGCTATCGCTCGGAGAGCACTTCCCACTTTCCCCTCCATTCTCCGGTAAAATCGAGGTACCGGGATCATCTTTGATGGGCTCAAGCAGGGGGGTTGGTAAGAGGCATGGAAAAGCAAGGTGTGTGTGTGTGGTTTTCTTTGATTTCTAGACAATTCCATACCCCTGGGCCAATTCCCCTGAAATTTACCACATTATTTTCACACTTGGCAGGTTAACATCATATTAAAAACATTCAATTCTAAATTTAAGTAAAAATATGAAATAACGGCGTTTTGGCTGATCGACGGTCTATGTCGGGTTTCCCCTTTGGTGGGGAGAAGGGTCGAGCTTGGTTTAGGTGTCCTGTCCATCCACACTTGTGTGTCCTCTTTGAAGGGGAATTATTTGTCAAAAATCAAACCAATTGAATATAATTATTTATGATCCATATGCAAAATTAAAAATTTATAGACAAAGGTTCCATAGTCATCAGATCGATGTTAAAATAAGAAATAACGGTGCTCTGGTCGGTCGGCGGGGAGAGGGGCAGAGCTTTCCTTCGGGGGCGGCAATTTTGTGTGACATTTGAGGGTGAATTTGTTTTTGGAATGAAACCAATTTCATTTAATTGTTTGGATTCCGCATGAAGAATATTAAGTAATATACAACGGTTGCACAGTCTCCATGAGACTACACTGAGTGAAAGTAGTCATCACATGATCCTATGCAACCTCAAACAAAGAAATGAGGCCCTTTGGGCCATCACTGCCATGTTGCACTCCCAGCTTAATTTTTGCAACAGCTCAAACGAAACATCAATCATCTTCTTCATGTTTTGCCGGTCTAAAAAAAACCCCAATATTGACTGGGTGACCCAACATGTAACACATATAAAAGTGAATCGGTTTGCTTGTTTCTTATACGTTTCTAAACCCCTGTGCCAATTTCCCTAAAATTTGCTGGACCACATTCTTTTCACATGTGGGGAAGTCGACGTCACAGTAATATTTCAATTCTTAATCAAATTGATGTAAAAACATAAAATAACGGCGGTTTGGACGATCGTTTGTCTCATGTCGTGACTGCCTTGGCGGGAGAGGGGGCGGAGCTTGGACTGCGCCTGCGCGTTTGAAAGGTGATGCTCTGTTGGGAAATGAACCTGTTGCTTTGAAATATTTATTTTCCGTACACTGAATTGAAATGAATGTACATAAGGTCATTTTCTGTGGCTACTACACTCAGTCTTACGACTGTTCACATGATGTACGACCTTGAAGGAAATGAGGTCATTTGGACCATCATTACCGTGTTGCACTCCCTAGTTAAATTTTGCCACGTGTGTAAAAAAAACGTTTATTTCTGGGCTTCAACTTGTTTTTTTTTCTCTTGAGTGTTTCTTTCCCTTGCCCATTGTTCCTCCAAATGTTCGATCGCTCCTCTCCACCGTGGTGACGTATTTATGGCTTTGCTTATTTATGGCAATTTTCACCAACAACAATCTTCTTGATGCTTCACTCGACTCGAAATAACCCGATATTGATCGGGTGCACCAAGTTGTTTGTAAATGTTCAACATGCCGGAGATAACTCACCGACTCTTGATGAAAGACACCGTGGGATCAACGAATGCTAGCAGAGGGGACACCCGGCTTAACGTCTATCTGATGGACGGTGGTTTGTGATGCAACCTTCTGCGTGTGAAGCACCGATCAACCAGTTTGTGGTGGGGTCGATATAAGAAAGATAGGTGAAAGGTGAACGAACTACCTCTGAGCAATAGAAAGGTCAAAGGTGAACACAGGGTTGTGTTCTGTTACCAAGCAGCTAGCTAGCGCTTGCTCAGCCAGCCGTTCCTTATCAACGGTTTCCAATGGAGTGCTTGCTTGAGTGCTTAAGCCGCTTGGCGAGCGCTCTACAAGAAACTTGCTAACTGAACCCAAGCCAGGAAACAGTGAGCCTAATTCGCTCATGCTAATGTAGTATCAGCAATATTTATACATACACATATACAAGGGGCTGCAAAAGTAGGTATACAGTAATGAAAAACAAAACGTGCGCACAAAACGTATTTGGATTATACAATCATATCAATAATAAACATATAAAATGGTAATAATGATTTTAATGAATTAAATGAATTCTAGTATTAAATGAATCCCAGCACCACTATTATAATACTGGTATATAATCCTTACTGTATACCTAATTTTGCAGCCCCCTGTATATATATATATATATATATATATATATATATATATATTGTAGATATAATACAAATAAATAAATTTTTTCCAGAAGTGACACGTGCTCCAAATTAACAAATTAAATCGTTTTCCCGGTAAAAAAAAAAGGTGTGCAGGTTATTGTTGTTGATATTTCGCGCCATACGTGCGAAAGGTAACCCTGGGAAGGTGTGCCTCTGAAAGGTTGGGTGTGTTTGAGTGCAGCAGCCAAGCAAGCTGAACGGTCGACATTTATTGTCCTCATGTTATTGTTAAGCAAATTTTTACATCATTTATAAATGAAAACCCAAACGGAAGCCAAAGGTTCGATACGTCGCACAAGGCCGACTTCAGGTGCGCACCGACATCAAACAGTATGACTGTGGGTGTGATGGTTCACAAACGCCACGGGCGATCCGTGCGCTTCTCTCCACCCCGACCACTCCCACAACACCTCCACGGTCTCCACCCAGACCCAGTGGCCAGACGAGCCCTCCCTGCCCGTAATCTCCGTCGCCTCGTCGTGTCCTGACTCACAACCCGCGCTCCATAAAAACGACGGGGGCCAACGAGCACAGCCGAATGCGGGGCCGGTGACGGGACCAGGTAGGTGCACGACTCGGTATGCGGATCCTCTACATCCCCCTGAGCGTGTTCCTCGCATCGTGTGTCTGCGCTCGTCCACAACACAAGGTGTACAGTAACAGCTGGGCTGTGCGAGTGCACGGCGGAGCGGACGTGGCGTCGCAGCTGGCATCGAGACACGGTTACACGTACCTGGGCAAGGTGAGTCTGTCTACCTGTTATCAAATTTTACTTTTGTGGTTTTTTTTTTTTTTTTGATGTACAGTTACGATTTGTCATTTGCTAACGCGCCAAAAACCTTCAAAGTGCTTTAAATTAAATACAGTATTACCTGTTTCCAGGTAAACTGTAGCCTGATTCAAAAAAAAAGAAAAAAAGAATGCGTTGATCCAATGCTGCTCATTCATCCCGCTGCTGCACCTGTATCTATCTACCTGAGTCGAAAGAAGGAAAAAAAAAAAAAACATGTTTGTGGTTATCAAAACCTAAGGAAAGAAACTTTATAAACTCTTCAACCAAACGAACCAAACATCTTTTTTAAACCCTCATGAACTGCTTAATCATTCCTTACAATCACCGGTGGAAAGACTCACCTGCGATACCTGTGCGTGAAATACTTAATAAACGGACGAAATATTGGTGAATTGAACAAAACTTATTTCACGTCATTTGTGTTGTCTCATCCGTATCCCGTTTGGCAATATGTGACGTCATCAGCGCTTCCTGCGTCACTGTTGATTGGGAAGACAATTCGGAGTATTTCAAGTTGGAAACTTTCATGGCTCTTCAGTTTTATTTTGATCTTTTGTCGGTATTTCTAAACCATATGATGGAACCATCAACATCGAAATGGAGGTAGGTGTGTGTGTGTGTGTGTGTGTGTGTGTGTGTGTGTGTGTGTGTGTGTGTGTGTGTGTGTGTGTGTGTGTGTGTGTGTGTGTGTGTGTGTGTGTGTGTGTGTGTGTGTGTGTGTGTGTGTGTGTGTGTGTGTGTGTGTGTGTGTGTGTGTGTGTGTGTGTGTGTGTGTGTGAAGAAAGACTCCACCCACATATCTCACCTGTGAATGAAGGGAATAGCCAATCAGCTCTCACCTAATCGACAACACCCAGGTGTTTCGGTTTATATTAATGATTGACCCCTTCCACACTCCTCGAGCCGAAGTAACTGCACAAAGCACCCCAATAAGACTTGCACAAGGTAAGTGCTAACGCTGTTTCGAACCCTTCCTCGAGTTCCTCACCAACTATAAAAGACATTCACACATAGTGCACGCATAAATCTTTCTTTATTTATATATTGACTGCTTTTGACGTTTGCACGTGGTACATGCTTGGGAGCCTCATTTGCAGGGCTGGATTTTCCAATACGCAACATAGGCCATTGGCCTTAGGCCCACCAGTAACTGGGGGCCCACCGGGGACTTGTGAGTTCTCTGATCGGCCAGGAGTAGATGAGGAGGCCCTATATCTTGCAAATATTTATTGTATATCAGGAGTAGGCTAGTAGGCCAAAAAAAAACATCCTTTTTTTTTTTTTTTTTTTTTTTTTTACATTGCAATATTACGATATATATAATATTTGGGGGGGGTACTGATGTGGTTTGGCCTCGGGCCCACAAGCAAGTAAATCTGGTCCAGCTCATTGGTATGCATTGTTGTCTCCGTAATCGCTGATGATTCGCCAATTAATGATGAGAGGGTGCATAGCATTGGGATTCTCACGTGTGTACTATGTGTGAACGTTTTTATAGTTGTTGAGGAACTCTGGGAAGGGTTCAAAACAGCATTAGCACTTACCTTGTGTGTCTTCTTGTTGCTTTACACAGCCACTTCAGCTGGAGGAGTGTGGGAGGGTTCAAACATAGAAATGTATATGTATATGTATATATATATATATATATATATATATATATATATATATATATATATATATATATATATATATATATATATTGTTACGAATTCTGGCCCGCCCGGTGTGCGATCGGCCGCTTGACTCAAATGGCGACCACGTCGCCCACCGGAATGGACAATTCAGTCGTGACCCTCCAGGAACTACCGCCAGGAACCAGTCACGGGTGGGGGTTTAACCTCACCACAACTCTGTCCGCATTTTACCCACGTGGAATACGGTCTGATCGCCGATTTATCTAAGTACCCGCGCGGATAGCGTACCGAGGAGTTGTACCACACCACAGGTCGACTCCGGACATGAACCGCTTAAGCGGCTCGTTCCGTACTACAGGGATAACCGAGCGGAGTTATCGTCGACCTTGACGGTTCAGATTAGTTACCGAGTGTTTTAAACCCACTATTAATCCCTTACGTGATGCAAGATGGAGATTCAAACAAAGGAAAGGACGCAGCGAAACGGGGAACAATTGGACCAGCACATTTCTTGCGGAAGCATGGAAGGCACGTATATTACAGTCAAGCAAGAAAACACAATAAAAGCAAGCAGATCGACAACCGAATATGATTGACACGGCAACACATAACAATTCTACTTTTCAAGACTGGCGCCACCCACAGACATTTACACAAAACCCCAAAAGAAAAGGAAGTCGCGACTTCCCTCAGCGCGTCGAGTCCTTGGCGACCGTAACTCCGAGTCCCTCCAGCGTGGTCCACTGTGCTCGTGCCTCGCGCCTGCACGTGTCGTCCGCCCGACAGGGACGAACGAACAGCACCTCCGACCAGGAGCAATCACCACAACTCTCCACAATTCTCCTCAGGGACAACCGACCGAACCCAGAGCAAGGACTCTCCACCCCTCGACAACCGACTGAACAAGAGCCCAACTCGAACGCGAGCCTCTCCACGCCCACCCCTTTTGTAGGGTGGTGCTCCGCCCTTCACTCCGCCCCATTTCTGGCTCCACCTCCCTTCTGGAAGCTTCCCAAAAAGGGGCGTGCCCTCTCGCTCCCCCCTCCCCGCGCCGTGCGGGGACGAGGAAAGTCAGTTTTGGCTCGGGGCCAGGGAATTATTCACCCAAAATCAGGCCCCCACCTTTTTTCACCTTTGACCTCTGGCTCAAATCACACCTCCCCCATGCCAAAGCATGGGCGTGTTGGGCGGGAGATCTTGGTGGGTGATATTTAAGCTGCCACTCCGCTCCTTTCATCCGTCCCGCGGAGATCGTGACCGCACGGTGCTCGTCGAATGGCGAGTGGCGAAGATGTGGTAGCTTAGTTGTGGAAGGTGGCGTCGTGGTGTGAATGGCGTGATTGTTGGCGTCGTGTAGTGAATGGCGTGATCGTTGAGATGTTGGTTGTGCCGATGTTCGTTGTTGTTCTTGCACCAAATTAACGACAGCAAAAGAAAAACGACAAACTGAAGAATCGCAGCCCGAATGGATCACATATATTCCCTCTATACAACGGGTTTGGGCTAACTACACATGGACTTACCGATTATATCTCACCTGAGGACCCTTTATGGTGTAATGCGAATTTCCACAACCGTAACAATATATTTGTTGTGTGTGTATAGGTATATGTATATATTTTATCGTGTGTATATATATATATATATATATATATATATATATATATATATATATATATATATATATATATATATAGTTGCGGGTCGGGTAACAAGACCACCAGGGGGAAGCTATCTCAGGTTTCCACCAGACTCCCCGGAATTGCAGGCCATCGCACACGAATAATTCCGTGACTCGGCGGGTCGCGAACCGACCATGAATGCCAATAATTCAACCACGTGACCTTGGGTCCTCCCGTCGATGGGTTAATCGGGTTACCTAATTAATGACATGACCCAATTACCCGAGGACACACCCTCGCTATGCCTTGACCGAACCGTATCAGATGCAGCCGAGCGACACTGCCGAGGACGTACCGGCGAAAAGGAACAGATCGTTAGGAATAAAGTCCCAGCTAGGTTAGGATTCGGACCATGCTGGATCAATGAAAGAAAAGACGAAAACGAGCTGGGAACATTTCTACAATGGATTTATTGACAAGCAGGCGAGGAAAGATATGTGGCACAGTTAATACTTTTTATTGTTGTGTGTGGGAAGAGATAGCAAGAAAAGTGTAGTGCGACAATACACAAGCAAATTACAAAAGCAGACACAGAGCAGAGTTATCCCGATATAATTATTGTACAATCTTAACTGAAGCGAGGACAGGCACCAGGACACACACACACACACACACACACACACACACACACACACACACACACACACACACACACACACACACACACACACACACACACACACACACACACACACACACACACACACACACACCTTTGATGAAGAGGAGTTAATGAAGAGAAAAAGGAGAGGAGATGAGGCTAATGGTCTCTCAATACCTTGCACGATTGCCCGACTGCGCCACCAGTATGTTTTGGGGGGATGCTCTGCTGGGCGATACCCCCCCCCCCCGGGCTGGGCTGGCCCGTCGTCTCTTGCTTCGTGGCACTTTGTGCAGCTTGCGTCAGTCCAGAGAATGAGACGCGACCATGAGGCGTGAAGGGAGGGACTTGGGTGGAGCCAGCAGCGAGTGGGTGGAGAAAGGTGGAGTCCGAAGCAAGGGGGGGGCGAGAGGCAAAGTCAAAAGCGAGTGGGTGGATTGAGGCGACGAGGTGGTGAAGAAGGCGGAGTCAGCAGGCGAATTGGCAGACTGTCGATCTCAAGCCAGACAGAACAAGTTGAGAGGAACTGGCACTCAAACTGGAACTGGATCTGGAGCTGGAGCTGTAACTGGAATCCACCAGCAGACGGGAACGCAGCGCAGAAAAGACAACCACTAGCCCAGGACTGGCAGACAGGGGCGGCAGGCAGGAACGATTGGCAGGAAGGACACGCTAGTGGCTCCGTGACCTGTCCTTTTATAGACCCCGCGGTGCGGGGCGGGGGCGACGACCCGAAGCGGTGTCGTCACCCGAATTGGATGCTCTGGTTGGGCCCCGGTCACTGCTCAGCCTGGCTGTGATGGCCGGAAGCGGCTCCACTCCTTTTTCAGCCAGATTTTTCCATGCTGTGGAATCGTCTCGCTCCGAACCCCTTGATTTGAATTGCCTTTGCACCGAACTCCATGATATGAATCACCTTGCACCGAACCCCGTGCTGTGCCCTAGCGACCCACGGTTGGCACTGGTCAATGTGCCTGCTCCGTGGTGCACCACGCGGCCTGAGCGATCCGGCCGCACAGCATGCCTCTGCCTGGTAGCAGCTGCATTCAGGCGGAGGTGCGGGAGGATGTCTGCCGTCCGCAGGAGACATTTGTGGCTGTCGTGATGAGCGAAGACCGATAATAGGACGTTACCCCCATACGCAGACCTGAACAAAGATGTGTGTTATTCGTGCCCCGTTCTGTACGATGATAAAGTATCACGGGCTGTGGGTGAGTCCGCCATTGTACATGTAGTCAGTGGGTGTGTCCGCCCACCATCGAGCATCGTGTTTGTGGTTATCAGAGGCGGTGGCGTGCACAGTGCCAGCCCTGATCTGTCAGGGAATTGAGGAAAAGGATTGGATATAATTATTACATGGAGATTCGGATTGAAAAGGGGACATATATATTTATTCATTGGGAATTGGATTGAAGAAGAGTGCGCCACATGCATACTGTATGTTATTAGCATTTGAGGTGTTGGTCATGCCTCTGATCACCTGAACAGTGGGTCGGGGGTCATCGTTGCGCTGCACGTGCTCCATGCAGCGCTGGCGTTTATTGTTGGTTTCTACTACTGCCCTCGGTCTTCAGTGAGGACGTACGAAGGACGCGGCTGTGGTTTTTACTGATGGGTGTCCGAGCGTAGCGCCTGCTGGCTCACGCGAGGACTCCTTGCTTGGATTTACCTCAGGAATAGAAAAAGGGCAAACTAGGAATGAAGTTCAGAGGTTTAATCAGACCGAACTATGAGATTTACATAACGCACTGTCCCGTTAGTCCCTTCTTTCTTGTCTAGTGGGTCGATCTGAGCGTACATTAATTAAATAACTGACTGGGGACCACTGCATGTTGGCTGCTATTTGTGTTGGAGGGAAGCGGTTTCCAGAACCGCAATTGTATGTATATATATATATATATATATATATATATATATATATATATATATATATATATATATATATATATATATATATATATATATATATATATATATATATATATATGTGTGTATGTATATATGTATATATATATATATATATGTATATATATATATATATATATATATATATGTGATGTTTTCATATATTTCCAGTATATGTGTGTTTTCATATATGTATATATATATATATATATATATATATATACAGTATATGTGTGTTTTCATATATATATATATATATATATATATATAGTATATGCGTGTTTTCATATATATATATATATATATATATATATATATATATATATATATATATATATATATATATATATATAGAATGTGTTTTCACATGTATATATATACAGTATATGTGTGTTTTCATATACATACATACAGTCTATGTGTGTTTTCATATATATATATATATATATATCCCTGTGTCATAAGAGGCGACCAGGGTTGCGTCAGGAAGGGCATCCGGCATAAAACGTGCCAAATCACGATGCGGATCATACGGATGATCCGCTGTGGTGACCCCAAACGGGAGCAGCCGAAAGAAGAAGATGTGTGTATATATATATATATATATATATATATATATATATATATATATATATATATATATATATATATATACAGTGTATGTGTGTGTTTTCATATATATATATGTATATACAGTGTATGTGTGTGTTTTCATATATATATATATATATATTGTTACGAATTGGCGCCCGCCGGCGTGCGATCGGCCATGTAACTCCAATCGCAACCGCGTCTCCCACCGGACGGACAATTCAGTCATGACCCTCCTGGAACTACTGCCAGGAAACATTCACGGGTGGGGGTTTAACCTCACCACAGCCCAGTCCGCATTCTACCCGCGCGAAATAGGGTGAATCGCCGAATGTCGATATACCTAAGTACCCGCGCGGGTAACCTACCGAGGGGCTGCACCGCGCCGCAGGTCGGCCTGGGACACGAACCGCTTAAGCGGCCCGTTCCGTTCTAAAGCGATAACTGAGCGGTGTTATCGCCGACCTCGACGGATCCGATTCTCTTTACCGGGCATTCAAAACCCACTACTCATTCCACGATGCAAGATGGCTTTCAAAAGGGAAATAGGACACGACGAACGGGATACATTTCACACAAGGACGTTTATTATAAAGCACACGTATATACAGCCAAGGCAGTCATGCAATGTACAAGCAAGAAACAAGAAAACGTTACGACCGACTATAAGCAAGGGTGTATTTACAGCACAGTTACTTAGCAGGTTCTACTTTCAGGGACACGGCACCACAGTGGTCATACAAAACAAAAGGAAAGACCCCCTCATAGGCAAGGGGGTAGACGGGGTTCGTAGACCTTTATGGTCATGGGCCGTGGATGACCGAATGGGCCCACTAGACCGTAGCAGGTTACCTGCCCCCCGTTAGTGGTCGTCGAGTCCCTCTCCCAAGACCGTCAGCGTGGTCGCGCCTGGTTCCGGCCTCCCACGCGGCCGGAGAACCCTCTCCGGCACCCCTCGCCCGGACACGCAGGTCCACCACACAGCCGGCTCTGCTGCGCCTTCGGTCCGCGTCTCCACCAACAGGCTGCTCGCCGGACCACGAGCGCTCGAACGAGCGAGGGGAAGAAAAGTCCGCAACCGAGAGCATGAACCAAGCGAGAGGCAGAGCGAAGCCCCGAGGGGTGACCAGCGCCACGAGACCAAGTACGAGAGCGAAAGCGAGAGAGAGAGAGAGGGCAAGAGAGCGAGCCTCACGTGCGTACGCCCTTTATAGGTCGGGGCTCCGCCCTTCGCTCCGCCCCGCTTCTGGCTCCACCTCTCTTCGAGAAGCTTCTCGAAACGGGGCGTGCCCTCACTCCGACCGCCTCACGCCGTGCATCCGCCAATCGGAAGCGAGCTGCCCTGCCCCCTTCCCTTCACACCAAGCGTGGGGAAAATAGGCGGGAAAAACCCCACAGGCTCCGCAAGAGCTTTTGTTCTGTCAATCCTGCCTGCGTTCTCGGACGGTTCCCGATGCGGAAACCGTCGTAGCGTGGACCGTGGAGGATGGCGTTCGGAAGCGGGGGTAGTGGTGAAAATGGTGGTGGTTGTTGTGAGGGAAATTGTAGCGTGGTTGGAGTTGTGACGTACTTGGTGGCGGTTGTTTGTTGCGTTGCGGCGTACTTGGTGGCGGTTGTTGTTTGTGTGTAGGTTTGTTGCGTGCTTGGCGTTGCGGCGTACTTGGTGGCGGTTGTTGTTTGCGTGTCGGTTCAAAATAACGATAGGTAAAGAAAAACGGCTATTTCAAAGAGTCGCAGCCCGGTGAATACGAAGAAATCCCTCTAAACAACGGTGGGGAAACCTATCTGAACACTCACTTTCCAGCATAGCTAATCTAAGGAACCTTTATGGTGTATGGTGCGAATTTCCACAGCCGTAACAATATATATATATATATATATATATATATATATATATATATATATATATATATATATATATATATATATATATATATATATATATACACAGTACATGTGTGTTTTAATATATGTATATATACAGTATATGGTGTTTTTATATATGTATATGTGTGTTTTCATGTATATATATATGTATATATATATGTATATGTGTGTTTTCATGTATATATACATATATGTATATGTGTGTTTTCATGTATATATATATATATATATATATATATATATATATATATATATATATATATATATATATATATATATATATATATATATATATATATATGTATATGTGTGTTTTCATGTATATATATATATATATATATATATATATATATATATATATATATATATATATATATATATATATATATATATATATATATATATATATGTATATGTGTGTTTTCATGTGTATATATATATATGTATATGTGTGTTTTAATATATGTATATATACAATATATGGTGTTTTTATATATGTATATGTGTGTTTTCATGTGTATATATATATATATATATATATATATATATATATATATATATATATATATATATATACATATATATATATATATATATATATATATACAGTATATGTGTGTTTTCATCTTGTATATTATTTCCGAGTTTGTGGTTTCGTGTTGCGCTATCTTCTACTTTGTTCTGCGCTCGAGTAACGTGATATTCGGCTTGCATTATCTCGAAGACCATATGAGGTGCATGGTACAAAAAAAAAGTAAATAAAATGGTTCTAAAAACAGTGAAATCAGATTCCACTTACTGCATTAAAGTAAAATTACTACTGATACTCTGCATCAGTTCCTTTCTCAAACATACCCACCCCAACATGTCGCGCAGAGCGTGGGTTATGCGAATATATATATATATATATATATATATATATATATATATATATATATATATATATATATATAATCAGACCTAACTATGAGATTTACACAACGCACTGTCCCGTTAGTCCCTTCTTTCTTGTCTAGTGGGTCGATCTGAGCGTACATTAATTAAATAACTGACTGGGGACCACTGTATGTTGGCTGCTATTGGTTTTGGAGGGAAGTGGTTTCCAGAACCGCAATTATATATATATATATATATATATATATATATATATATATATATATATATATATATATATATATATATATATATATATATATAGTTGTATAGACATCTCATGGATGATCAAAGGAAATTGGATGAACTTGAGCTCAACTTGTAGTGTTGTAGCAAAGGGGTTGAATACTTTTTGATGCAAGACATTTCAATTTTTCATTTTTAATTAATTTGTAAAAATTTCTTGAAACATGTTTTAACTTTGTCATCATAGGATATTTTGTGTGGATCGGTGACAAAATACTTGAATTAAATCCATTTTAAATTCAGGCTGAAACAAAAAAAGTGACAAAAGTCGGGGGGTGTGAATACTTTCTGAAGGCACTGTATAAACAAACTCTCACCCTGGTGTTTCACATTTATGGCAGCTAGTTACATCATTTTTTGCATCATCCATCGGAAGGTTGTTAAGTTGGAGGATCTGTCTTGCAACACTAATCATTGGTTGATGTGAACCATACAACAGTGTCTTTCATGTAGAGTCGGCCAGTTATTATTGGCAGGGTGAACAAATTCCAAATTCCCACCCAAATCACCTTCAGTCGAACATCAGGTCTGGCCACCTGATTCCTGAAGGATGGGTCAAAACTACTGTACTTCCCCTGCCCCCCCTCCCCAACCCTGACTCCCACCACCCTTCTCATCCTGCTGGCCCCATAAGAATGTTTGAATATGAGTGGTGCCACTAAAGTTGTGGTAGTAGTAATAATTGATTTCGCTGTTTTGTTACCTTTCAGGAAAAAAGACATTTCGGCAATTTTTGCTCCATAACTTTTCATAGGACTCGTAAAGTAAAAATAAATAAATATATGATTGCATCTGAATGCATTCCTTCTTTTGAGATATTTTCCCCACCAATTCTTTTTTTTTGGCTATTTTAATTTTATAGTTTTCCAATGAAAAAAATTTGTGTTTGTGGTGCCAAGTGTCTTGTTTAATCTCAAAATAGTTTTTCTCCTTCCAAACAAACCATTTCCAGTAAAGAATGCACTGATAACAAGGTCAAAGTTCTCTTTGAATGGAGATAGTTGTGCTGTTTGTGTCAGGCTGGCATATTCACTTCGGTTCATGATACGTGTGGATCCAAGTATTCCAATTTTTATCCTCACACTTAAATAAAAATAAAAATCGAGGGGAGGTGGATATTGTAATCAGCGCGTGAGCGAGTCTGTCTGTCTGTCTGTCATGCTATCTCTTCCTAAACAGTTGTGCAGAAATTTACCAAATATGGTTGTTTTGATCAGTGATCACAACATGACAATAAGGTGTGAGAGTTGTATCATTTTGGCTCCATCCCCTGGGGCCCTGGGGCAGGGTAAGAATGTGAACTACCAAAAAACAAAATGCAATACGGGCACATTTTGAACATTTTTAAAATGAAACTTTGTACAGGGTGTTTCGTAGCAAATGCACCCCAAGGTTGTTTTTATACTTTTTGAATTTTCCATTGAAACATCAACAACCTTATCAATAATAATATTTGTCATCCATAAAGGTGTGTGTCTCCTCAATAACTCCAAACTCATGAAACCTAATGGCCTGAAACTTTGCATCCATTCTAAGAAAACTCCAAAGGGGAGTGCATGAGTGAAAATTGGGTGGTTGGGTTAAATATAATACCCCTTTTAAACAGAACTTGTGGTAAAACAAGAAACGCAGGCAGCTTTTGGTTGACCTACATTCAGCTCACTCAGCTTAATCAGCCATTTTGGCCGCTCAGCCTTGCAACAGGTCGGTTTCTGGAGGATAAAGCTTCATACCTACGAATCGCTGTATACAACGCTGATCCCTGATATTCATACCTACGAATCACTGGATACATCGCAATGCTTAAAAATGCCTGGAGAAGCCAGTATTCATGCCTTTATTTCATTTCCACACATGCGATAAACTTTGGAATCTCTTAAACTAAGCTAAATTTCAAAATTTTAACTGTGGAATTGACATTAGCAGCAGTTCCGACTGCTAAAAAAAAATAGTGTTCATTTTTCCAGTTCACGTATTGTTTGAAATTCTGGCCGTCTCTACCCATCCCCCCATCCCCATAGTATGACCCATCGCTAATCGCTTTCCAAGCCTTCCATTCCTTATCAACCATTTCATTGGAGTGCTTGCTTAAGTGCTTAAGCCACTTGGCAAATGCCCTACAGTCAATTGTGGTATTACGCACAGTTCATTTCCCGATCGGGAGGTACAGTCGGCAGTTGCTGCAAGCACAAAGATGTAGACAGCACACACTGATGTGGTACAAATGGGGAGATTGGGCTTTGTAAAGGGGCTCTGCATAGAGGTGTATGCGTGCCTGCACGTTTCGTTACGTGTGCGCAGGTTTCGCAAACACACGGACCAAACTCATACCCGGGCCCGTGGTTGTGGCGCCATGCTGGAGGTTACATGGCCGTTTCACGAACCATGTGCTTTGGCACGCAGGGAGCAGATGTGCTGCAACACCGAAGCCACACTGAACATGCCGTGTAGTGCGGGTGTGGGGAAAGTTGAGCATGCTGGTGAGAATCTGTGCATGTATGCGAGTGAAAGAATGAGTATATCGCTGGTGCACATGCACGGTTAGCAGGGACCATTAGGGGGTTGTAAGAACACTTATGGTGGGCTGTTAAGGACTGACTGTATAGTGTTGAACTTAAAACGGCTTCCTCCAGAGTGTAGCATGTACGAATACAATTGGAGTGAGCTGACTAGAGGGGTGCAAAGATTGCTGCATATGCATGCATGCAGGCAGGCCTTTGCCAGGTAGATAACGTTGGTTTTAAATGCTTCTGCCCAGCTTTATATAGAACCCTGTGGTTAAAAAGAAAAGTTTGTTATTTGGGCACTTTTTATCTCCCTGGTATGTTGAGACTTCCCTTCCCCTCTCCTCACACTGCCTTCCCCTCATGCTGATCTCCTCCCAAAATCACTCCCATGGACATCTTGGTGTGGTGTCCATGTGCTATTTTAATGTACCCCCATTTTGTTCAATCCTGCACTAATGCTGGCAGACGGGACCATCCCCCCTTCTCCTGCTTCCCCCACTTCCCCTTAATACCCCTACCAAATTCAAGTCAAACCCCACCTCCTTTTTTCCACAAGTCTCTGTACAAAATGCAAGTTGAGAACCCTTCCCTCCACCTCCTTCCCCCCTCTTGTTCCCCCTACCAAACGAAAGTCCAGAAAACTGACTCCTCCACTCTTCCTCTCCCATCCTCCTCGCTCCCACCCCTCCTGGAATGTATAGTAACATTTGGTGAGGCCTCTCCCCTTTCCTCGCTCTCCCCCTTTCCTCGCTCTCCCCCTTTCCTCGCTCTCCCCCCTTCCTCTCCCCCTTCCTCTCCCCCTTTCCTCGCTCTCCCCCTTCCTCACCCCCTCCTCTCTCTCCCCCCTTCCTCACCTCCTCTCTCTCCCCCTTCCCCCTCCTCTCTCTCCCCCTTCCCCCTCCTCTCTCTCCCCCTTCCCCCTCCTCTCTCCCCCTTCCCCCTCCTCTCTCTCCCCCTTCCCCCCTCCTCTCTCTCCCCCTTCCCCCTCCTCTCTCTCCCCCTTCCCCCTCCTCTCTCTCCCCCTTCCCCCTCCTCTCTCTCCCCCTTCCCCCTCCTCTCTCTCCCCCTTCCCCTCTTCTCTCTCTCTCCCCCTTCCCCCTCCTCTCTCTCCCCCTTCCCCCTCCTCTCTCTCCCCCTTCCCCCTCCTCTCTCTCCCCCTTCCCCCTCCTCTCTCTCCCCTTCCCCCTTCCTCTCTCTCCCTTCCCCCCTCCTCTCTCTCCCCCTTCCCCCTCCTCTCTCTCCCCCTTCCCCCTCCTCTCTCTCCCCCTTCCCCCTCCTCTCTCTCCCCCTTCCCCCCTCCTCTCTCTCCCCTTCCCCCTCCTCTCTCTCCCCCTTCCCCCTCCTCTCTCTCCCCCTTCCCCCTCCTCTCTCTCCCCCTTCCCCCTCCTCTCTCTCCCCCTTCCCCCCTCCTCTCTCTCCCCCTTCCCCCTCCTCTCTCTCCCCCTTCCCCCTCCTCTCTCTCCCCCTTCCCCCTCCTCTCTTTCCCCCTCCTCTCTCTCCCCCTTCCCCCCTCCTCTCTCTCTCTCCCCCTTCCCCCTCCTCTCTCTCTCCCCTTCCCCCTCCTCTCTCTCTCCCCCTTCCCCCTTCTCTCTCTCTCCCCCTTCCCTCCTCCTCTCTCTCTTCCCCGCTCCCTCCTCTCTCTCCACCTTTCTTCCTCCTCCTCTCTCTCCCCCTCCCTCCCCTCTCTCTCTCCCCTCTCCCTCCTCTTTCTCCCTTCTCCCTCCTCTCTCCCTCCCCCAACCTCCTCTTTTTCACTCCCTCTTTCTCTCCCCCCCCCCCCCTGCTCCTTAATACTCCTGTCAGCGAAGCGACGGGTTGTATTTGCTGGCATGTAGAAGAAAGTAACACATAAAAATGAAATTAGTGATTTCAGAAAACAGTTCACAAAACATGTTCTTAATGGCTGCCCTGATGCAGCAGGCACAAATGGATCCTCCTGATGGAGTTGTGGATAACTCGGCTGCATTCTTGAACCGGAATAGCTTTGATGTTGGTGGCAATTGCATTTTTAGGTCGTCAATAGTCTGAGGTCTCCTCTGGTCCACTTGATTCTTCAGATAACCCCAAAGATAGAAGTCAGGTTGGTTGAGGTCTGGAGAATGGGGTGCCCATTCAACATCTGTCCTAGAGATGATTCGATCAGTGAATTTCAGTTGTAGCCACTGTATTGATCTGATAGAAGTGTGAGGTGTGGCCCCATCTTGCTGAAGCCATTGCACAGCCCTGTCGATGTGGTGCTTCCTCGCTAAGGCAACCAAGAACTTCTGGATAACTTTCAAGTACCATTCAGTAGTTATGGTTACCGATTTTATTTTATTTATTTTATTTTTTTTTCCCTTCTTCATCTTGAAACTAGAAAGGCCCAATGATGCCAGATTTGTTTATGGTAACCCATGCAGTGCATTTCTGGCTGTGCAACGGCCTTTCAAGAACTTCATCAGGAGAACTAGAACCCCAAAAAACATTGTTGTATTTTTTATTAGTTAACTTGACCACTTAAAAGAGAGTGGGCCTCATCAGAAAATCACACATTACTCAGAAAATTTGGAGCCATCGGCATTTTGTTTTCCTCAAACCATTTACACATCGTCACATAAAGTTGTTTATCATCGTCTGTTAGCTTTAGCTTCACTTGTATGTGATACAGGTACATTTTCAGTTCCTGCTTCAGTTCCTGCTTCAGAATTCTGGTGTACTTGATAAATATAAATTCAGTTCTTGAGATCAATGATGCAGCGATTTCCTGGGGCTCCTCAAAACTGCTTCATGGACCGCTTCAATATTTCCTCGTGATCTTGCGGTGCTCGGGTGATTAGACTTTGAGAAATTCAGATTTTGTTGTTAAACCTCTTTATCAATCAAAAAATAGCAAACTTATCTGGGGCTCATGTGGTCTCGAACTTTCTGAATCATGTTTGAGTCGACCGGGGAGTCTTACTTTGCCACAAAGTCATTTAAACATTGATCCTTTGTTCAATTGTCCATGCTATCTTCAAAACTATCAGTGTGACTCTGATGTTTGTAGTTTTTCCTCCAAACAATGCTTCATACAAACCTGCAATAGAAAAAAAAATGTATTAAAAATAAATATTTCACATAACTTTAATCGGGTTGCATTTTTTTTTTTATGAAACACCCTTGTATGCGATCAACTTTGGGGGATGTATGAAATATGTCATGATGTTTTTTTCGAATTTGATCTCTGGTTCATACCCCAGGGGGTGGGGGACCCAGGGCCACAGGGGTCAAAACAGAAGATTTAAAAAAAAAAAAACTCAAAATGTGATATTGTGTCAATCCTGGTGGAACTTTTTGCCATCTTTCAACTTTGCTTGAGGTGGGAAGAGTGGGGATTTGCGATGGCATGCCATCAATTTCGCCATTGTCTTCATTTATTGCTGACTTGGTCTTGATTAAGTCAATGAGCTTCTCTGTTGTTTATGAATACATTGGTAAATGGCTTGTGTGGTATATTGAGGTGAACACGAGTCAGAGTCCAACTTTGTATTTTCATCCATAGCTTTGTAAAAACATTTCTTCACTTTTGATGTTCAAAAGGGCATTGCTTTATTGAAAAAACTGGTTTTTAAACCTGCTTTCCAACATTATTTGCTGTCAACATGCGATTTTTGTTTTCTTGTTTCCCTCCTGTTATTCCCAAAGGTTTTTGATGATCTTTACCATTTCCAACACCAGAAAGTGCACAAAAGATCATTACGCATTTACAAGGGTCATCATCACGTAAACCTGCTCCAGGAACCTGCGGTATGTCTAAGCTGCCATTAGCCGATCAAATCGATAATGGATTGTTAATAGCATTTACTTACTTTTTATGATCCAAAATGCTACATCAAGCTACCCTCTGAACAGGTAGCAGGGATGCTCCTCTATGCAGCCTATTTGACACCAGATGAGACCTTTTTTCCCAGACAAAGTTAACTTTCAAGATCCCATGATATATTCTGTATGCCTCTCCTGCCTTGGTCGCACTCAAAATTTCCTGTCGTGGTCAAACGTACTTGGTTTGACTTCCTTGTATTGTTAACGTGACATTTTGGTTTGGAGTTGACGAATACATACCGAAAAAAGGTGCTCGAGGCGGCCATTGTTGCTCGTAGTTTGTGTAGTTTTGGCTTTTATGGGATGCCATCTGTGTCATGCTGCTCCATAAAGCTAGGGGGTTTAATACGTTATTTAACGACTCGGTTTGCATGGTCACAAGGAAACTATTGTGTGGCGTGTTGACCTGACAAGCCCGTAATAAGGCAAAACCATGTCGACGGCTCTACTGTCTTTGGTTTGTAACCTTTAAAATAGATTCGCGTGGGGTCCACGGAAGCTGTCCTAAATTGGAGGCGAAGTGGTGCACATGCGAACATGATGATTAGTGTCGTGTCATTTATCGGGTCGGAAGGGCCTGTTTTGGCATTATTATTACGCCCGACGTGATCCCACTTCCTGCCTGGTTTGCAGCAGGGTGGAGACGATGTGCTCGTGTCGCAGACATCCATTGTTGCTCATAGTTCGCGGAGTTTCAGTTCTTATGGGGAAAAATATATTTTGTTTTGGCTGTCTGTGCCTTGATTTAGTTAGGGATGTAATATATATATTGGGGAGTAACTCCTGAAATCTATCTTACCGTATATGGGTTCTTCCCAACATCTTTGTTCTTAGTTCCTTTCACACTACTTTCTACATTTTCACATTTCTCTTTCTTCATTCTAATTCTTGCTTTTTCTTTTATCTTATCTCATTTTCTCTTTATTTATCTATCTGTCTCAGGAGAAGAAAATTATTGCAGAAAGTTTTTCTGTAAGGTTCACTTGGCTGTGCCTGGATACAGGAGTCGCAGCTGAAACCCAAATCCTCTCCAGGTTCCTCTTGATGACTCCATCTATGCTCTTTACTTATTTGGGTTCCTTCTGATGACTCCAAAGTAGTTGTTACTGAAGTTTGGTCTTCCATTGAAACGACACCCAAGGAGTGACGAATCCTTCATCTCATAATACGCTGATTCACTGGTGTTACCTCAATTATCATTGTAGCCAACTTACTGGACACAGCTGCAGCAACTCCTTGGGTATGGTAACCCTCAGAGCGACTAGACCAATAGTAGGTGAAACAGGTCAGGATAGATATGGGAGCATGCGCTGGAGCAGCACGTTGCTGCATCCACTTTCCGCCGGGACTCCAAGGGCCTCCGTCTGGCCAATCCCTCAGGCAGATGCCTGGCCCATCCCCATCTCCTTGAGAGGAGGCACGTGGTCGGCCAATTGGCCTCCTCCACTCATGAGACTCCCTCGCTGAGAGGATCTGGTGAGCAGGATCAGCATTAGGAAATCGAGCCACATGTCTATACAGCCGCAGCTGATGCTCACGGACTATGCAGGTAACAAATCTCATTTGAGTCTGTCTCAGCAACCGCTCGTTGGACAAAAAGTCCGACCAGCGATAGCCAAGGATTCTCCGAAGAGACCTGGAACCAAAGGAATTAAGTCTTCGTCTCAGATCCTTGGTCAGAGTCCAAACCACCTGCCATGATCTCGCCACCATCCGGTCTCTGAATCTCAGAGAGTGCTGCAATACCGATGTCCAAATGCTTGAGCTCAGATGATAAGCGACAGGTGATCATCCTCTCTTAGGGATAGGACATTCCAGGCACCCACCTGAAGGGACTCCCTCAGGTTAACCCAAGGAGAATACCATCTGGTGGATGACGCCTTTGTCATGGTGGCAACGGATATTATTATTCATTCGTTGGTTACCGTCATTAATTTGTTACTGCTCGCAGCCATTTCTCCTCCTCTCCCTCCCCCTCCCCACACCCACTTTATTGTTATTAAGTACCCTGTTTGTTAAGGAGAACCTGCGTCATTGCCATTGGGTACGGTGGCACTCCATAAGCTCATAATGAATTGGTTCGTAAACCCGTAAGTGGGTAACATGTGATTCGGACAATTGAGTTGCCAACAAAGCTCTGCTCGTTTATTCCTGCCAGTAGATTCGGCATGGCGGTGCGGTTCTTTAATCGCCGGCGTGTACGAAAATTGTCGGCAAATGTGGGACCCCTCACTCCCTTCCCACCCTGTGAGCGCATAGGTCTTAGAGACCCGTGACCGTAACAAGTATAAAGTTGTATTTTTAATTTATTTTTTTTTAAATTATGGTATTTCTCGTTCGTTTAACATTTTGAATTCCCCTTGTGATTAAAACTCGTATTTTAAGCTTTACATCTCACCTTTTCATGGGCTTTTTTTTTTTTAATACAATTGCTTGCACCTTGGCTTTTGTTGTAGCAGCAGAATAGCTAAGTTAGTGATGGCTTTGCCTATTGGTTTCAGTCCCTGGTAGGGTCAATTTTGTTTGATTCAAACTGCTGCTGTTCTGGTGCAGTGCCAGCAGGAAGCACTGCAGAGGGAGCACACCATCATTTTAAATAGGATGTACAGCTACCTGAGTTGCTACATTAAGGTTGTTTAAAAAAAAAAAAAATCTCATGGCATCTTTCAAAAAGAGTTGAACTTTATATGTTAATACCCTGGTCTAATTCCATGCTTGCGGTCAGCTGTATAATTCACACCACCTTCAGTGTGTGGGACATGGATGGCGGTATTATGATGGCTCGGTGTCATTTACCGATGCCTTAAGTCACTTGTGATGCTTTGGGAATTGATGGACTTTGTGTAAACATCTTGATGTTTGAACTTCCTCATCTTACCAATATAATGTTTTCTCGTTTCTCAAAAATTCCACATTTGTTTCTCAACTCGAGAGGCTATAAACCATATTCAAGCTTGTTTGGCTGGCTCGTATATCTTTTCTAATATGGTGTTTGCTTTATAATATGTATTTATAACCCCCGTCGTATTATGGTTACGTTTAAACCCGGACTTGCTCTCATAAAAGCTGCTTTCACGAGCACGCCACGTACCCTAAGCTCTTTTTGTTCCCATTCTCTGCAGTGATTTGATGCCCTTCTTAATTTGTGACTTTGTATGAGTTTTTTTTAATTTAATTTGCCCAAACCTTTAAGTTAAATTCCTTGAACTCTTTGACACTCACTATCGTCAGTAACCTCTCTTAAGCAAGCCGCATCATCAAGTTGGCCTTAAAGACTCCACGATCACCTTTACTCCTTTATTTATTTGATTATTATTTATTTTTTTTTAAACACAGGTGACATGAATGATAAACTTACCTCCAGCGCTCCAGGGTGGAAAGTCACCATCTTCTTGCATTTTTTTTTCCATTCTGATGCATGATCATTTATATCTCTGATAAATCCACCCACTCACTCTTTCATGAAGATTGTTTTGTTAATTTCTTTGCCCTACATCTCACGTTTTCTTGGGGATTATTGGTTTGCTCTCTGTCCGTCTGTCCGTCCATCCCACCTGTGATTTTTTTTTTCTGACTTTTTCCTCATACCCTTTAACATATTGAGCTGAAACTTGGTACATGGCTTTACTAAAATAAGTTACAGAACAAGTTGGAGTTTCAGGTCGTTTCGTCAATTTTTCACAGTTATGCCCTTTTAAACATAGAAAAGATCACATTATACATGGGTCAGTGTTCACCGGGCGTAGTGGCGTGCGCCTGTAATCCGGCTACTCGGAGGCTTGGGTTGGAGGATCGCTTGAGGACGGGAGCTCTGCGCTGGGCCGCGCTATGAGAGGGTGTAGGGCAGCCCGGAATCATGGCGAAACCCAATCCTTATCCCTGTGTCGTAAGAGGCGACCAGGGTTGCGTCAGGAAGGGCATCCGGCGTAAAAACCTGTGCCAAATCAGTATGCGGATCATAACGGATGATCCGCTGTGGCGACCCCTAACGGGAGCAGCCGAAAGATGAACAACACAACATGGGTCAGTGTTCAGCTCTCCACTCCACTGCTTAACACCCATTGGCTGGACAGCTGCCCTGACTCCACCCAAATAAAATCATGCACCACCATTCCATGAGGCAGCACAGATCGGCATGCCTCGCGTCTTAAGCCCGGATGTTCATCCGGATGACGGAGTAAAAAGTGAGGTTAAGATCGACATCGAGGGAGGAAGAATAATTGGAACACCATATCACATGAAACCTATTTTAACATGGGCAGACAGACTTCCAAAGGCATGCACACAAAGAAGATCAGCAAGTGTTGAGAACTTGCAGGTGGACGTGAGGTCGGCAAAATTATACAATGATGTGGGAATTTGTCTCCTTTTTTTCGTGTGGCATGTCTCTGAGTTGTTGGTCTATGACGTCAAGTTAGCTGTTTAGAGCCAGCCTCGGGCCATTGTGGTCAGGTGCTATTTTTCTTCTCACCCTCCCTCTAGGAGTCTAGGGTCTAGGTGATGTATGGGGCAGTCTTGCACAAGATGATCCGCAGTCTGGGGGAGACCACACTCTCAGTTCGGCTGAGTCAGCAATGTCCCAGGAGAACATGTTGTGATGGAATCTGCCAACACCTCTGGAGTCGGTTAAGGCAACACTATTCCTTCCACGGCAGATCAAAATAGGGGGCCGGTTGGAACAGGGGAGGTGTTGTAGGCGGGTCGGTAGGTATGCCATTCCTTCATCTGTCGCGTGCGTTTTCTCAGGCCATCATCATTCTGCTGTGATATAAACTTGAGCTACCATAGTAAAGGGCTTGTTAAGTCTTCAATCTTTGGGGTGGTAGTTGTGGGTATTATTGGATTTCGATATTTCAATGACCTTGAGGTGAAGCCATCAAGTATTGGAGGAGAAAATGGATTTGATGGGCACAGGCTGATGTGATTTTACAACTCAACCGATAAATGGAAGTGAGTAAAGACCTTGACTTTTTGGGAAGTGAAATGGTATTCAACAAGGAATGGGTGACTGTGTATGCATGTGACCTTCAGTGTTGGGATGGAGAACCAACCAACCATGATCTTTGTTGGGCAAGCCATATTTCAAAGTTGGCCTCCAAAGACAGTCACCGAATGAACATCCTCCATCATACAAAGGCCATCCTTGGCACAACTGAGCTCCTATTCACCTAAAGGGCCTTCATCCACAGCTTGATGGATTATTGCTCTTCGCTCTCGACTGATGCCCCAACCTCACACGTTCCTCAGCCTGATGCCGTGGAGACCGAGGCCTTCAAGATTATTGGAATCTCCCACGATGAAGCTGAGTCTATGGGCCCATCATTTTCCCAATACAGACAGGTTGGTGGTCTCTGTCTTCAACTGCCTCCTTTCTGGTCTTGCACACTCTGCTATTGCTGTGCTCTGTCTCCCCCCCAACCCCTCTAATGGGGGTGGGGGGGTCAGGGGGGACAGAGCATGGCAAGAGGTCTCTGCAGGGTGCACACAGTCTACCATGAATCCCTTTGTGGCGAAACTTCCAAAATCCAGAATCACTGCTTACCTACACTCATTCTTTCCTCTTTTTTCCCATCTGTGGAACCAACTTCTCTTCAATTTCATTCTTCCCTCCAGGCCTTCAAGATGGCTGTTCACCATCATCTAATCCTACCAAAAACCATGACCTCCTCTCCCCCTGTCAACCCCAAGCCCACCTCCTTCCAAGTTTCCAGTTTTTCCTTCTTGAGAGTTTGCTCATGCATCCTCCCATACCCCTCATTCCTCACCACACTGTTATTGTATCTCTCTGTTTTGTCCTTTAACACACTTTCTGGTGTTTCCCCTCTCTGTAACGTTGGGTCCTAATCTATTAAATTTTCTAGCTATTCCACGAACCTCAACTCTGTTCACAAAAGAGAAGGAAACAAAAAAAAGGTGGTGCAGAGTTATTTCTCCTGCCAAAGGCGCGGTAGTTTAATTGTGGTCTGTACTTGTTTAAAGTACGCAATTTGTCCTTGTCATTAGCAACACCTCCGCTCGCTCCTTGCATGGGGTGGCCACAGCCATATCCAATTAATATATTTAGTATTATTATTATTTTTTAATAATAATGGAAAAACAATAGATATTGTAACGAGAGTACTCTTTGTACCATTTGAGTGGGTGAAGCCTTGTTGCACTGCCCTCACCGGTATCGATTTGATTTCCATGACCACTCGATCAAAATTTTCCGTACCCTGCGATGGAGTGGCAACCTGTCCGGGATTGATTATAGCCGCGGAAACATTCCTGACTTGCGGTGAGCACCGCAATGCATTGTGAAACCAGAGTTGGTGTCAAAGCCACCCAATGCTCGCCTGTTTATACATTTATCGTTTTTAAAAGACTCGTCGAACAATTAATATTTTTTATAAAGCATTGCAGTGAAGTCTGATCCAAATAATTTTAAAGCAATATATGTATTTGTATATTGTAATCAGGAACAAGAGCGCAAGTGAGCACAATATACGCCCGAACAAGAAGGTATATACAGTATTGTGCTACTACATGGAAAACAGCATCCTAGTTGCCATGGCAACCACTTTAGATGACGAACGTATGTTGCGACACACTGTCTCCACAGTCTGTACCAATGTACCAAATGTGAAAGTTGAAAACTTTGTGAGTTAGAGTGCGGAGAGGGACAGATGGACGGACGGACGGACGGATGACAGGTATCACATTATACGCCCCGATTTATATATCGGGCGTATAAAAAATAGTGTGGTGGATAAAAACATTAAAAAGGAAAAAATAACTTGCACCAAAAACTTTAACATTTTCACACTAACGCTCACGCTCACGCCGGGGGTATCGCTATAGTTCTCTGTTCTTCGAACAAGCGAGCTAAAAAGTGTAGGCCTCACCGACTCCTTGCATCTGACATTTCATCAATGAAGTATTTTTCTTACCTTGGTCTTCCACACACCCTGCAGGTTTCTTCATCCCGTACATGATGTGACTCTTTCATCCCCTTCTCTACACCGGAGGTTCGTTAAGTAAAAGTTACTCTGCCATCTAGCCCCAAATGCATAAACTAAGATGTAGATTTTTTTTTGTGTCCCAGCATTGAATGGTATTCATGTTTGTTCAGCCACAAGCTTAACCCGTCGAACCGGTATTGAACACAATTATTGCTTACATCTGGTCGTGCGTACATTTGCCTAAATATGGAAAATTCAAAACTTTCAAGGTGGCGTCAAAATCCAAGTCAAGCTTGAACATTTCAGCGAAAATATATAATTTCTCATGTCGGCCTTCACTTCTGTTCGAAGGACTCTTATTATCTTTAATGCCTTCGATCTTTTATACCCATACTTGGTATATACCTGCAGCTATTGATTAATGGGGAAAAAAATAAAAATGATCTGAAAATGTAAAACTCAGTTCTTTTTTTAGCTCGCCTGTTCGATGAACAGAGAGCTATAGCGATACCCCCGGCGTGAGCGTCAGTCAGCGTGAGCGTGAGCGTCAGCGTGAGCGTCAGTCAGCGTGAGCGTCAGTCAGCGTGAGCGTCAGTCAGCGTGAGCGTGAAAATGTTAAATTTTTTGTATTATGGAAAAACTCCTCGACGGATTTCGATGAAACATGGTGGGGGGGGGGGGTTAGGTATGGTCCAAGGATCATGCCATTAGATTTTGGACTTGGTCCCCCCCCCAAAAAAAAATTGTTGAAGAAAATTTTTTTTTTTGCATTTCTACATGTTTTAAGTGATTTCCAACCCCCCCCCAAAAAAAATTTTTTAGAGAAAATAATTTTTTTTTGCATTTCTACATGTTTTAAGTGATTTCCAACTCCCCCCCAAAAAAAATTGTTAGAGAAAAAAAATGTTTTTGCAACTTTTTTTTCAACAAAATTTCGATTTCTTTTTTTTGCATTTCTACATGTTTTAAGTGATTAGGATTTCGACGAAACTTGGTGGGGGATTGGGGGGGTTAGGTATGGTCCAAGGATCATGCCATTAGATTTTGGACTTGGTCCCCCCCCCAAAAAAAAATTGTTAGAGAAAAATGTTTTGTTTTTTTAGCATTTATACATGTTTTAAGTGATTTCCAACCCCCCCCCCAAAAAAAATTTAGAGAAATTTTTTTTTTTGCATTTCTACATGTTTTAAGTGATTTCCAACTCCCCCCCCCAAAAAAATTGTTAGAGAAAAAAAAATGTTTTTGCAACTTTTTTTTTTCAACAAAATTTCGATTTCTTTTTTTTGCATTTCTACATGTTTTAAGTGATTAGGATTTCGACGAAACTTGGTGGGGGGATTGGGGGGGTTAGGTATGGTCCAAGGATCATGCCATTAGATTTTGGACTTGGTCCCCCCCCCAAAAAAAAATTGTTAGAAAAATGTTTTGTTTTTTTAGCATTTATACATGTTTTAAGTGATTTCCAACCCCCCCCTAGAGAATTTTTTTTTTTTGCATTTCTACATGTTTTAAGTGATTTCCAACTCCCCCCCCCCCAAAAAAATTTTTAGAGAAATTTTTTTTTTTTTTTTGCATTTCTACATGTTTTAAGTGATTAGGATTTTGACGAAGCTTGGTGGGGGGGTTAGGTATGGTCCAAGGATCATGCCATTAGATTTTGGACTTGGTCCCCCCCAAAAAAATTGTTAAAGAAAAATGTTTTTGTTTTTTCTATTTACATTTATACATGTTTTAAGTGATTTCCAACCCCCCCCCCAAAAAAAATGTAGAGAATTTTTTTTTGCATTTCTACATGTTTTAAGTGATTTCCAACCCCCCCCCAAAAAAAATTGTTAGAGAATTATAAAAAAATATTAATTATTAGACTTCTTTTAAAAACGATAAATGTATAAACAGGCGAGCATTGGGTGGCTTTGACACCAACTCTGGTGAAATATACAGTGTTGTAATTCATGCTGCGTTACCAGCTGCAAAGAATGCTGTGATGTCAATCACTGCGTTGTCTACTTGCCGAGCTCGACTGTACATTTATCGAAAATTGAGTGTACCATCCGTGTTCTTGTACAAACGTAAATGTTTTGCATGACTTTCGAAACTCGCACAGTATAGTGATGGCGATTTGATGGAATGTGTTTATATTTTACCAAAAGCTGAAGTCAGGTCTGTGATTATACCCTACGAATACCCCCCCCCCCCCTGAAGCTCTACTATCGTTCACCGGGGGTGTGGCGCGATGTTGCTGAAGACGCTCGATTGTATTCACACCACCTCGAGCCAGCCTTTGAACTTTTGAAAGAGAATTGGTAACATTTCATTCATTTGGGATTCCTTATTATTTACAGAAGGGGTGGGACGTTGAGGAAAAGAGGAAAGTCATGGGATTGGAGGTTCGGACGAAAAAAGGAGTCATGAATGAGGAGATGCGAAGGAAATGGAATGTACAGAATTCCAACAAGATGTAGATGGCCTCTTCTGGAAATACAAATTTTATTCCAGGAAAGTATGTTTTTCTCATCGTAGCTCAAATTAAAGTGAACCACAAGTGTGACTCATTTATTTACGTCCAAAGACGTGTGGGAGCCCTGACTGGGCCTTGTATGGTCGTGCGTCCCTGTCGGAAGGCAGCTCTGCGAGTACGCTCACGTTGGGCGGAGGTTTGAAAGGGGAATCTTTTGTGTTTTTCGTTATCATGCAATCACGTTAGAAAACACACTGTGGCAAAGTGCATGAAAAACACATGAGTATGGCCTGATGTTTTTATTTAATTTTACCTTTTAGTTTGACATTCCCCAGCCACCCCTCGCCCTATCTCTTAGTACTACGTTCCTTTTTCTTTCTTTTTTCTTTCCACCGCTGTCGTACAAAGTTCAAACCTGTCGTGTCAGGTGATACCACCTCACCCGACCAATTGAACCAGTTCTACAGCTGTTTTAATCACCTGAGATTTTCACGCAATATATGTTGTGATGTTGATCGTTCGTCTTTTACGATCACCATTTCTGGCACCAGGTACTGTATGTGATTTTAAGGTTGGACATGAAAAAAGCTCCCGGAACTTGACATCACCTCGTGATTGCTCAGGCTGAGCGCTGACGAGCTATCTCGTATTCTAACTTTCCTATCTAATCGGTCACTTTGTGTCTGTCAAGTGCCGCATGTGTTTTTTTTAAAGAAATCGATCATTGTACCTGTTCCAAAGCGATGTCCAGTTAAGTTGCCTGAATGACTACAGGCCAGTGGCATTTACATATAGTATTATTAATAAATTTGAACGTCTTGTGTTCAGTTGTTACTTCCACCACTGAAGTTGGATTGATGTTATCTTTTCACCTCTGTCTGTCTGTCTGTCTGTCTGTCTGTTTGTCTTGTTTCTGAACAGGATATCTCAAAAAGTTATTGACAGATTCAGACGAAACTTTGTGGATGGGTTGGGTAGTTGACAAGAACAAGCTGGTTAAATTTTAGTTCAGGTCCGAATCCAGATCCAGCCTATCAGTGGGATACAAAGCGTAAACGAATCGGCTTGGCCGAGGTATGCGCTCTACCGAGTGCCCTTCACGTTTACAATGTGTCCTTTCTGCATCGTTGGACTCTTTTCCGTTCGCATACCGTGTGAATTGTTCTGCCGATGACGTGCTTTCGCTCACTCTCCATTATGTTTTACAAAATCTTGATAAACCTTGCTCCACCTATGATGGGCTTCATTTTATTAGCTCGCCTGTTCTAAGAACAGAGAGCTATAGCGATACCCCCGGCGTGAACATGAGCGTGAGCGTGAAAATGTTAAAGTTTTTGGTGCAAGTTATTTCCTTTGTAATGTTTTTATCTACCACACTATTTTTTACTGATTACAATATACAAATACATATATTGCTTTAAAATTATTTGGATCAGACTTCACTGCAATGCTTTATAAAAAATATTATTAGACGAGTCTTTTAAAAACGATAAATGTATAAACAGGCGAGCATTGGGTGGCTTTGACACCAACTCTGGTTTATTTTAGTTCTGCTTTTAATACCATTTTACTGTTAAAATTGCATATGAAATGACTTGCTCTTGGTCTTGATGGTTATTTGTGCAAATGGATTTTTTTTTGTTTGTTTGTTTTTTTTAATCTGATAAGCTACGAGACGTTAGAATATGATCTCGCTTTTCAAATCCAATCACATTGAATATTGCTACTCCAATCAAGGATGTGTACCGAGCCCTTTCTTGTATTCTCTTTTTACCGTGTCTATCCGGACAAGCTGAAGTGTGGGTGGAGAGTGGACTGCTCGGGCAAGGCACTGCAGAACTTGTTCTGGCAGGAAAGGCATGCAACAAAGCTATGAGGGCACACAAACTGACTTTGCAAGCTCTGTGGCGTCTCCTGATGCCAAGCCTTCTCTCCTTTGTTGCAGAGGCGGACGAGGACTGCCATGCTTGCATTTCCAGGATGGCTTCTGATGATGACCCGCAGAAGATTCCAGAACTGATAACATTTGTGGATCAGAAAAAGTTCAGGAAGCTCCTGGATGATTTTGTTGAGAGTAGATCTGATGATGTGAACTTCAGCTTCTGATGGCAATATATGGACATGGTCGCTATACTGCTGCAATACACTCGAGCTCAGTGTGATGGCATCTGGGATCTCCATCTTTACTCTTTCAGTCTGATGCTGCCCTACTTCAAACGGTATGACCACCTGAACTATGCACGATGGGGTCGAGTGTATCTAGTCGAGATGCATCAACTTCCAGAATCTGTTTTAACAGAGTTCCAAAGAGACAATTTTGTAGTCAAGAGATCTGCTCACAAGTTCAGCCAAGTAGATCCTGACAGGCCATGGAATGGATAAATGGCACAGGCAAGAAAGGAGGTGGTATCATTGGTATCACCAAGACGACATCAGCTCTGTGAAGGTGGACACTCTCCTTGAACCTGAGATCTCACATAGCAGAACAAACCCATGGAATGTACAGTCTCTACCGTGGGAATACAGACCTTCACAACGAAGCAACCAAATCACGACGAACGAGAGACAATGATGACGAGAATTCTTTACTTTCCACTTTCCAGGGATTCAGTGTGTTCTCATCTGTATCACATCCAGGTACGTTGCAAAACCTTGCCACAAAAGATCTAGCAACAGAGTCAATTCAAGCATCACTACTACGTGCCAAGGAGCTTGGACAAGAAGAAGTCAAGAGATTTGTTCAGGAGGACAGGTTGATCGTGGCTGAGCAATGTGATAAGCCACATGTTTCAATCCATGACCATCTGCGCAGGAATAACGCCACAACATTTGCCACTTTATACGAAGTGGTTAAACACACAAAGGACAAAGACAAGAAAATTGTTCTGAAGACAGACAGAAATGTCCTCCGACGTCTAATTACTGCCTATGAGGCGGGTCGGCCAGTTCATTTGCCATCTGGATTCAAACATGAGCTTCTTCCGGTCCCTGCATCCCTTGCCGAAATGAATGGTACACTACGGACTGGAAACAAATCGTTACTTGCTAACGTGATAACAGACAACATCGACTGTCCTGAGACAATTCAAATTCATGACACGTCAACTTGCCTCATCATTGATGGACAAGCATTGGTAGTAGCTTTTGGAAAGCCTGATGATGCTGTAACCTTTGGAGATCTGGCCGACACGTACGTGAAAACTGTGCTGAAAGCAGGTTCCAAATATCAAAGAATTGATATTGTGTTCGACAGATACGGGGAAGAAACAATCAAGGATACAACCAGAACACGGTGCAGTAAAGCAGCACGGCCAATCAGACGGCTTGTGGAAGGTCGTGATGTACCTCTTCCAAAGAACTGGTCAAATTTTCTGTCACTCGCTGATAATAAAGCAGATCTAGCACATTTCTTGTCTGAGGAACTGTGTTCGCAGGCGCCTAAGGAGAAAGAAATTGTAGTTTCCGGGGGATTTAGAGAGGAACTCGAGGTCAAGTGATCAAAAGGTACAACTGATTTGACACCTCTGAAATCCGCACATGAAGAAGTGGACACATGATTGGTGCTGCATGCCGTCCACAGCCGGTTTAATACAGTTGTGTCTTCCAGGGACACTGATGTTCTCCTGCTTCTGGTATCCGACTTTCGACGTATGCAATGCGAGCATCTCTGGATGATGTTGGGCACATCTAAGAAACGGTGGTACATACCCATTGATGCAGTTTTCAACAAACCACCAAGAGGCTCAGCAGCATCCTTGCTAGCATATCACGCATTGACTGGGTGTGACACCACCTCCTACATTGCGAATCACACCAAACGATCATCATGGAAGGTCTTCGAAGAGCACCATGAATTACTGAAGAACTTGGGCATTTGTGAACTCACAGAGGAAACCATCAAATCGTCAGAAACCTTTGGCTGCAGAATATACAATGTGCACACAACAGACTCTGCTGATGCAGCATGGCATTTATTGTTCTCCAAGACGGGGAAACCAGAAGCCATGGCCCCGACAAGTGATGCGCTCCGTTTCCATTTGATGAGAGTACACTATCAAGCAATGATATGGAGAAATTCCCACTGGCCCACACCTGAGCTTCCTGCGCCCTCTGAAATGGGATGGAGACTCGGGGAATCAGGACTGCAACCCATTCTGTTGGCATTGAGTCCCATTCCAGACAGTTTCCTCGAGATGGTAGCCTGTGCATGTCGGAAACAATGCAAGACTCGCCGCTGCACATGCCGGAATTCAGGATTACGATGCACATCAATGTGTGCATGCCAGCAACAGATTGATGATCAGACTCCTTGCATGAATACAATTTGATTTGCCAAAAAGATGTTAGGCATTCCTGGAAACTGTTTCTGCTGACTGAAATTTGTTCATGTAGCAGCATGAGAGAACTTTGTTTAGTTTTTATGATTACAGACTAGAAACTGTAACTTCTACATTTTACTAATAAACATCGGTAACCATGTAAACATTAATTAAAATGCTTCAAATATGTCTTAACCATTTTTCTTGACCCTCAAAACATAGGTCTCGACATCTCATTTGTCAGGTTTGCATGCACAGTAACAAAGTTATAGCAGAAAATAGATTTCTTGGTAATGGCGGTAGTTAATTAGCATAATAATAGATTTTTGGCATGTTACGAATTTTATTAGCCTGTAGCTTTGATCTATTGCTCAAGGGACATTTCTGAGATGCGTACATGTGTGAACAATGTGCATTTATTTAAATGGTACAGTAGTGCCTGTCCCAAGAAAGTGCCCAAAATTGTCAATTTGGCAGCCATCTTGTTTATGCTAATTAGATGGTCAAAAACTCAAAATTCAGCTTGGGAACAGGGCAAGTCGAATTCAGCATACCTTAATTATGTTAAAAAGTCATTTTCCCAACTTTTACTAAAAAAATGCTTCTCGGATGCAGATTTCTCATAAATACGTCGAGTCGACAATCCTTTTCATCTCCTGCCATTGAGGAAAAGATCCAGAGCTATAAGGACAAATTGGGAGCTTTCAAAAAGATAGTTTTATCCCACTACTGTTTGTTTATTTAATTAATTATAAACTATTGCGAGGTGTTCTAAACAAGCACATGCCGCAACAAATTGTATTGTTTGTTATCATGAATATAGCCATAAATGATATTCTATTCTATTCATGTTTGTTACCAAAGTCAAGGTTGCTTGATATGAAGGATGAGAGATCCTTTTGAACGCCACTGTCCCAATCATGACATTATGTCCGATCATATTTAAATTTTCAGCTTCAATGAGTGAGTCGTCCACGAGCGTGTCCTGTCATATGCACACGCACACACACACACACACACACACACACACACACACACACACACACACACACACACACACACACACACACACACACACACACACACACACACACACACACACACACACACACACCAAAGAGCTTACCTGACAAGTCTTGCCATGAATGTGTCCATTCTCATTTGGTTTTTTGCAAGCTGTGTGCAGAGTCCTTGTCAGTTCTACATTAGGGTTTGACCATCTTTATGACTTCTTCATTTCGTTTCCGCTGCGTCAAACAATTGTAACACGACTGTCCGTTCACGTTACACTCAGCAATAAGTAATGCAGCGGTGAAACTAGATTTTGAGCTTGAAATCAATTTAATGTTTCACAGCTTTATCATCACGCATGCTCTATATGGAGCATCGGTTTTGCCGAAGTAGAGTTACAATCCTGGATGATTTTCCACTCCAACACAGGAAGTCAGAGTGGGAATTTGAAATTGGGCCAGGGTGCGGGGCAATACCTCACCGACTCGTCACAAAGGACACCGTGGGATCTTTAACTTCCACCAATTAATGCCGGCAAATGGGGCACCCAGCTTGAATGTCTATTGATGATTCACCCTGCCTGTGAAATATCAGGCTGACAGTTTATAGCTGGGCCGAGATTCAAAGCCAGAATAGACGCAGCTTTACACCAATTCCAATTTTATTAAGTCTTGACATGAATGTTCATGAAACGTGACGTTAAAATCCAATGTATCCTAATCGAGGCGAGACAAAAAAGCCAATAATTGTTTGAAGAATTATTTGTAATACGAAAAGACAAAAAAAAAACATTTGGAGAGACAAAAAAGGCCAATAAGGAATAGTATGGCCTGTTCTGACAGACAGCATAACATTGCAGGGTCCCAGAAGACTTACTGCAGTTATTTAATAGCCATAAACCATTTGCTGTCTTGTTGATGACCATTTTTGCGACGTCGCATTTCTACAAATAATTATTGTAGTTTAATTAAAATAAAAAAATAAAAAGTTGATTTTCACTCTGATTTGGGAGCCGTGAACTTGACCAGCTATTTATTGATTGGTATTTTGCTTTTGTAATTTTTTTTTCTCTTTTGATTTGTTTTCTTTCCTTTGTTCAAATTTAAAATGTATCCCCCCAAAATGTACTTTAGTGTTGATCCCATTTAAAATTTGATTTATTCATCAGGAACAAATTTTATGTTGAGTCGATTATAATCTCATTGAAGATAAAAGGGCTTCTGAAGGTCGTTGAGTCGTAGGAGGCAAAATACATTCCACATCCGAGCCATGTCCATAATTGGACAAATCAAAATATCTTGTATAAACTTGTTTAAAGAACTGGACCCATTAAAGATCCCCGAAAGCAAATGAGACTTTCAGCATAACCTGCTTGTTAAGTGTCCCATTCAAGCGGTGATCCATTGCAGACCATTCAAGCGGTGATCCAGGTAGCACAACTGCTACCTGGATCTGGATGTCGTCCGATTTGCTTCCTGTACTTATTCTCTAACGTCGGGCAATGAAATAGAAAATTTTTTTGTAAGTGTGTCATTTATTTTGCTTTATTTTTGCAGGTGTATGCTGTGCAACAGCAGGTGGTCAAGATCCGAACCAAGCGTACCGCTTTGCTGGAACCCACGGATCCTTTGTATGACAGCCAGTGGTACCTGGTAAGGAAGAGTTATGCTTCTCAGTAGCAACCTGCCTTTTTATATCCATCTTTATTTTCATTTCCTTTCAAGTGAATAGTAAACACGCAGGAAAATCAACGGCTGGTTTGTTCCATTTGGCTTTTGACATAACTCTTTGCACCACTCTCCTGATCACTTGGCTCTTTGACGACCGATAGCGAGTTGTAGAGAGTTATGTAATCAATTTTTTTTTTTAAACTTTACCAGCTACACAGTTACAAAAGGAATTATCTACATATTACTGTAGATGGCTCATGAGGTATAGGTAGGGGGTTTGGGAGAGGGGGAGGTGAACATTGTGGGAAACCCAAGCTGCGACATACCTGGATTTCACACCCTCATCAAGCCTATACTACAAAGGGAGCCATGCATGCTTCTGCCTGTGCGTGTGTGCAAGTTCCATCCATTGGTTGAACAGTTCCCCCCAACCCCACCCACAATTTCTAAACTACAGCCGCCATAATGTCTATAATCCGTGTAGGCCTGAGGTTTCATTGGCCTCTTTTGTAAGGTCCACAATTTTTTGACTCTCTCACTGCTTTATCTTAACTCTTATTCAATATCTAAATTCATTTTTCTCGGTTGGTTTAAGACTCGGCTGCAAATATCCGGAAGAAAATTGGATGAATATTGTTGTTTTAAATGAAAAATGCATTTTAATAGCTGTTTCTGGTCAGGTGCGATGCGGGAGAAGAGGGAAGTGTGTGTGTGTGTGTGTGTGTGTGTGTGTGTGTGTGTGTGTGTGTGTGTGTGTGTGTGTGTGTGTGTGTGTGTCCGCGCGCGTATCGCTGCAGGAGGGTGACGTAATTGCCTGATGGGTAATGTGCTCACATCCTTCAAAAGTGCCTCTTAAAAACAGATCTGTGATTTCGTGTTTGAAGGTTTGTGAGATATTTTTCTTTTTTCTTTTTCTAATCTCATCGTGCATCAAGGGACCTGATCAAAAAAGCCACGTGGAGTCTCACCTCAATGTTCCCTCTGCCTGGGATCAAGGATACACGGGTCGTGGTGTCGTCGTTTCCATCTTGGATGACGGCATTGAGAAAGCTCATCCAGACTTGGCACCCAACTATGTACGTGTCTTCATCTCACGTTCTCTCTTTATTACCCTTTCACTGTCTGTCTGTCTTCAACTCGAAGGCAATGTCATGTAAGAATTGGTTTGTTACGAGTCTTCGGTTTCTGGACATTCCCTTTTCCTTGTCTTGATCTCTTCTTCTCATGGACTTTCTGTTCCAGCTCACATGCACTTTTCACGTTTCCCCCATTTGTTAGCTTTTCCTGTCTGCTCATATGTCCTCTGTGTACTGTACATATACCTTCTGTTCCCGTATCATGTCCGCACGCCCCTACTTATTATGCTTCCTGTCTGTCTGTCTGTTCCTTATCGAATTCCCCCCCCCCCCAACCTGGTCTGCCAGATACCATCCAATTTATTGTTGATGTGTCGGCATCTCACCCTCACTCTTCCATCTAAAACTAAACACTAACAGAAGCATTACACCGATGAAAGGAGCTAAACGACTTAAACGAGTTAAGTTACCTAAGCTTACTTAAGCTGTTTTTTTTGCCTGGCTCAGCCTCAATCTGTTAAAAAAATAAATAAATAAATAAATAAATGTGTGTTTTACTGCCCCATTACTGCAAGGTGCTTCTTGATTTTATATCCAACTTCTGACTTGCTTTTCACTTGGTCTTGGTTAAACCAGATTGTTTGAATCTGGTTCAAGGATGAAGAATCTGAACATAGATACGGATACAAGTGGCCAGGATGGGATCTAGGCGCCCTTCGGATGTGTAGGGATGAAAGGAGAAACTGTGAGAGCCAGCCAGACAGAGGACCGTGCAGCCAACATCAAAGCAAATGTTCCACAGATTGTGAGGCATTTCCTTTGCCCCTGTTTCAGGACTCTGGGTATTACATGGCAGTTTGTCGTCTTCTCCCACAGCGGCTTTAGAGCCAATTCTGAGGCATTTTCACAATAGAAAAATAAATTGCAAATCTCCAAAGATTGTTCCAGCTGCGCAACAGGTCGTGGAAAACCAGCATGCCATGCTTCAATTGTTTGTAATGGACGGGAGTCGCAGCTTCCCATCCCTCCCCCTCTATTTCACAACGGTTTTTGTTGCCGAATACAAGGATACAGTAAACTATACTACAGGTGAAGGTTTTCAGTGCATTATTTGTTTTTGTATCATGTCATGAAACTTGGTGTCAGTGGATAGTTTTCTGATCCGACTCGGTAGTTTGCTGATGCAACAGCTAGTGTTTACAGTACAGCAGATGTGGACAATCCAGACATTCCACCACGGGAACTTTGATACATTGCTCTTTGATTCGTTGTTTAAAAAAAATTAAAAAAAAAAAACATTTAACCTGTGGTTGCAGCTGCAGAGGAAGGTTCTTTCTCCTCTCTCTTTCAATTTTGTGTGATCAAAGCAACGGTCGTTTTCACATCCGCGGTAATCCGTTTGGGCCCAAGGAGCGCGTCTCAGCTTCACACACTTTCACTTTTATTGGCTTGACAGGAAACCTCCTATATTTCTGAGAAAATGTGCACAAGAAACTTGATTTAGGATGAAATATGAGGATGTATATTTATGACCTGTGCATTTACAAGCTTTGACCTGAGTGGCTTTTGATTGTCTGACATCATAACATCAAAACCCCAAAGCTACTTTGAATGGCCTTCAGTTTATGTCGACAACACATTGTGTTCTGCGGTCATTTTATGTCAGGTCGTACACGGTATCTCCTGGTAAGCTTGTAAATCAATAGACACTGGTCGGTGGGGGTGCAAATGTTGTGCATTTGAACAACGGATTTTGTCATCTGATAAGATCTGTATATGTACCGCCATGGGAAGCAAGGTGCTGCATTAGCCCATCAACTTTTATAATGCCCAAAACGTAGGCCACCTCGTTTCCCACTGCGGTTCACATACTCCGATTGGATTTCAGTTGATAAAATCCATTGTTTCACCTTTCTGTCCACACAGACCGACCCTATGAACCTTCACAGATCAGTATTCCATCGTTATGTAGTTGGCCTGACATTGCTCTCGGCATCCCGTAAGGTAGCTCCCGTACCATTTCTCGCATTGCTCTGTATCGCTTGGGGGGAAAAGGTCACGTCTGTTGCTTATTATGTGGTTTTCTATAATGGCGCGATTACACAGGCATCTTTTGTTAATCGGAGGTTGTTGTTTGTGCGCTTCGGCTTGGGCCGGAGCTCCAAAGCGGTACACTTGCTGCATCCACCTTGTTTGCGCTCTCTTTTATGGTTGACGGCTGGGGGAGAATAGTTATTTTACCCATGACTTGGAAATCTGCACAGTGTATATGAGTGTAATCACTTGCCATATAGAGTAAGGAAATATTTATGGTGACCTTTCAAAAATAGTGGCAACAAGTGAAATCCTTCAATACAGCGCGTTTGGTGAATCAAATGAGTACACTAATGTTAAAGTATGCAATTTATGCTTTTTCAGTTGAAAAACAATTAAAAAGCAGACTTAACATTTGAAATGTAAAAATCTTGTTATTATTGTGATAAGCACCTTTATATATAACGGAAGGAATGAAATCGTTTGATACAGCGTGGCAGGAGGCTGCAAAAGAATGATTGTAAGTAAATTTCAACTACAAATGCATGACGAAACACTTGTTTATGGCTAATATTAAAGAGAATGATGGCATAAGAAGAACTTAGCTTTCTGCGTTCGGCGCAAAATACCATGGTGGATGGAACTGATGTCGTTCATTCGTTCGTACATGAGGGGAGCGTTTCTTCGTTTTTTTCCGTCAAGCAATAAATTAAATGTTTTTCACATATATAACACATTAGTTTCACAAATTTCCATTGAAATACTCGGGTATTTCCGTCAATTGTCGCCATTTCCATCGAGGTTACGCACCGTCATTAGCTGTCTTGAGGCACGTGGGAGGGGGGAGGGACACCGGACCCACCGGAGACGTGGTAGACGACGCCGGGGACATTTCAAACTCGGTGCAATTGTATACAGTGCACGTGCTGTAAAAAGGTAATTAAAATTGCAGCACGTTCGGTGTACCCCCAAGCCCACGACTCTCGTCATCAAAAAAGACGTTCTTTGGAAGCCTTTGGAACTCGAATGATCTCCAGAAAGTTGTGCCGTCGATATCCATCAGAGCTCATCAATTGGTCTATCAGAATCGCCTCTCCTGTATCCTCTTAACCCTTTGAACTCTGGCGGCCGTTTTACCAGCTGCTATTCAAACCTCCATATACCCAAGGGGCCGATTTACCGGTAGCTATTCAAACCTGCATATACCTGAGTGGCTGGATTTTTCTCCAGGGAGCCCAGGGTGGGGGTGCCGAAAGTCCAAGGAGCTCAGGGTTCAAAGGGTTAACATATGATTCATTCCTCTTTCAATCACCGATTTGATGCCCTTTGTTTAGGCTTTAATTTGAGCAATCTTGTGTGAAGGCAATTGTCGCAAACTGACTTGTTTTTGTCAGTCTTTGAAAGTGAATTTATCATGTGAAGCAAAGCTGGAGATGTCTCGAGTATTTTTAGGTCATCTCTTCGAGCATGACCTAATAATATGGGTGTAGATGTCCTTCGATCCGTCCGTTGCGAAAATGACGATTTTCAAATTCTATCTCCTCCTACATTTCTCAAGCGATCTTGAATTTGATTATAGTATATGAATCTATGGGACAATATCTAAATTTGGTCGGGCCGGATTTTCGATATTCGCTTTCGTTTTCGCGTCACGTGACTTCAAAGTTTGCAAAAACTGCCCTACTACCTTCAGGAGGCTATATATTTTCTCGCAGAGATGACCGTCACTCCCGCACGGGGGTAATTTTTTACATTACCTCCACCCAGCGGAGGTGGGCGGAGGTTATGTTTTCATCCCTGTCTGTTTGTTTGTCTGTAGACAGGATATATCAAAAAGTTGTGGATGGATTTATACCAAATTTGGTGGAGAGTTTGGGCATTTGCTAGCATAAACTGGTGAACATGAGATATCTCATGGTGTCGTTCAGAAAGATTTGGTGACTTATTGCGGGCACCCTGAACACATTCCTGCTATACTACTGTGCTTTTTATTAAAAAAATTCTGTGGACTGGAGCTCCATTTCCTCATTTGTTACTTTTAGTTTTTAGACCAAAGCACTGACTTTGTTGCTGAAACTGGAGCAAAGTTCTCCTTTATCTCACCCTAGGATTGCTGCATGGCCTTCCATAAAACTTTCGATGTCAGCACAGTTGTTAGGAGATCCCACCATACTCGTATATGACATCGATGTGGTCGGCATTACCCCAGTCATTGTCAATGTCATATACGAGTATGGTGGGATCTCCCGACGGCTGCTATCAGATCTATAATTTTTTATGCTCTTATTTTGACTTCTTTCTTTCCCACTTTCTCATATCTGGATTCCCCAAACATTCTCACTCTGATCTTGCCTTCTTGTGTTATTCTTTAATAAAAGTGGTCATAAGCAATTGTTATGGCATTCTGACTGCTTGAAATATTATTTTAGCCTCTTTTTATTTCATAGCTGTGCAGTGTTTTGTACTGATGCCTTGGTGCATGTGACGTGCTTGCGTGAGCATGTGTGTAGTCATTTTTTGCCCTTTATAACACTGGACTCTGATACTTTGTTGCTGCAATACCTGCAGCTTCTACTTGAGCCTTTGATGAAAAGATGTCAAAAGGCCGATGGGTGCTTGATTTGCTCTCAAACAAACCAAAATGTTTGGTTTGAGACATCACGGTTACACCAGTAGAATCTACAAGGATTGCCTGTGATCATTACCTCCACCACCGAAGGTGAAGGAGGTTATGTTTTCACCCCTGTCTGTCTATCTCTCTGTCTGTTTAGTGTAGTAGATAGTAGAAAATCGTGCAAATTATGATACAAGCATCAAATTTGTCATTTCTGTTCTGCAGGGCTTTCTCATCAAATCTGCCCGATTGGCCATTTGAAAATGCAAGATGGCGGCCATTTTTCAAGATGGCTGCCAAGTTAGCCTCCCGAAGCCATCCATTTGAAGTGAGCATTTCAGCACTGATGCCTCTGTTGTGAGACCAGGCTCACTCTGTTGCAACGATCAAGCATGTCATGGAGAAGGTCTGTGATCCAGTGGCTTTCCTGAACCCAGGGCACACACCTGTCATTGCTGCTGACCAACCGTTGTATGCTCTGGCAAAACAAATACAATGGCAGTGGCCCGAATATGGAGAGGACAAGTTCGTTATCATGTTTGGTGGACTTCATATAGAAATGGCTGCACTAAGATCGATAGGAACACTACTACAGGACAGTGGCTGGACCAGTTCCATTGTGGAAGCAGAGGTGGCCTCATCTGGTACAGCAGAGTCTTTCCTGTCTGCATGCAGTGTCACCAGGACAAGACAAGCACACCAGATCACTGCATGCAGCTTGTACAAACTGATGAAGGAAGCATACCATGACTACCGCTCTGAAGAGTCTAACAGATCAGATCTAACCTTTGAAGGTTGGAGTGAACAACGGAGGCAAGAGAGTCCACAGTTCCAGTTCTGGAGTCTGGTGCTGGACATGGAGCTCACCATATTCACCCTGATCCACTCATTCAGAGAAGGAGACTTCAACCTGTACCGTGAAGCGCTTTCAGAACTGGCACCTTACTTCTTTGCGAATAACAATGTCAACTATGCGCGATGGATCCCAGTTCACCTCCGAGATATGATGTCGGTTAAGCAACAACATCCAGATGTGGCCAGGGAGTTTCACAAAGGGAACTTCGTTATCCACAAGTCGAGAAGAGAATTCTCTGCCCTGGCAATTGACCAAGCCCACGAGCAAAATAATGCAGTCATCAAAGGTGACGGAGGAGCAATTGGGTTGACAGAAGACCCGGCAGCACTTCGTAGGTGGATGGTCGCTGGACTCGAAGTGAGTCATCTTGTAGCGGGATACGAGGCCATGTCTGGTATGAAAGATGCAACCAACAACAGCAGACACCATGAGCAGACACTGAGTGCCCATAAATCTTTCTTTGAAAAAGTGAAAGCACTCTCTGCGGTAATGCAGGAGATGGGCAACCCATTCCAAGAATAATCAGCCCACCTACTGGTACTAGACATGAAGAACATTGCAGACCCAACTCTCGCTGAAATGGTAGCTACACATCACCAGCGGGGCAAAGAGCAGTTCCATTCATTCATGGAGGGCGACAGAATGAAGTTGAATGTCCTTTCTATCATCCAATCAAGAAAAACATTGTTTCTTTCTTCAAACAAGAGCAAGCTGGGGGAAGTTCGGAGGAGAAAGTCCTGAAAGACGACTGTCAGCTGTTCTCATGACTGTTCATCTCATGCCAGAACAGGCAGTGTGACTTGCAAGAATTCTTGAAACATGAGAATCAGTCACACCCTGCATCTCTCAGTGACAGTGGCAAGCTTCATACATGTCAGAAGTCACAGCTGGCTGAAATTCTTGAAGCGCAAGTGAACATCCCAGACAGAGAACCAAGGGGAGATGCAATCATCATTGATGGCTCGGCACTTATCAATGCCCTACCTCCACACACTTCAAAGATATTTGATGACTATACTAAAGAAGACATCATCCCAAAGGTGGAATCCTATGGTGCCAGGTACGAGAGGGTGGACGTAGTGTTTGATGTGTACAAGAAGTCAAGTCTGAAGTCCGAGGCAAGGTCGAAAAGGGGGCAAGGAATCAGAAGAAGAGTGACAGGAACCAGTAAGACCCCAAGTAACTGGAGAAGCTTTCTTCGAGATGACAGCAACAAGACTGAGCTGTTTCACTTTCTGGATGCTGTGTCTCCATGTTGTTATGAAGAAGCTGACAATCAAATATTTGTACACGCCAGGGATGCAACGACGGATGGTAGCAAGTCCATTATCATTAAGGCTAATGACACGGACGTACTAGTCATAGCAATATCTGTACTGCCATCCTTACAGGAACTAGGTCTTGAGAACATGTGGATTGCCTTTGGCCAAGGAGCCAAGGCGCGATGGATTCCAGTCCATGAGGTAGTTTCTGCAATAGGGCCTGAGAAAGCTACAGGGATCCCATACTTCCATGCGTTCACTGGATGTGACGTCGTGTCTGCCTTCCATGGTAAAGGGAAGAAAACTGCATGGCAGACTTGGAACGTCTTTGATGATGTTTCTGAAACATTCACCAATCTCAGCCAGCATCTAACATTGATTCGTGATCTTAACCTGCAGAGGCTGGAGAGATTCGTTGTCCTCATGTATGACGGATCAAGCGCAGCCAATGGTGTGGACGGAGCAAGACTGGATCTCTTTGCCCGCAAGCAGAGGCTGTACAACTCGATTCCACCAACACAGGCAGCCCTCAGAGAACATGCAAAGCATGTGGCCTATCAGGCTGGGATCATCTGGGGCCAGGCAACCATCTCCAGTCCAGACACGAGCAGTACCGCTGAATGGGATGGACACAGAAAGGAGAGACATGGCAGATATGTTGGACAACACTACCCCCGATTGCAGCCAGCTGTCAGGAACTGAACAAAGTGTTCCTGTAAGAAAGGTTGCCACCAGAGATGCAAGTGCTTTCAGTCAGGGCTCCCCTGCACAGTACTCTGCAGCTGCATATGTGGACAGTCGCAGCTGGAGGAACATTCGCATGGTATGCATAACTTTGAACAGTTATGAGCCAGGGCTCAGTTGCAGAAAGGCCTTAGCTTCATATGACAATCATTAAAGTGGTGCAAAATCAGAAAAAGTGTGTGTCAGGGGGCTTAAAAACAGGAAAATCCACTCCAGCAGGCTTGAAAACATAGGAATCCACACCTAGATCATGCAAATCGGACAACTACAAATACTTCCAAGCAAAAAGTCAACTTCGGGAGGCTATCTTGGTGGCCATCTTGAAAAATGGCCGCCATCTTGGATTTTCAAATGGCCAATCAGTCAGATTTGATTAGAATCCCCTGGAGAACAAATGTGCCAAATTTGATGCTTGTATCATCATTTGCTCGGTTCCTCTCAAAAATTGCTGTTATCTGACCCACCTGTTTGTTTGTTTGTTTGTTTGTTTCTCTGTCTGTCTTTGTGCAGAATATCTCAAAAAGTTGCGGACGGATTCGGACGAAACTTTATGGCCAGGTTGCGTGTGTGACGAGAAAGAATTGATTTGATCTTGGCGAAGATCCGAATCCGGATCTGATAATCTTTTTAATTTTTCAAGTGATTCTTCACCACTGAGAGATAGGGCTAAATTAATACATAGCATGATATTTCAAAAATATGTTCTCGTGGATTAGGCATTGCGTGGTGGAGGTATGCACTCTACCGAGTGCCCTTCTAGTTATTAAATGTCACCATCTTGCAGCATTTGGGTGAAAAAGCAAATCTGTCTTGACTCTTGTTTCAACTGAAACTTTACTTTCACTTCTTCCTTCTTGGGTGCCCAAAGAACATGCTGGATGTGTTTGTACACAAGTCATCTGCAGACACAGCACCATGAGGTCATACATTGCACAAATCTCATTTTCTTACAATGAACCATCTCTCAATACAACATGATGGTCGAATCTCAAATATTAAATATATTAATAATGCTTTGAGTCAAAATCAAAGACATAAAGGCATCGGAGCAAATCATTCAAGAGAACAAAACACAGACCACAATGAACAAAATTATTTCTCCGCTGTGTCAATTAGGAATTGCATTTCTTGCTCAGTGGAGATTGTTATTTTCCACTTGATGATGTGAATTCAAATTGAATGAAATAATCAGGTCAAATGATTATATTTTGGAAATTTGACTTCGTTGGCCAAATATATGCTTTGCTGTGCATCATGCTCGTTTGACTAGAATATGGCTATCTTTAGAGCTGTCCGAGTTTCGAGGTTTGCACAAACAGGTTGTGAATTCTGTGCTGTTTTGTTCTAAACATGGTCAACATTTCTTTGTTGGGGCAATTCTGCTTGTCGTTTTGACAGGGAACATTGATTTAGGTAATTGTTGCTTTCCTCCCTTTTCCAGGATCCAGATGCTAGTTACGACCTCAACGGAAATGATCCGGATCCCGAAGCTCGTGAAACTAAAAACGACAATAATCGGTGAGTGATGTGAATGTCTTTCTGGCTCAACATAATATTCCACTGTACCTTTGAGGTCTTCATGCTATTACTTTGAGGGTGGCTGTTGTTCACATTAAAATACAGTAGTTTCCTTGACAACTTGGATCGCTTCCCATGTGTGCAAGGGGAGGGGAGGGGGGGGAGGTGGATATAGATTGATAAACTTCATTATAATGAGATGGCTAAAGTTCCAAGACATTTAAAAACATGGACAGGACATTATTACTGACACGCCAATTTCATTCTGTTAAAAAAAAAA
>NC_140971.1:16115752-16120752 GCF_056783735.1 Eptatretus burgeri
TTTCAAACAGATAATTTGCTCCTGAAGCGATTTACACTTCATTCGGCAAATGGTTTAAATACTTATACAATTAGGAATCATCTAATTTTCTCTGTTTATCTCACTTATTCACATTTTATCTGCATTATTTAGCTTCATCATATTAGAGTAGTTTGTTAAGACTCGAGTTATTAAGTTTGATTTGAAATCTTAAAAAAAAAAAGAGCTCTGTCTCGGCATGCATTCGTGCTTCCTTCCCTCCCTCCGTACGTCCGTCCGTCCATCTGTCCAGCCGTGTGACTATATGCCTGTTATTTCCATACAATTGGAATGTACCTTTCGATCCTTTCAACTGCCGAGACCCCTTCGACCTTTGAAGACACTCTAAGACCCTGAGGACTCTTTGGACCCAAAAGACCAAAAAGACCCCTAAGACACCTCAGACCCCTTAGACCTAAACACCATTTCGACACCTTACACCTTTCAGACAGATTACACAGCTGAGACCCTTGACCACTTATTGTACACCACTTGGATCTTCTTATATCACAAATGAAATTTCAAATATATACAATATCACCAGTATTACAAATGAAATTTGTAGAAAAGAAATGTTTGGATTATGATTAGTGTAAACTGTAAATCATGCCAACAAAGCAATTCTATGACGTAAATCTCTGCAACGGAGGTGAGCGTAGCAGGCCGAACCATGCTTATCACCATGATATAAGCTCAGGTGGCATCAAATGTGAAAACTTTGGAGGGGGGGTTAATATGTTTTGCAGGCCACTGTATATGTATGTATATATATATATATATATATATATATATATATATATATATATATATATATATATATATATATATATATTGTTGTAGATCTCCGCCCGTTGGCGTGCGGGCGGCCGCGTTTAGCTAATGGCGGCCGCTCTCGCCCACCGACGTAGCAATCTAGTCGCGGCTTCCGGATCAACGCCGAAATCTAGCCACGGGTGTGTTTTTAACCACATCTTACATCAGCCAACTATTCTGTCCACGCGTGACGGTCCGATCGCCGAACTATCGATTTACCTAAGTATGCGCGCAGACAGAAATGCCGGGGATTTACACCTCGACAGAACCCGTACGGAGATGAGCCGCTTAAGCCGCTCGCTCCGTTTGTGATTGCAGAGCGGATCATCACCAAGCCCGTCGGACCCGATTCTCTTATCGGCTATTTAAAAACCAACTATATTCCGAACGCAATTATGGCAGTTCAATTGAGGGAAAGGACGCAACGAACAGGTGAACATTCAAACAATGACATTTATTTCCAAAAACACGTATGCAGGCATGCATGTATGCAATCATGCAGGAATAAAACAAGACAAAAGAACAACTACCGTTCTATGGTTATTTATACATAGTCACTTAACATTTCACTACTTCAAGGACACGGTGCCACGACATTCATACAAAGAAAAACCCCAGGAAAGGCAAGGGCAGAACTGGACCTCGTGGGTCTTTAATAGTTCACGGAGCTGTGGAGACCGCAGGAACTCCGAGAGACCGTGCTGGTTACCTGCCACCTTCATGGTGACCTGCTGGGCGACCCTCGACATTCCGGCAGCACGGAAAGTAGTGCCACGCGACTTGGTCGGCCCAGGCCCCGCCGTGCGGCCTGGTGATTTGGCCGAGCCGATGACGCCTCAGGGGAACAAACGGGCTTCTGCTCTTTTTGAGTTGATGCTCTTTTAAGAGCCTGCCCGTTCCTCTGCATCTGTTCGGACCATCTCGAGGCCCGATCACCTCAGAACGCTATTTCGCTGGGTGGCGACCTCTCTCCGGCTCTCTCCACCGACCCGTGGTTCTGCGTGGCACAGCAGGCTGGTTGCGCTCCGACTGCCCTCCGCTGGACTCTCTCCTTGGCTCCGGCTCCAGTCTCCTCGGCTCTCTCCGACTGAACTCCACAGCGAACCCAGACCTCCACCTACTCCGCAACTTCTCACTGATATGACTGACTCGACTCCAGACTCCTGACTCGACCGCGCGCTTGGCGTTCAGCGTGCCTTTTTATCGGGTCCATGGGTGGGGTTTGATCTTTGACCTCTCCCCCTTCACCCCCTGCTGGCTCCGCCCTTTTTGTGTTTTTGATCCGATCGTCGTGAAACGCAAAGAAAGCGGACGTTGCAGAGATTAGCTTTAACACGCGGACGTTGCAGAAGACATCGGCTCCCGCCTCAACAGGGAACCCTCACGTCTGTTGCCAGAGATGTTGCGCGATGAAGACGCTGTTGCCGGTAATAAAATGGCGGCGTTTGTGGAAATGAAGGTGAGGCGATGTTTGTTGTGGCGAAGGTGGTGAGGAGATGTCGTGGTTGTCGTTGTGGAGATGGTTGATGAGAGCGATGTTTTCGTTGTGGGGAGGTTTGATGAGATGTTTTTGAGGAGATGTCGTGGTTGGCATCATGGAGATGTGGTTGGTCCAAAATAACGATAGCAAAAGAATAATCCTACCTCAAAGATCACAGCCCGGTTACACGCATAAAGCCCTTTAGACATCGGTGGGGAAATATATCTGAACACACACTTATCGACATAACTGATCTCTGGGAAACCTGAATGGTGTTCTGTGAATTTCCACAGCCGTAACAATATATGTATACGTGTATATATGTATATATATATATACATATGTCTTGGGAAAAAATCCAGGGGCATAGAAAAGGCCCCTTTATATGGTATGTGCGATGTGGCAAACTAGAGAAAAGAAGGGACATTGCATACCTTGTAGTAAATGCTGAACAAAGTAATAGAAGGGACATTCCATGGCTTGTGGAAAATACGAGATGATAAAATATATGGCACATTCAAAAAATCTCATGTGCATGCTGTACTACCCTTGTATTCTTTGGAGGTGAAACAGACACCGGTGTGTGTGTGTGTGTGTGTGTGTGTGTGTGTGTGTGTGTGTGTGTGTGTGTGTGTGTGTGTGTGTGTGTGTGTGTGTGTGTGTGTGTGTGTGTGTGTGTGTGTGTGTGTGTGTGTGTGTGTGTCATTGATTGATATCTACATATGTGGGTTTCAGAATGTGGAATGGAGTCCTCCCAGGACATGTTCAAGCCATCCACCTTCATTTTAGTAAGGGGTCACGATTCATGGACCAAGTTGTGAAGTTTTCTGTTCTCAAAGTTTTGTGCCGAGGGCTCTCTTCGGGATCGTCGCTGAGCCCCGCACAGTTTCCAATAGTAGTTAGTTTGCTATAATATTCCCAGGGATGGTTTTTAGCTCACCTGTAAACTAGTTCTGGGGAGCTTGTGGGATGGAGTGTCGTCCCTCCGTTCCTTCACAAATACTTGCAACTTCTTCTCAGAAACTACACACACGATTTCAATGAAATTTGACCATGATCTTCATCACCCATGATGGTATAAAAAAAGGGGGTCTGAAGGGGTCTACAGAGGGAGTTTACGTTTGGGAGGGGTGGAGTGGTTTGCTTCCCCAAAGAGGTATTTACTTTCTTCTCAAACGATACACACAATTCTGATGCAACTTCACAACAACCTTCATCATCTAAGACATACCAGAGTTTGTTCATGACATTAGAAAAAATCTGGCTCTAAGGGGATTTAAGGGGTGTTGCCCCCCAAAATATGTATTTGCTTTCTTCTCCACAACTATATGTATAATTCTGATGAAAGTTAACCACCATCTTCACCACCCATGATGTACTAAAGTATGTTAACGACATTAAAAAAAAAATGGGATCTCAGAGGATCTATGGGGAGAGGGGGGTTGCCCCCCAAAATATACATTTGCTTTCTTCTCAGAAACTATACAGGCAATTCCAATGAAACTTGACCACCATCTTCACCGGCCATGATGTACTAAAGTTTGTTCATGACATAAAAAAAACAAATTGGGGTCTAAGGGGTTCCAGAAGGGAAAGGGTGGGGAGTGGAAGGGTTGCCCCCCCAAAATATGTATTTGATTTCTTTTCTGAAACCACACACACAATTTCGATGAAACTTGACCACAACCTTTATCACCCGTGATGTACCAAGGTTTGTTTATGGCATTAAAAAAATACAATCCATCGGTATTTACTTTCTTCTCCATTATATATTTTGTGGATCATCCATGCTTACCAGTGGTTGCCTGTGTGCGTGTGTGTGTGTGTGTGCGTGTGTGTGTGTGTGTGTGTGTGTGTGTGTGTGTGTGTGTGTGTGTGTGTGTGTGTGTCAGTGTGTGTGTGTGTTTTCGGCCATTAAGCATAACATATCATTCTCTTTACTAACCCCTCAACTTTCTCTCTTCTTTTTTTTTCTGTCTCTCTGTCTCTCTGTCTCTAATTCCCCCCACCAGAAAAGCGACGGGTTGTATTTGCTTGTATATTTTTGAGGACCCGGGGTCGGAGGCGAGAAGACCAGGGATGGTTTTTAGCTCACCTGTAAAGTAGTTCTGGGGAGCTTGTGGGATGGAGCGTGAGGAAAACTACCTCGTGTTCCCACCAGACTCTCTTGAATCGCAGGTTGTCGCACACGAATAACTTTGTGACACGGCGGGTCGCCACTCGCCCGTGAAACGCCAATATCTCAACCACGTGATGTGGGGTCCTCTGTCTGATACCGTTTACCTAAAAGTCACATGGTTTAATTACCGGGGGACATGCCCTCGGTACACCTTGTTCAAACTGGATCACCTTACTGGATCAGATGCAGCCGAGCATAACTGCCCAAGGACGTACCAGCTAGAAAACAGATCGTTGGGGGATAACGTCCCGGCTAAGCTCGGATACAAACCATGCTGGACCAATGAAGGAAAACACAAAAATGAGCCGGGAACATTTCTACACAAAACATTTATTTACAATTAAGCGAGGAAAGGTATGTGGCACTAAATTGGGTTTATTAATATGTACAGCAGAGGACAGCAAGGAATTTGTGGGATGTGGCAACAGGCAAGCAATTTACAAAAGCAGACAGAGCAGACTTATCCCATTAGAACTTCTACAATCTTAACTTGTGCCATCACACACACAC
>NC_140971.1:16128252-16133252 GCF_056783735.1 Eptatretus burgeri
TGCTCCAAAAACGGATCAAAAACGACACACGCCCACTTTTGTGCCGTCCAATCGGTGAGCGAGGGGCGATTTGGCCCCGCCTCCAGGGCGTTGGAGGGCGATCGCTATATGCAAATTTATGGATCAAAATGCATTCACGCCCACTTTTTCTCGGGCCAATGGGGAGCGAGGTGAAAGGTCGAAGGCAGGGGGTCAAAGATGAGAGAGCGAAGCCACGGGGCTTATATAAGCGACCGCGTTCGTCAAGTCGAGAGGGAGTTAAGACTTCGCAGTCGGTGGAGTTGGGAAGAAGAAGCAAGAAGGAGTTGGTCGTCGTCGTGTGCGTTGGAGTCGGAGCGAAGGGGACGGAGCTGTGGAGAGGCGGCGAGGGCAGACGAGGGGGTGCTCGCGTCGTGCCGGGAGCTGCACACCAGGGAGGCCGACGGCGCGACCTGGTCGAGGTGGAGACGCTCGTCGCGGGACTCGAGGCAGAGTAGAAATCCTCCTTTCCCCCGAGCATCAGCAACCCCCTCCTGTTTCCCCCCGCGCTGAGATAGTGCGACCAAGGGGGCCCCTTTCCCACCCCCTACCAGACACTGTCCGCGAGGCCCGCGGAGTTGAGGCACCATCGCCGCTCCGCGTCTCATCACCAGACGGGTAGGCCCGACCCGGTCTCGGCCTCAGGCCCGCCTCATCCTTGAGGGTTCTCTTTTCTTTTTCTTGGTTTTGGATGTGTTGTCGGCGCCGTCTGTGAAGTAAAATTGTATAAGTGTTGCCGTGTGCTCGCGTAATCGGTATTCGATCTGCATTGTCGCATTTGCTTTTTGTGTAAAATTGCATTGTGTTTCTTTTCCTTCTATGTGCTTTTGGTGGAATTGCATTGTGTTTCTTTCCTTTTCTATGTGCTTTTGGTGGAATTGAATATGTGTGCTTTCCGTTCATCGCGAATAAATGTGCTTTGTGTTGAACTGTTTCCCGCTTCGCTTCGTCATTTCTTTCATTGAATCCTCATCTTGCTTCACGTAAAGGGTTGGTAGTGGGCTGAATACGCCCGATAATTAATCGAACCGTCGAGGTCGACGAATAACACCGCTCGGTTATCCCGATAGTACGGAACGGGTCGCTTAAGTGGCCCGTGTCCGAAGTCGACCTGTGGCGAGGTGCGATCGCCCGGTCTACCCTCCGTGTGGGTACTTAGGTAGGTCGAATTTGGCGAGCAACCCTATCCCACGCGGGGGCCGATTGGCTCGATCGCGGTGAGACCGAAAGGTCCACCCGTGACTGGTTCCCGGCGTTGGTCCGAGAGGGTCACGACTGGATTGTCCGTCCGGTGGGCGACGTTCCGCGATTCGAGTTACGTGGCCGTCAGCACGCCGGCGGGCGCGAATCCGTAACACTGGTGTCAGGTCGTGCGATACAAATCCATCGCCCTCCTCGCGGCACTGGTATCGGAGAACAGGAAAACGGGCTCTCCTGTCTCCAATTAAATTCACGGGAATCGGTCCAGGGGTGAGAGAAGCGACCCCCGATTCCCTCCAAATTACGAGCGAGCGAAATTAACCCTTTAAGAGAAGCAAGATGGCGTCTCAAGGCGAGCGGGAGCCGGGGGTATTAGAAATGGATGTAGAATGTGTAGAATCCATGGCTCAGGATGGAATCCCCGTGCAGGAAATGTTGATTGTGCAGGAACACGGACTCGCCCAACTGAACCCAGAGCCCGAAATGGGTGCGGCAGCGGCCGCGGTGTATGACACCTCCCCTCCCCCTCTCCACCAAAACCCTTCCCCAACCCCTGCCGAAACGGCTCACTCAAGCGCACCCGACATGGCCCAGCTATGCGCCATGCTGGCGGAAATGACAGCGAAGATAAATGCGAACATGAACGAGAAGATGGATGCGAATACACAACAAATGAACGAAAAGATGGATGCGAATACACAAAAATTGGATGCGAATACACAAAAATTGGATGCGAATACACAACAAATGAGCGGAATGGAAGCAAACATGAAGGAAGAAATGAAAGAGCTACGGGGTGAGACGCAGAACATGGGCCGATGCCTGCAGGCGGGCATGAAGGCCGTGACCAGGGAGATAGGAATGGCGACTCCACGTGTGGAAGCAAACGAGCTGGAAGGGGGTGCAACGGCTGACAGGCCCGCGGTGGAGGCGGGTAAAAAAATAATTCGGGGGGCGTGTTGGGCGAGGGTCGTGACAGAGGAATCGACGGTGACCAAAAGGGAAAAATTAAATGGGGAGACCAAAACGTGTGAGACGAGACACGAGGTGACGACGACAGAAACTTATAAATGTATAGAGACACGGGAGACAAAAAAAATAGAGAGACTTCATGATAATGACAAGGTAAGTGACGCACACACACACACGGAGGGAGTGGAGGATAATGGGGTTGAGCTCGCGGAGCGTGTAGGGACCCAGTGCGAGCACCTGGGTGGCCTCCTCCAGGAACGAGGGGAGGGAGTATGCCCCCTTGAGGCGAGTCACGACCAGGTGAGTTCGGTCGTGCTTTGCGAGGTTGAGGGGACGAGTGCTGTGGACAGGTGCACGGAAAGCTTGGGGGGTATAGAGGCCCCGGAGACCCTTGTGGGGACACGAATCCCCAGTGTGGTTGTCCCTGTGTGTGTGGTGCAAGGCGTGAGTGCGTCCCCGTGTGTGGAAGCGACCCCGTGTGTGAGTGGTGTGGTGGCGATGGTGCCGGAGTACGTGCTTCCCAGCACGCCGTGTGTGGATGAGGCACCGTGTGTGGAAAAGGCCGTGGGTGTGGATGAAACGGCCAGTGTGGATGAGGGACCGCGGGTGAGTGCCCCCGCGTGTGTGTGAGGCACGGTGTATGAGTGAGGCACGAGTGAGTGGAAGGCCGCGAGTGAATGGAGCACCATGCGTGAGTGAACGGCCGAGTGCAAGGGAGGCCGTGTGTGTGAGAGAGCGGTATGTAAGGGAGATGTCGGTGGGCATGCGGGAGCACGCAGCCGCGTCTCCCGGGGTGAATGTGATGGAATGGACTGTGAGCGTCGTAACACGCAGGTGTGCGTGGGTTGAATGGAGACGGAGACGGCGACATGGGAGAAACGAAAGCCGAGTAGCGGCTGTGGTTGTTTCGGGGACCGTGCCGGGTTCACCCAGCAGTGAGCACGAGGTCCGTGCTGTGCAACGCACGAGACCACCACGTGCTCGCTTGCGAGAGTGAAGTCCCGGTCCGGAAACGCACGCGGTGGATTTGCCGATCCCGCGGACGGACAAAGTTTAGGCAGGATAATGGATTTGGACCGGACGGGTTCTCCACGCGATCGTGTGTGTTAAGCTCCAACGGGCAAAGCACATGTGTTCGCGTGGGGAACCCCTCGAGACGTGGGGCTTGTGTTTTTTTATGCGCACGGTGACGCCATGGCTGCACGTGGGGTTGGAATCCGGCAGGAGGGGTATCTCTGCCGGATGGTACCGTCCAAGGAGGGACGAGGAACACGTGCAGCTGCATGACGTCACGGGCAGGTGCAAAGTGCGCGAGTTGCCGCGCTGGCGCTGCGCATGAAAAAAAAAAAAGCAAGCCTCACTTTCGGGTGCACAGGATTCCTGGGCAAGGGGTGGAAGACCCCCTTGACCTGGGCACAGGATGAAAACTAGTTAGGGGGAAGGGTTAGCTTAGCTAGACCGACTTCATGGGGCAGGGGTAAGTCCTCATGGAGTCCGTGGAATGGATTAGTTAGAGGGATGATAGCGAGATTTAGGTTGGGGAATTGATTAATGGGATTATTTGGAGACATGACAGACTTGTGAATGTGTAGAGGGGATGTAGTTTAGCGACGTCGTGTTCAAAGGAACGTGCTATAGTGTAAGGGACGACGTGGGAGCACGAGTTAGTTAGGGGATGTAGTTAGGAGGATGGCAGAGTTCAGCGGTGAGTGTGTTGAAGAGTTGGTGAGTGAAGTGGAAGCATGTGCTTGGTGAGTGAGTGAGGCCAGCGGGTCTGTGTGAGTGGAGCGAATGGGGAATGCATGGTGCGATGAGTGATTGGGGGGAGGAGTGACTCCCGCCCAAGGGACCCCGGGGTCAGTGTAGAGTGAGTTAGCTGGGTTAGTCAAATTAACAAATAAGGAAGTCGTTTTGTTGTTGGTGGGGAAGTAGGCTCGAAACCCGTTTGGAGGGGTGCAGGAGCCCTGTTGACGGGTTGGGAGCGTGGCTGCGAAAGGTGAGTATCGCTGAGTGGGTACCCCGGGCACCAGGCTAGTCGGCCGTGGTAGGCCAAGGGCCCATGGGGGGCCGGGATAGCGTAGTGGGCACGGGTGCGTCTGCTTGGTGCGGAGGCCCGGGGCGCCATTAGCCGCGTGGGCAGTGTTGTGGGCAAGGGTGACCCTCGGAAAGGGGCCTGGGAAGCCAGCCTGCCACGTGTGCGTTTCAGGGGAGGTGCCATGGGGGGCACTCCCCGGTGTTAGGGAGCTGGTAGGTTCGGAGGCAGTGTAGTGCCCGGGGGTGCCATAGCGGGAGATTCGGCAGAGGGTCGTGCCTGCCAGAGGGAGCCACGTGTCCCAGCCACGAGACCGTGTGAGGGCACGGAGAGAAAATTGGGGGGCGAGGCCCGAAATTGTAAGGACACCAACACAGGCGACGGGAATCTGGGTTGTTAGAACCAATAGTTTAAGCGAGAGGCGCTTGTTGAAAGCCCCGGGGTAGTTTAACAGTTAAATGGTTAGGGTAGATTAGGAAGTGTACACTCCGCACCATCCATCCCCTCGCTGTCGTTGTGGGCCGCTGGACCCACTTTGGTTATAGATCGCTGAACTCTGGGGAGGCCATTCTGAGGCTTCGTTGGGCCTCGACACAGGACGTTAGCTCTCCCTTGTTCCCCTCCGGGAAGGGAACGTAGGGGTTGGGAGTAGGCTAGGTGACAGGATAGGTTAGCCGAACAAGGACGATAAAGGGGGTTAGGGGACGATTTATAGTGGGGGAGTAAAAATAAAAACAACAAAAAAAATTAAGTTGGGGCTAAATTGGGGTTTGACAAA
>NC_140971.1:16138252-16143252 GCF_056783735.1 Eptatretus burgeri
TACTTAAGAGATACCTCACCTACGGGACCTGGATGGTGGTTTGCGAATTTCCACAGCCGTAACAATATATACATATATATATAATTTATTTTTTATATATTAATTAATTAATTTATATGTTGTATGTTATATGTTATTTATTTATGTTATATGTTATATAGTTATATGTTATATATATTTATATGTTGTATGTTATATATTTATATGTTATATATTTAGGGCTTCTTCAAGCTGGCTTGAAAGCCCTATTGCTTTTATATATATATATATATATAAGTTATACGTTATATATTTTTATATGTTGTGTGTGTATATATATATATATATATATATATATATATATATATATATATATAAGTTATACGTTATATATTTTTATATGTTGTGTGTGTATATATATATATATATATATATATATATATATATATATATATATATATATATATATTATATTTTTTTTATATATATATATATATATATATATATATATATATATGTTATATGTTTTTTATATATATATATATATATATATATATATATATATATTTGTATACAGACCGATGGAAGTTTGTCGAGTCAATCGCATTGGCAATCATTTCCATGGAAAGGTAATTGCACAATATTCAGAAGAGACCTTCCATTGTGAAAATCTCTGGGGATGCTCGAATGTTGTGTTTTACCTGGAAAGGTGCCTACTTTGAAGGTATCGCATGTCAGTAGTTCCTCGGGCAAGTGAAATTCTTGTGTAACTCGTGACATAATTTTATTTCTATTCTTCACCTGAACTACTATAGAATGGCCTCAATTAGGCACTGATTCCATTATTGCAAATCTCCAATATTCTTGTCTCTGCCGCTTCCTGTCATTCTCCTCCACGTAGCCATGGGACACGGTGTGCTGGTGAGGTGGCAGCAGTGGCAAATAACAGCGTGTGTGGTGTGGGAGTTGCATACAATGCAAAGATTGGTGGTACGTATCTCAGAAACCTGGATTTAACACCTCATTGCACCTGTCCATTCACAAAAATGTCCTGACTTTTTATTTGTTTGAACACACCTCTCCCCCCCTTTAATTTCTTCCTTTTCTTTTTCTTTGAATGTAATCTCCCCCCCCCACCCATGCCCCCATTTCACCATGCCAGATGTGATCAATGTTCTGCCTTAACTTCCTCTTCCTCATTACAGAATCAACCTTTCCCCAATTATTTGATTTGTTCTTTTGAATAACAAAACCTGTATATTTATACTGATCAGGAAAAATATTGTGGCAGAACATGTCAAGTGGGCAGGATGGTTTGTGGAGGGGGTAGTCTGCAGAATTGACTGCATTATTTGGCTTGGACCAGTTTTTAGCTCGCCTGTTCGAAGAACAGAGAGCTATAGTGATACCCCCGGCGTGAGCCTCAGCGTGATCGTGAAAATGTTAAAGTTTTTGGTGCAAGTTATTTTTTCCTTTCTAATGTTTTTATCTACCACACTATTTTTATACACCCGATATATTATGTGATACCTGTCGTCCGTCCATCCATCTGTCTGTCTGTCAGTCCGTAATCCGTCCGTCCGTCCATCCGTTCCTGTCCGCACTCAAACTCCCAAAGTTTTCAACTTTCACGTTTCATATTTGGTACATAGGTACAGACTGTGGAGACGGTGTGTCGCGACATACGTTCGTCATCTAAAGTGGTTGCCATGGCAACCAGGATGCTGTTTTCCATGTAGTAGCACAATTCTGTATATACCTTGTTTGGGTGTATATTGTGCTCACTTGAGCTCTTGTTACTGATTACAATATACAAATACATATATTGCTTAAAAATTATTTGGATCAGACTTCATTGCAATGCTTTATAAAAAATATTAATTATTAGACGAGTCTTTTAAAAATGATTAATGTATAAACAGGCGAGTATTGGGTGGCTTTGACACCAACTCTGGTTAGAACAGCTAGTTATGCAAGTAAATGGATTGCAAATAAGTTATGGCATGACATTGTATTAAAGCATTGAGAGGCAAAGTTTGTGATTTAACTTTTCTTGCAAAACAGTAAACATTCAAAGTAAACAAGTTGGTGGTTTCATGAACACGGTTTCTTACTTCCACCACAGATTTTGAGACAGAAAGCCTGAATGTGACTCGAACAAACTCGCTCTGAGTGTTATTCGGTGAACTGTGGCGCAAAGTTGTTTCCTTTCCATCATTGTGACGTTTCGATGATTTCAAACCATGTTGCTCAAAGCCAGTCGAGTCTTGCATCCTCACCCTTTCTCTTTGAAAGGAGTGCCTCTCAAAACCAGAAATCATATTAATTGGCCATCCTTTGACATATAGACTAACTCCACACACTTCCTTATCTACTGTCATCTGCTCTGAACTGAACAAATCTACAGGATGGCCTCCAAAGCGAGCGAGCCTCCATTGATTTGCCTTCCATCGATAGAGTTTCCTTCACTGTGCCAAGTCCTTCCTTAATACCAGCTAGTCTGGGCAGGCTAGCCTAGAGTTGAATCTCAGTCCAGCAATAAACTGTCATCCTGGTGTTTCACTGGTTGGGCATGGCATGATTGTGTGTGCCGTCCATCAGATGCATGTTAAACTGAGTGGTCCCATCTGCCAACATTAGGTGGTGGAGGTAAAGATCCCATAGAGTCCTTCATGAAGAGTAAATGAGCTATTGCTGACACCCTAGCTAAATTCCAAACACCTGCTGCAGGGGGCACTGCATCAGCGGTACAACCATACCCCGAGCCAATGATGCTAACCACAACTTTGTGCTGCAAACAAAATTTAAAAAAACTGACTGGCCGGTCCACATGGCCTTCATCTCGGGGAAAATGAAATGTCCCTCCCCATGTTGTGCTAGTTCACCGTTTCCTTACCTGGTTCATTTTTGGCCTGATTCCACTGAACACCTGTGGTGGTTCAACACACACCGGACTAGTCTCAACATAAACTTGGAAAACTCCTTATGATCATTGCACGGTCTCATTTTTAGTTAGTGATCCATGGTTATACCCCGTGAAGATATTTCCTAAGTCCTAAGCTATCTGCCTTCCTCCATCCGTTTGGTACATTTAGCTCGAACAACACATCTTGTTTCGTGCATTCATTCCTATGTTTCCATGCAATCTAATCGCTGAATCCTACATCCTTCGGTGCTGCATTTTATTCAACGTGACGCAATGTCGCTATTTGTCCAAATGACGCCTCTTCTCATGCTGTCTATATTTTGCCACAACAGCCCTATGAAAATATAGATTTTTGTTACTTTTGTCTGTACATTTGAAGGAACTGTCTTTTACAAACACTTACTCGAACACACACTTGCATACATGCCAAATAGACTACAAAAGGCAAACAAAAACAAAACGAAGAAATGTAAACTCGTATTGAACAGAGTTATGGCGCATTCACAGGATAATCAAATTAAATACAGAAACGTCTCGTACGAGAAGGGCACTCGGTAGAACGCATACCTCCGCCACGTAATGCCTGATCCACGAGAACATCTCGGTCCCAATACATTTTTGAAATATCAAGCTATGCAGTACTATATCGTTTTTGGCCCAATCTCTCAATGGTGAAGAATCACTTTGAAAATTAAATAATTATCTTATCCAGATCCGGATTCTGATCTTCACCAAAATCGAATCAATTCATACGTGTCACACACACAACCTGTCCACCAAGTTTCATCTGAATCCGTGCACAACTTTTTGAGATATCCTGCTCACAGACAGACAAACATTGGTGGAAACATAACCACGTCCTCCTTCATTGTCGGTGGAAATAAAACTAAAATGTCAGACATTTGCAAGCGAGTGCAATGTCACCTCAACTACGTCCACGTTCGCCCCTAAGAAAATTATTTCGACCAATGTTTGTCGGCTTTATTTTGAAGCTGCTGTGGCAAGTTATGTGTGTGCCAATTCTTGTCTGGATTTGGTTGGACATAAAAGCTCAGAAAATAAAAACTCTTAATTTTGTGACCAAATTTCAACTTTGACCCCTGTGAAATTGAAAGGAGCACACCAGACCAATTGCTAACTACTTTAGACTGTAAAGGTTGAGGTAAGCTCTCATTTTTTATTTTTTGAATTCTGCTCTGGATTGGTTGAAGTACAGAAACTCGGAAAGTCAAAAACCTTAATGTCATGACCAATTTTGACGTTTGACTCGGTAACTTCCTGAAAATGACTCCAACCCGGAGTTTTTCTATGCTTCCTATCGGGGCCATTTGCCGATTGTAATTATATGACTAAGAATCCCAACAAAACCAACAGGATGCACTGAGTTCCAAGTGGAGATGCAGCTTGTTTAGGAATGGTCTCAGGCTACAGAGTGGAGCTTGCGTGAGGGGGAGAGTAAGGTGCAGCTTGCTTGGGTGGGGGCGTAGCTGTAAGCGGCGGCAGCAACTGCTTGTCCTGTGGAGGACCCCCGATGTCTCTAATGTACAGGCTAAGCTTGGCTAAGTTTCTTTGGCATCTTCTCCTGCTGAGCCTGACATGCCATTTTGCATCATCAGCCCCCACCATAATCTGTGATGTACTTAGACCATCCCCATTTGGTTGCTATTGATCCCTTGCATGGTCCATGGGCAGGGTGAACCTCTGACAGTTTACCCAGATGGTGTTAACACCACCAAGATCGGCATGGGTCGGATGGTGATGTTGGATCGGCTTTTCCCACCTAAACTAGTGCCTGATGGCCTATTGGACCTTTTTCAAGGACATAAAAGACGGATTACGAAGGTAGAAACATTAAAAAAATGGTATGAAGGGAAAACGGTTTCAGACACATGTGGGGAAGGTTGTCAACAGCTTTTTACACATAAAACAACGCATATGCGATATCACAATTAAATTACCCCACTCTGTGGTTGGTGTAGTGCAGCCAAGATGGCCTGCATGGTCTCCTTATCCTCCTCCTCTTCCAAAGTTCCTTGTAGTATATTTTTGTCCAGTTTGTAACTCCATCTCCACTTGGTGTGATTTACTCACTTGC
>NC_140971.1:16148252-16160752 GCF_056783735.1 Eptatretus burgeri
GATCAATCACTCAATAATATGAGTGAAGAAAGTGGGGAAAAAAACAACTTTATCATGAAGAAATTGTTGCGGCCTGTTTCACGTCGAGGCATGGTTGAACAGGCCAAAAATAAATGGCAAATTGAGACCCAAGTCGAGGTAACCGAGGATGTACCTTGAGGGAGAGTGAGGTGGCCAAGGATGCTCCTTATAAAGGAAATAATTAAATAAGGCCATCGATTATTATCTTCAAAAGAGGTGATTTAATGACGCCAAACACCCAATTTTCACTCGCGCACTTCCTTGGAGTTTTCTAGTGTGCATGCAAAGTTTCAGGATGCTCGGTTTCATGGTTAATTTGTTTTTGTTTGGTGGTTTTTGGGGGGTGGGGATGAACGATGAACAAACAGACACACACACACATTCACCTTTTGATGAGACCCTCTCACAGACATCACAATCCCTATACAGGTATCCAATCCTCGATCCATACCTCAGTTATCTACCATGCCAATCATAGGTATCTACGGGTGTTCAGTTGCTTCTCGCTCAGTTTTTGCCATCCCATCTCTGTTCCAACCCACCATCACTTTTATAATTGCCTCTCATCTTAGGAGTACGGATGCTGGATGGGGACGTAACAGACGTAATTGAGGCAGGATCTCTCAGCCTCAATCCTCAGCATATACACATCTACAGTGCCAGCTGGGGTCCTGAGGACGACGGGCTCACGGTTGATGGTCCAGGACCCCTGGCTCTGGAAGCCTTTCAAAGAGGAATTACTGAGGTAACCAATCACAAAGAGGAATTTTTGGTGCAAAGTTTGCTCTCGTTGACTTCTCGATACCATTGTTTTTTTTTTTTACAATTGAAACACCAAGTTATTTTATCCTCGGTTTGTGCATTCGCAATCGCTCCACTTGGAATTTTTCTGAAAAATGTACAAAATGAATGTGTTTTATTCAATATCTCTTCGATTTATCATCAAGATAATTATTTATCCCTTTTATTTCATTTTTTTTTAATGTGGAAAAATATCCAGAATTTATTTGGAAATTGCTTTTTTTTCATTTTTGGCCTTCTTTGTATCGTTGGTCGAAGAGGAATGAAACGGGTTAATACTTTTCTTTATATAAATGGCAATTCAGCTCGGCGTCCTCTTTTCATGGGTTGGTAGGAGGATGGTGGCGAGGTACGCACACTCGCCTGGATTTGAATCTCGACCCAGCTATAAACTGCCGTCCTGGTGTTTCACAGGCAGCGTGATTCATCAATGTGTGTGTGTCATCTTTAGGATGTTAAGTGGGCGTCCCCTCTGCTGGCATTAGTTGGTGGACATTAAAGATCACATGGTGTCCTTCGCAAAGAGAGGAGGCAAACTATCGCCGGCATCATGGCATCATGGCCAAAAAAATGCTCCCCCCCCCCCCACGCCCTCCCTTTAGCTGGGTATGTGGATTAGTAGTAATAGTTGTCGGCCTCTTTTCATCCTTTGTCATTTATTTTGTCTAAATGAATTACTGTTTGACAATAGAATGACCTTCTGAGGGTGCTACGTGATTATGTCTCTGAAAACCACCATGCAGGGACGATCAGGTCTTGGATCTATCTTTGTGTGGGCATCGGGAAATGGTGGCACAAGGAAGGACAACTGCAACTGCGATGGCTACACCAACAGCATCTATACACTGTCCATCAGCAGTTCGACTGAGAATGGAATGGTTCCGTGGTACAGCGAGCCGTGTTCCTCGACACTTGCCGCAACATTCAGCAGCGGGACTTTAGGAGAGCGAAAAATTGTGAGCAAAACAAACATTCTTTTCCCCCCTTGTTTGCTCAACTGGTGGCTCTCAACCTGTCTGGCGTTGCTTCTTCTCCTACATATTCGTCTCCCCCCCCCCCCCCGTCTCCTCCTCTCAAAAAGAGGTTAGTTCAACATGATGCTGACGATTCCAGAAACTTCTCCTGGAGGTCCATGGAACTTGACAAACAGTGCGGCAATTAATAAAATTAACTGAAGTCGAGATTGACTGTGAAATTAGTCTGTAAAGAAAATGTTCACTTCGTTACTCTTACCGTGTTGCAAAGTCGGATTTGGCCCGTTGGGTCATTCGTATCAATAGCTTGTCCCGTTCACAGAAGTGCGTGCTTTCGAGCAGACCTCCCCAATGGCCTCGCATTTTAAAGTTCAGTTTTGTCTTTCTGGTGATGTCATGAAGGTATAAACAGGTATCCAAGATGGACGATTTGAAGTGCTGCCTTGAGTACTGCCCCTTTCGGGTTGTGCTGCCCCTTAGGTTGTGCTGCTGTTAATATTTTTGGAAAATCCGTCTCGTCCTAACTGCATCAACTCTCTGGCAGTTGGGTTCCTGTCTTGTAAGCCTGACAGTATATTCACTCTGACGACCATGTTTGTAAACGCCCTAAGAGAAGGTTGTCTGGATGACTCCAGAATAGACTGTCCCTAACTGCCATCATAAATTTCCAGCTTTTTCAAGTGAAAAAACCTTTTCCCCACCACTTACGTTGTGGAGCCATGACGAGCTGGAACTGCCAGAATATTCCCGAGGTTTCCTCCTGCCCTTATGCAAGACCATACACGTTAAGAATAGCGCAACATTGAGCAATCCTCTTACTATTTAATTGCCGTTGCCCGCAGTCTGTTGTTGTTTCACCCTCTGAACTAGTGCATCAACTACTTTATCACCTTCACGGAAAGAAAGACACCACCACGGGCTTCATCACGCCAATCAGAATTAGCCGTGATTAATGATTGCATTGAAATGATGACAGATAAGCGATAAGTCAACAAAATTCTGTGCATACTGTGGAAAAGAACACGGCAGTGCCAAAGGTCTTTTGCGTGATGTTCACAGCAAAGCTCGAGTTTCACGAATCCGTTCACTTTTCTCTTTATTCTTCCTTTTTTTTTTTCTTGTTTTCCTGGTGCTACCAGCTTGAACTTTCGGCAGTGTTAAAATGTTTGTGATTTCTTTTTATTGTTGTTTTTTTTTTTTTTTGGCCAATGAAGCGATTTTGTTCAAATTTTTGTCGCTTGTAACTTATGAGCCCTTGTTTAATCGATGCAGGCCTTGTGCGGTGATGAAGAAATGCTATGTATCAAGTGCTTTAGCCAGAAGTGGTCATGAGAACAGCCATTTATTTACCTCCCCCCCCCCCCCCCCCGAGGATGTTTTGCTGTAACTGCTGGATTACTCAACCTACCTAAAGAAATGTACTCATCAGAATTAAAGGCCTTGCTTGCACATTACCCCTTTATTGAAATATTGATTCTAAGTTTTGCCTCTCACTTGATGTTTGTATTGTGTAATGGAGGATTTGTCAATGCCCTCGTTTTCAGCTCTCATTTCCTGTTTTTCCTTGTTGTTTTTATTTTTTTTTAATTTTTATTTGTCGAAGTGCAGGTAACAACAGACCTGCACCAGCGCTGCACTACAAGCCACACTGGGACGTCGGCTTCAGCGCCCCTTGCTGCCGGGATATTCGCCCTCGCGCTCGAAGCCAAGTATTAAAGACCAGCGCCGCAATCGGACATTGCATTGGCCACCGATTCCGCAACCTTCGGATTTTGAAAGGCGATCCTGTGTCGTCTGGCTCTCTATGCTGTAACCGCTGTGCAGCCTTAATTACTGTCTGCTTGTTTATGGGTCATCGTGTCGATGCTTTTGCACCGGTTTTAAAACCCCCACCCTCCTGCAAACGTCTGACTGCTTTATCCCAGACCGTTTGCAGTCATGTTTGGATTTTTGACTGCAAATCTCATGTAGCAATGTAACCTTCTGTCGATTTTAGACCTTTGTCGTACCACGACTGCAATAGCCCTGTTCAGAGCAAATTGTCCTCGAGAGGTCTCAATTGCTTTGTTGAAGGTCATGAGTCTTGTTTTTTTGTTTATTTATTAGTAGCACTAGTGACTGATAACGTGGGTTTCAATATTTGTGACTTCTTGTTATCACTGTAACCTTCCAGCCCTGAGCTGACATGGCGTGACATGCAGCACTTGGTGGTTCAAACTTCCAGACCTCAGTTCCTTGAAGCCAACGACTGGAAGATGAATGGTGTAGGCCGTGCAGGTGAGCTCAATGTAAAATTACCTGGTTGTTTCAATCTTCACCCAATGCCTTTTATATTCTTGCAATATCACCATCAAATGTTTCCCATCGCTGTGTTTTTGAATCGACCTCGTTGGAGAAAAAACCTGCACCACTGGATAGATTGTTTGGTCATGATGCTTTCCTGAATCGTGAATCTCAGGTGGAGTCTAAAATGAATGTTAGAAGTTCATTGTTACTCAGAGAGTTCTATTTATTTGTCTCTTCCTGTGCCATTGGGAGCAATCACCGGATGCTCACAAAGTTGTCGACCAAATAATTACTTGTACCATCTATCATTTGTCTGTTTGGATGCAGTAAAACAGATGAGATAGCAGAAACACTTCTGAATGGGTGTTCAGGTCATAATGTAAGAGCTTGTGATTGGATGATGGATCTCAGTTCCATTTTATGGCCGCTAGGTGTACCAAGCAAACTTCTAGAGAATCCCTCAGGCTGGAATTGTTTGCAATGCAATCACAAAATTGACTCGCCTGCTTTTAGAATCTCTTTAATGGGGTCTAGACAATGGTCTTGTAAGGTCAACAAAATTCCCCCTTCCACCCTCCAAGATTGTCTGGAATGCAACCACCAAGAGAAGTTCAGCATTTTATGGTCCCCTACCACCCCTAGTTCTTGTTCGTGCAGCAGCAGAAACCTTTCAGGAAGAACCTTTCTTCAAGTATTTCACTTGAAAGATCCTTATAAAACCTTTGTGCCAGCAGCATTTTCAAATCGTGAATGGCAACAGCCAAAGTGAACGCGTGAACATTTGCTGCTCGCATTACCTGACTTTGATCGGTGCGTCGTTGAAGTTTGACGAGGACGATGTGCTTGTGCTTGTGCTTGTGCTTTTGTCTGCGTGCAGTGAGCCACTCATTTGGCTACGGGCTTATGAATGCCGGTGACCTTGTAACTGCAGCTCGAAACTGGAGCACAGTTGGCCCACAACGGATATGCACCATCGTGGTCGTGAATGAGACAAGGTGATTCTGGGTGAACCATGTGTTGTTCCTTTCGCTCATTGCCAGCAGAGGACGCACTTTGTATGACCTTGCTGTGCAACAGTAGAAATTGTTCTGCGTTTAGTTTGAGAACCATTGTACAAATAACATCATTCTGATTTTAATAAACGTAAGCAATATACTTTTAAGGCTAATTTTATATCTATTTTCCAAGAGTTATTAAACTCGTGAAACTTTCTTTTGAATAATATGACGTTGCTTTTATGATTCATGTGTGAACGACATCCAAACTCCAAACTTTCACCCTGGTGCTTCACAGGCAGAGTGCTGCATGAGAGAGTACCATCCTTTCTCAGGGGGTGTTTCTACTACACGAGCTATCCCACCTGCTAGCATTTACAAAGTTACCGCGGTGCCTTTTGGAAATAGTAAGCCATTCTGTAGTGCTACCCTGATCAAATTCCAAATCCATGCCTCAGTGCGCACATGATGTGTTCACACATGCTTCGGTGCACAGATAATGCTGGTGAACACACGATGAGCATGAGGCAGAGGAGATCTGCATTTTGGGGCGGCGATGCAGGCTGAAAAATTGAGATTGACACAACCTGTATGGTGCACCAACAGTCATTACTATTATGGGGGCACACAGACGAACGGACACACACACACACACACACACACACACACACACACACACACACACACACACACACACACACACACACACACACAAAAGGAATTTTGATGCAGGAGGAGGCCATTCGGCCCATCCTGCCTGCGCTGAACCAACACCGGTATCCATCACCCATCCACACACAACCTACCTATCTACAAGTCCTGCCAATATCCCCACACCCCTCCATCTCCAATGCATCCAGGCACCTATCTAATTCACATTTAAACGTATCCACCCCTCCATTGCCACTACCTGCACGGGGAGACCATTCCATGCATTAACCACTCTCCGACTGAAAGGCCCCTGCCTAAAAACTGTCCTAACTCTCATCTTCTTTACCCACAACTTCTGGCCTGCAGTCCGAACATTGTCCACTCTGCTGAAAAACTCCACTTCACCGATCTTGTCCACACGCTTAATTACACTGAACAACAAAAATTTTTTACTGGAGATGTGTAAAGTGATTTAGACTAATTTGGGTACGCTGATTTCAAAAATCATAACCGTTTTGCTGTATCACGTCAGGATTTTCAGTAACAGAAATACTCCCATTGCCTAGAAGTCAGGATTTCAATGAAATTTACAAAAATTCATTTATTCATTTATTTCATCATGAATGCTTCAAAATTATAGAAATTACAGAAAAACTCCACTAGAATGTAATTAAAAATGCTTTAGGCATTTGGCTTTGCGTTTGTGCTGCTCTGTGTCAGTTTCACGATGCAGGAACCAGCAGAAATCGCCCATCATGTTTGGGTTGTGCCGCCCTTGGTAACGCGTCTCCATGAGTGAAATCTCTTGGTGGAATCGCTCGCCGTGCTCGTCCGAGACTGTTCCCAAGTTGTCAGGGAAGAAGTTCAGGTGCTGGTGTAGGAAATGGATTTTCAGGGACATCCTGGAGCCAAGTTTCCTGAAGGACTCCAGCAGCTGCTGCACTATTTCTTCATAGTTGTCCGCGCATTGAAAATATGAATTTCATTTCATAGAAATTTGTTGTTCAGTGTTATCTTCAACATCTCAATCGGATCCAATTGGAATCACCTCCTTCCGGATGAGTCATATTCGATTATTAACTCTTTGCTATGATCCAGATGCTTGGTTCTACAATGTAATGCTTTATTAAGTTTATTAAATGTAATGGTTTACCAAGTTTATTAATCACCTGCCCAAATTGTTTCTGGACCAGGAATATTTCAGCCTCGGGCCTGCTATTGCGCGTGCACACGAATGCTTGTCTCGGCTCGGTTCAGCATGTACACACTCTGGAACACGTACAAGCACGCCTGACCCTGTCGTACAGCCGGCGCGGTGATCTGGCAATCTACCTGCGCAGCCCACTGGGAACACTTTCCATGCTTCTGGGCCCAAGGTTCGTCAACGACCATACTGTACGCGTGATGTATGACTACCCTCGACCAGATATCTATTTATTCACTTGTTGTATGATTACCTGATTCACTGAACATAACTTTTATTTCATTTGCAGATCCCAAATTATTGACTTTCTACGGAGATTGGTAATAATGCCGGGTTACTCTTGTGGAAAATACTGTTGGAAATTGAACAAATATCCGACTGTTCATGAAACTATCAGTGTTCATTGCATCTCCAAAATGACGTCGTGCTCACAATATTGTAATGGCCTCTAAACAATTGGAACAGCTTGCGGTTTTAGGAATCCATATTCACCAACATTGTTAGAACCATATCACAGAGATTGCAAAATTACAACCAACTTGAGGTTTTGTCTTTTTGGGGAGAAGGTGGGGAGTTCTTGGGTGAAGCTATTCACTCAGCAGGTGTGTGTTTGTGTGTTTGTGTGTGTGTGTGTGTGTGTGTGTGTGTGTGTGTGTGTGTGTGTGTGTGTGTGTGTGTGTGTGTGTGTGTGTGTGTTTTCTTGTTTTACCACAACCACCGAAGGTGGATGGAGGTTATGTTTTGACTGCTGTCTGTCTGTTTGTTTGTCCATAAGCACGATATCTCAAAAAGTTAGATGCATTTGGACGAAACTTAGTAGACTGGTTGAGTGTCACAAGGACCAATTAATTCAATTTTGCTGAAGATCCAGATCCGAGAGTTTTTTTTTTTGAAAATTTTTTACAGTGATTCTTTCACCATTGAGAGATCGGGCCAAAAAACAATATATAGCACGTTATTTCAAAAAGTTATGGACATGTTTTGACAAAACTTGGTGGACGAGTTGGATAGGTGACAAGAACAAGCCGATTAGAGTTTGGTTAAAGGCCCGGTCACACCTTGACGTTTTAGCCAACGTATGCCGATTTTTGAATTTTTTTTCTAAAACGCTGGCACACGTTGAATACGTTATGGGTAAGTTTTGATAACATTGAGAGCACGCTGAAAAACACTGCCATACGTCGTTGTACGCTGCCTTTAAACGTTGTACTTTTAGGTTGTCCTCAAATTTTTTCATGCTTGAAATTTCACGACGTATGCCGGCGTATGACTCACATGTTCCGCTACGCTGGCCACAAGTTGTATGCACGGTCTGCGATCGTTGACAGATGTCAACACATGCTACTTGTAAGTTAATCATAAGTTGAGACACGCCGAGGTAATGTTTAGCGTACCCGAAACTTATTTCTAACCTATGATTAACGTGTTGTTGGCACGTTACGCGATCGTTGCCACACATCGACAGACGTTACTTTTATGTTACTCATAGGCTGAAAGACGTCGGTATAATGGATCGTCCTTGCGTCAGCGTCCACGGCCACGGCCAGGACCCTTATTTGCAGCATTCTTCAAACTTTTCTTCGGCATGACGAGGATGTTCACACTTCGATGTCGAGCTTGGCTATGATTCCAATTGTCCATCGGCAGCGTCTATTTAAAATAGTCGAGTTTGAGCGTTTTAACACGTTCAGAAGAAACGCTTCAAATTTCCAAACCCCAGCGTCAAAAAACAAAGGCGAGTGACAGCAATTTAAATCGTTCATTGTAAACAATGAAAATAGTTGAGTGGTACCGTTTAAAAGTCGTTGAGTGTAAAAAAATCCAATTGTTGAGCGCAAGCGTCTACTTTCAATAGTGGAGATGCAGCCATTTAAATCGTTGAGTGGCAGCCTATGAAGAGCAAACCCCACGTCACCGGCAAAGATAAACTGCCGCACGATATGGATAAGTTAGGCTATCGTTGGGCATAGTTTGTGAACGCCGGCTACACGATAATTATTCGTTGGTATCCCGTATCTATAAGTTATCGAAGCGCTCTATGCACATTATTAGTTCATTGTGCATTTGTCCAACCCGTTATGAATAGACCTAAATCGTAAAAACAAGCCATAGCTCATTGTTGAAAAAGCCCCATAAAAAATTATCCACGAAGAACTTCGAACAATGGTGCAAAGATGTCTCCTACCCGTGGACACGCGGACGCAAGGACGATCCATCATAACCCACACCCTCCCCCTCACACTCACCTACTACTGCCAACATGAACAAACTACTACTAATACTAATACTGATACTGTTACTGATACTGTTACTGCTGACATGGACATCGACTCAAAAAGGACTCGAAAACACTGTTGGGTTCCCCTTTTATGAGCAGCATTTTTATATAGCAATTCCCAAAACCGCTGGGAACACGTCTTTATATGGCAGTTGTAAGCTAGAAACACGTTCATTTATTTTTTTGTCGACCGGAAGACGTCATTGGAATACGTCTACATACGTCGATGTGTGTTGGGGCTACGTAAAGAATTGGTTCAAAGCACGTCAAACATAAGTTAGAAATAAGTTTCGCGTAAAAAAGACATTACCGCGACGTGTTTCGACTTATGAGTAGCTTATAAGTAGCCTTTGTGGACGTGTGTAAGTGTCCACATATCGTGTGTAAAACTTATCCCCATCGCATGCGGAACGTGTGTCATACGCCGAGTACGTCGTAAAATTTTGAACATGTTTAAAATTTCTTGACGTACTCTACTTACTACGACTTATGATAGCGTACTTTAGCGTTCTACTCACGTATACCAAACTTACTCATACCGTATTTGACGTGCCCCAACGTTTTAGACACATTTTTCTTAGGTCGGCATACGCTGGCAAGATCGCCAAGGTGTGACCGCGATGTTGACACTTCCATTTCTACAGCAGTTATGATTCGAATCGTTGTGCGTCAGCCTTTTAATAGGCTACGTCACGACATCGTCGGCGATGCGTGCAACGCGCTATGCCGAAGTTAGACTATCGTTGGGCATCGGTTGTGTAGGCCGACAACAGGTTCAGCATTCGTTGTTATAAGTTATCTATAACACAACGAAACGTTCTGTGTCCGTTACCAATGCGTTATACATACGACCAAGTCGCTATGAATACGTCCGAATCTTGAAAAAAAAAACATCAAAAGTTCAACGTCAGCCAGCGTTTTACATACATTTTAATACGTTGCCATCGCTGGCTAAAACGTCAAGGTGTGACCGGGCCTTAAGGCCCTTGGAGATCCGGCCTATTGGTGGGATAGAAAATGTAAACTGTTCAGCCTGATGGAGGTTTGTGCTTCACCGAGTGCCGTTCTAGTTAGTAGCAGTGCTATTATTATTATTACTACTCGCAGAGTACCTGCCTTATGGTTGATCATGTTCCAAGCATGCAACACGTTAATTTGACGCCTTCCTTTATTTGGGGAGTGTAGAAACAACTGACAGCTGTGTATAGGCAAAAAAAAACCGGGTTATGCGCATGAAGCAAAAACATACCAACTGCTTATAATTCAAAACGCCTCACTCAACTGGGAAACGTGGGGACAAGAATACTGTACTGTAAATGGTGAAGACTTGTGATACCCTCCCCTACCTGGAGGGCTGCTACACGATGCACATTTACATAGAGAATTGGCGTTTACTCCCCCCACCCACCCCCACCCCAACACCCCATCTCTCCTTCCCCTCCCAAGACCACCGGCAAAGATAAAAACACCCCTACACATTAATTGGGGACATGCTGATCCTCTGTAGCAAGTCTGGATGTAATTGGCCAAGAACTGTAGGAGTAGTGCAACAAACAAACAAACAAACAAACAAACACACAAACACCAGTCCATGAACTACAGTAAGGATTCACCTTTGTCACTGAACCTTTACTTAAGGAAAACAAGAAATTAATTCAAATGATTGTTTAGAAATGGAGGTATAGGAGTGAGGGCTGTGGTGAGGATGGATGTCGTTGGAATTTGTGAGACTTTATTTTGGCCCTGAATTTATTTTTTTTTTTTTTTTGGACTCTTCACATGTTTGAGATGTTTTTCGATTTCGACACGGTTCTGTCACTCAGGAAATATATAAATCAGATAATTTTATTGGCGTTCCCAAGCTCTCCATCACACTGCTCTGTTACATAAAACAGGGAGAGTAATTTATCTTCGGCTTGAGGCTTTTTATTATTAATTTTTATTCAGGTATTGAGGCTCATGGAGGAGCAAGCAGAACGACAAGAGGGAAGGGATGTACGAATCGTTGCGCTGAAGCATTGTGAGCTTTGCCCCGCTGATTCAGCCGTATCAGTGAGTTCCATGTCCCACATAGCTATGGGCAGATGGTCTTGCCAGCCACGCCAGGGGCGAAGATCTGATGGGGTGGATCTGGACGCTGGGTTAGTGTGCGTCACAGGGGGCTGCGTATGAACCAATGGATGGTTTCACGATCCCAAACTGCTACCACGTTCACTGTGGTGGTCTGGAGCTTCAGTCTGTTGCAAAAGCGCCATGGTGGTCAATGCCTGATATGCGCTGGAGTGTGGTGGAGGGGGTGAGGGGTAGGACAATGGACCAGGGCCTTACAACTCTAGGATAGGAGGTGTTGAGCCAGAAGTGCCGACCTCTTCTCATGTTGAGGATGGTGTCCAACCAACAGACAAAATGTGGTGAAAGGAAAACAATCGGACAAGCAACAGATGCATGGCAGCACAATTAGAGGCAATTGTAGAAGAAGGACGAGAGAGGTAAAGCTTAGTCATGGAAACTTGAGAGATTACGAGGTGTCAGAGGACAGCAAACTTGGAACTCCTGTGGGGAAGATCACGAGACAACGGAATCACAAAGACAACACGGCACTTTGAAAATGGTGTAATCCACCCCAGATTGCTTGCCACTCATGAGCTGAAACCACGAGTAACAAAATCCATCGGGATGGCCTGGACATATTTCATGCCTTCCAGATAAGAATTGGAGAATGAAATGACTAAATTTTTTTTTTTAAAGAAACCAAAGGTGATCGCAAGCATACCTGTGAGAAAGGGGTGTGCCTCTGCATCACAAAACAGCTGGCAAACTTGCTGATCAACTCGTCTAAAAAGTTGATATGTTGTATTTCATCTTGAAGAAACTCTCGACGATGTGCGCCCGTGAAAGGCCAAAAGTTTGTAGATGTGCATTAAACCCAAACCTTCATGTTTCTTGGGAAGGTCATATCTGGGGCGTGTCGATGCACAGGGTAAGATTTTAAATGATGATATTTACTAATAATCATGTTTGGGAGGGAGGGGGTGAAAGTGGAAGTGTGTGTGTGTGTGTGTGTGTGTGTGTGTGTGTGTGTGTGTGTGTGTGTGTGTGTGTGTGTGTGTGTGTGTGTGTGTGTGTGTGTGTGTGTGTGTGTGTGTGTGTGTGTGTGTGTGTGTGTGTGTGTGTGTGTGTGTGTGTGTGTGTGTGTGCGCGTGTGCTGTGAGTGCCATAAATATATATTTTGTGTTTGGTTCCGGGGCCACAGAATAAATTATGCTTGATTTTTGCATCTATTGATGAAA
>NC_140971.1:16163252-16318252 GCF_056783735.1 Eptatretus burgeri
TGAAAGATATACGAACTTGGTCTTGCGAGTATTTTGATACGCCAAATCTACCTCGTCTGTTTCGCTCAGCATTTGGCATGCCATTGCGAGCACGATTGTTTGATCATGGTTTGGTGGAAACTGTACCAGAGGCTTGCTTTGCGCACTTCATTTCATGACAATTGCCATGTTTGAATCCAATATCCTTTAGGTTTCTCTGTTGGGCCATTATTTCCTTATTTCTGTAGTTTGTATGAATGCTTCACATTGTCTATAGCCTCAGACCCTGTCGAGACAAAACCACATAAGATGTACGTAGCATCTCTGTACTTTATCAAGAAGACTTTTTCAACCATTGTGCACTCATGTTTATACTGCAGGTGTGTTATTACGTGGGAACGACGTCATAGGCAGAGTAATTCGTGAGTGGCGGCGTTCTTTTTTTTTGTCCTTATAATAGGTCAGGATATTCTTGGTGGAAATATTATGTTGTGCAAGGAAATTCTGTTGGTACATGGTGGTACAATGGTTTTCTGCCTGTCACATGATGAACATGAGGGATTGTTTGTCCGAACAGGCCAAATGATATCCAGTCTGGTGGCTTTGACAACTGGCCTTTCATGACAACTCACAGCTGGGATGAAAATCCGAAGGGAGAGTGGACGCTGGAGATCAAAAACACAGGCTTCGCTAAAAACCGCGGTACTTATACCCAGTCTTTACAACAGCCGCCTTTCAACTTCTCCTTGCTATTAGCATGCTTTCTATAATTTAATATCACAAAGCCATGATGCCATATTGCTTCCCCATACCCTTGTAGATTGTCTGCAGCTGCAGCAGTTCAAGTGCATTATGGGTATTGGGATTGAAAGAGGCTGCATTGAGAAAACACATTGCTGTGCACATCTTGTATAGTTTTGTGATGACATGTATGGGGAGATGGAGCATTTCTCAAAGTTGGTTACTTAGAATTGACCGCACAACGATGTTGTACTGTAATTCGGAGGGTAGTGTGGTTAGTTGAATTGATTACGTAGTTGTTTGAAGGTAACATCTCCACGTGTCTACTTTCAGCTCGGAGGGCTTACTTTTACTCTGGCCTTTGAAACAAAGCCTGGTGTTGGCTTAACGGTCAAGGTGACTGGCTTAAGATCATAGGGTCTTGAGTTTGAGCCCCTGTCGTGCCGTCAAATAACACCAGGTGGGTTGACTCAGCCTGTGATCCTTCTGAGGTCGGCAAAATGAGTACCGGCTTACTGGAAACAGGGGGCACTGCATCAGCGACACGATCGTGCTCCCGGTATTGATACAATCAGCAGCCACAGGTTGTAGACAAAATAATAATAATAATAAACTTTTGAAACTGTGACTTGTCATTAACAGGCCCACTGAAGCGGTTCTCATTAGTCTTCTTCGGCACGAGTTACAGAGACCCGGAATGCAAGCTCTACGATACGAATGGGACCTGCTTGGGTAAAGTTCATTTCCAAATTGCCTCTTATATTTCTCTGCCCTTTTATGCTGTGTCTGCTCTCCAGCAAAGTTTGCACGGTTCTTGTCACCATGTTGAGTCAATGAGTTGTGGTGAGAATGTCCAAAACACCGCAGCTGGTCAGGTCTGCTAAAATTGCACAGTAGGAGTTGTACTGAAATCGAGCACGGTGATGTCGACGTCAAAGCATCATCTTGTGATTCCCGGTGTTCCGAGGAAGGCCCGTGAGTACCATGCTCCCCTTGTCGTCACTTTAATCACCCATTATTCAGTGTCGACTGTCTGAATGCAAGTCGTTCAATGTCCAGTAACGGATAATATCAAGTCTGAAACAGAAACGATTTGGCATCAATTGACCACTTTAAAATGAGTAGGTCAGGTCATTCATTCATTCATTCATTCATTCATTCATTCATTCATTCATTCATTCATATACCATGCTTTATAGTTTATACAGAGCGTTGTTCTGCCGAAGTAGTTCGTTTGGCTAAAGTTACAACACTGGAAAGGTCACCACTCCGATGCAGAGTACATGACTGAGTGTGCAGGAATTTGAACCTTGTTCAGAATGCTGGAGATAGCTCGTCTCCTCTTCACAAAAGGCACCGTGGCATCTTTACCGTCCACCAACTAATGCCGGCAGATGGGACACCTAATTTAACATCCATCTGAGGGACGGAACACACATTGATCCTCCCTACGAAATAGATGAATCATCCTCCCTTAAGAAACACCAAGGTGACAGTTCAGAGTTGGGTCGGGATTCGAACCCAGGCGAGACAGCCCAGAGGCGAGTGTGTATATCAATGCTGTCCTTGCCCGCTCAGTTTCTCCTTGCAAATATAAAATCCCAAACTGATCAATGTTGTTTGCACATTCCATATAACGATTTTCTTCATCCCTTCCATGAAACCACAGCCCACAGAACAGCAGGTAAGTAGGGATCCTAGTCACCAGCAATCAATGGTGGAAGGGGTGGCAAAGGTGCCACTGAGATAAGAGTCAACAACAATGTGAGGACTGTTGTTACATGTTAACCAGATGAGGCAGGGAAGGCAGATTATCTACTTCCTCAAAGGGCATTAATGAGCCAGCTTGGTTTCCACCAGATGTGCTGACATGTTACCCAATGGAGAAGAGGCCTTTGTCAAAAGATTAGCTCAGCTGGTTAGAACGTGCCCTAACCTGTATTTGAACCCAAAACCTCTGTGATGTTAGTCCAGTGATTGATTTATTTATTTATTTATTTATTTTTAATTTTGCAATTGCCATGAGGTTTGCAACTTGCAGAACATCTTTTACTGACTTTGTATACCTGATGATGCTTCACAAGAGAGGTTGATGCACACCGTGACCTTGTCCTCTGCCATTACCACCTTGTTCCCAAAAAGTTTCATGATTCTTAAACAAGTGCGCATTACAGAGCTCCTTCAGTTGCAACCTGTGTATCAGGAACTGGTATTCATACCGACGTCACGGAGCCTTGCCGAAACATCCCAGCAATCTTTTCTTCAGCGCAAGGCTGCGGGTGGAATCATTTGGTGGGAGTGCAGCTGTGCGGCTGATGCAGTGCCTCCTGCAGATTTGAGCAGGAATTTTGAATTTGGCCGTGGTGCCAGCGATATCTCGCCCGCTCTTGGCGAAGGATGCCATGGAATCTTTAACGTTAACCAACTAATGCTAAAAGGTGGAACACCAAGTTTAACACCCCTCCGAGCAACGATGCACGCATTGATAAATCAACCTGCCTACGAAACACCAGGAAAACAGGTTATAGCTGGGCTGAGATTCGAACCCATGCGAGACAGCTCAGCAGTGAGTGTACATACCTCGAGGATATCCTGCTAAGCCCTATCCCAGAAATGAACTTGCCTTTACCACCGAAAGACATACGTTCATCGGGTTAAAACGTCAGCCATACTCCCTCATCGATATGAAGACTCGAGCGTCAGTTCCACCTCGGTTCAAAGGAATTCCAACCTTGCCGAGATGCTGTTGATATTTTTTTAATTTATCGACCTCTTCGTTCAAACTCCTCATGCTTGAGTGCCTGGAATTGATCTACACATATGCCTTGTGTATCAGTTATTAAAAAAATTTCAAACTGTTCTCGTAAACAGTGGGCTGTCCAAATGGGTTGAAGGATATTTGGAAAGTCGAGTCTCACCCTGTGCCAGTGGGATGATAGCTTAGTTTCTTTCACTGGGTTTTTCCAGGCACCCACCACCGATACTTGGCACCGATGGAATAAGTGTTTTCGTTGGACGTATGGAACTCGTGTGCTACCAGCTTGTAAGAGTGATTTATTATCCCCGCTTGATCGATCCTCTAATCGAGTGAAAAGCAAATGTTTCTGTAAAACTGCTGCTGTCTGTGAATGGAATCCACAACATCCAACAGGTGGTTGGTTACTGGTGTGTCTTCACAGAGTGTAACAAGAACTTGCATGCGCACTTTGACACGTGTGTGGAGACGTGTCCAACTGGTTTCTGCGAAGTGCTGAAAGATGGGGTGCGCGTCTGCACGGCCTGTCCTTGCCCCGCCACGAACGACGACCACGGTGGTTGCTTCCATCGATCGCAAAAGGGACTGGCGAATGGGAAGCAACAGCATGCTTTGCAGCCTGGCGATGGAGAGCAGAGGTATGGTGTTTTGAGGAACAAACTGAACCCGTCGACCAGGTACTTATCGACAGCTGCATTGGTGACCTTGGCAATTTTGGGTTGCGTCATCATAACACTTCTAATCACCGGAATGTTGCTGCTGATCGAGTGGTGGCAACCCAGTATCAGGAAGGAGTATCGTCAGGTATCAGCGATCACAGACGACTGCGGCTGTTGTGCTTGTGAAGACAGTGAGACGGAAAACAACAGAGGGAGAGATTTGCAGATGGAGGCCTGACAGTATGCACGTCAATTTTCCTCTTCAACCTCCTGCTGCACGTTCTTGCAGCATTGTACCTCGGAATACCGATAACATAAGGTCTTGAGGGCTTCCGGCCTTTATCTGTTGAATGCAATATTCTTTCTAATACTTCTTCGCTCAGAATGGTCGCAGATGAAGTTGAACAGTAAAACCTTTTTTTTTTCTTTTTTTTTTTAACTCGGCACCCATTAGCTCGTACGTTGATAAAATTTGGGTGAAGCAATACCTAATCCGTGCTGCATTCTAGCAGAATAGCACTTTGTAGGAGAATGAGCGAGCCTTCTGATGCCATTTCTCACCGTTTTATATAGTGCCTTGCCACTCATTCTTCATCATTCATTCCTCGCCTTACTCGTTTGCCGTACCGTACTTGATTTGCATGTGAGACTCGCCGTTTTCATGTGTACAAATTCCATCGCCCCCATCGATGCTTTATTTGATTCATGTCGTTGTTGTGAGGGCATCATTGATTGAACTTGTCGTCCCATACCACCTGCCTCCCTTTAAAGACAAAGCTTTAGCATTACTTCGGCATTTTAACCACCTTCATGTAGACGTGCTGAGACGTTACCCTTTTATTTTATTTTTTTTACAATTGCATTTTGGAAACTTATCTTGCTAAATTGAATTATCACTCATGCAGGAAGTTATCTATGACTTGGCGACCATCATGCTGCTCAGAAACCTTTGGTGCTGCACCCCAAATCTGCCCCCTCACTCTCCTCTCCTTTCCCGTTTGTTTTGTCCTTATTCTTCTTTTTTTTCTTTTTTTCCCCCTTCCATTGATAGCTGTTTCCAAATTGGTTCATCACTTGCATTTTCCAGCGTTTTGGTTCTGCCATTTGTTGTTATGGCTTCAATAGTTTCTGGAAGCTTTATGCCAATTCACTTCTGTAGTCTATAGTTTTCTCTCTGTTTTTCGTTTGTTATGTAATGTTCTTCCATGAGCAGCATTTTTTTTTTTTTGGAATACAAGGTGGCTCTAAGCTCATGGAAGCCTTTCTTCTGTTGTTAAAATAAATGAAGCCTATGAGACTGGTGTTGCATTTCCATGATGACTCCGAGTACATTGGCACACGAACGAACGTCGGTGGTGCGGAAAGTGAAAGAGTGCATTTCCAAACTGACGAGCACGATGGCACGATCCAGTGATCCAAGCATGTGTCCGATCACTAGGCAGAGCCATCAAGATGAAATAGTACAGAGATTTCATGTGAAGAGTTTGTCGTTTTTACGGTCGTGGATACTACAGGGTTTCCTGAAAGTCGCTTCACCTCTTCCCAGTGAAGCATTCGTTATTAAACTCCCTTAATATCCAGGTTTTATTGTGCAGTACTTACAATAAAAAATGGAGTGCCTACGCATACAATGATTAATTAATTATTGTAAGTACTACACAATAAAACCCGGATATTAAGGGAGTTTAAGAATGAATGAGTGGTAAAGCGACTTTCAGGCAACCCTGTAGAATGGCCAAATTTTCCAAAACAAACGAGTTCAATGTAGTCTGGGAGCCAAGTGAGATTTAATTGTTCCGAGAGTTCCAAAAGGTTCGATGTGATTTAGGTGTAAAGGGACCTTAACTAACAGCAAAAACCACATTCTTAAGTAAATATACTGCGGGATGAGATGGGGGCGCCACTCGAATTACCCCCAAAATGCCATTTCATTGTTGTTAAAGTTCCAAGCATAATTCCTTTGCTATTTTGTAGAGGACATCTCACTGATCCCAAATCCATTACTTAAGAAAAAATATTTTGTGGGAAAGGCCATTTATGATGCATGCTAATTAGTGCTTAATTAGCCATTTAATTGTTGTTAAAGTTCCAAGCATAATTCCTTTGCTATTTGGTCGAGGACATCTCACTGATCCCAAATCCATTACTTAAGAAAAAAATATTTTGTGGGAAAGGCCATCTAAGATGCATGCTAATTAGGGCTAATTAGCCATTTAATTGCTCTTAAAGATCCATCATTGGAACCAAATGCAAAATGTAAAGTCCCCTGATTTAGAATCACCGACTTAAGAAGAAAAAAAAATGTGGGAAAGTCCACTTAAGATGAGGTCAAACGCTAATTAGTGCTTAATTAGCCATTTAATTATTCTTAAAGATCTAAGCATAATTCCTTTACTATTTGGTAGAAGACATCTCACTGAGCCCAAATCCATTACTTAAGAAAAAATATTTTGTGGGAAAGCTCATTTAAGACGCATGCTAATTCAGGCTAATTAACCATTTAATTACTCTGAATGATCCATCCTTGGAACCAAATGCAAAATGTATCGTAAATTTCACTGATTTAGAATCACAAACTTAAGAAGAACGAAAATGTGGGAAAGTCCACTTAAGATGAGGTCAGATGTAATTATCATGGTTGCTTCGCAAGGGCACTGATTATGAAACTGCAAGTAATATCGAAACATAGGCAAGGACAAGATAAAAAAAAAAATTATACTCTGTTTATTTGGTACGGCATATACTCCAGAAAATAAAGAGAAAATGCAGGTCTTCATCATGAATGGCATCCACCATAATTGCACATTCTAAGTGTTTTGAAAAGTTTCAACTTACCAAATCCAACGCACGTGATATTTCAAATAATATCCCGATCTTGAAAGGCTGACAAACATGTTATGTTTGCATGGTTGGTTTTGAAAGGAAATTAAGTGGGAGGTACAGTAGAACCTCTCTATTAAGGACACCCTTGGGACTGACAAACGCTGTCCTTAATAGTGAGGCGTCCTGATTACAGAGGTCAAATTGAATGGAAATGACCAATTTGGGACTACATTGGGTGTCCTTAATAGAGAGGTTGTCCTCCTGGTAGAGGTGTCCGTTAAAGGAGGTTCCACTGTAACTATTTTGCACGGATTAAAAATAAAATCCCACAACTGTATTCACCATCCTGCAAATTTCTAGTCCAGGGGTACAAGAAACAGAATGTATCTGGTCAGAAACTATCGTTGTCTGCAATACCAAAATAAAGTTTTAAAATCACATATAATAGAGTTTGCAAGAGCCATAACTTTGCTTTGGTTACCAGAGTGAACACTGTCAATTAAAACGTATCCACCAGCATTACTGAGCACGTCATACTTCTCATAATCACTTTTTCAATAACTGATCATACAGTATTAGATGCAAAAAGTTTCCAACTGATACCGTCATGTTCACAAATATTCTAGAGACTGTGCATTGTTCTAAAATGTAAGAGTGTTTGTGCCAAAGTCTCACAGATCCACAACTGAAACAACAGGTATTCTGGGTAGACATCATGATGATCAATTATGCAAACAACTGGGGTTTATAGTGCACATTCTTACAATATATTGCTTTCGGAAGTTACTAGTACTAGCAAAAACAGATAGCTTGCCTTATCTATTTTTAGTGCTAATCATCAGTATCACTATCAGATTCAGAACACCAACAGCCTAAAATTAAATGAAATTTTTAAAACTTGTATACATTTTATTTGCCAAACACGAATCCGCATAACAGGCATACAAGATACAGAAAACAAAGACGGCTGATCTGGAAGGTTGTGACCTCCAACACCCCTTGATCCCTAGTGATCAAGTGTTAAGGCAAATGGAAATGAATGCAGAAATTCTGATCGCTAACACTGAGCTGGGTTTACGGTGTGACACCTGGTGTGATCCTAGCACCCAACGCTGGCTCTGACCTGTGATCACACCTGGATCGAGTGTGATCCAGGGATCACACCTAGATTCTGTAAGCAGGTCACAACTGGTGTGATCTTTAGTGTTAGGTGTCAGGATCAGGTGTTAGTGTGATCTTAACACTGGCTGTGACCTCACCCACTGTATCAAATGCTGGTCCAACTAGACCATTATCTAGTCTGAAAAGTTAACCAATAAGGCCAAATGTAACTTATTCTGAATTTATAGCAAAAACAGATTGATACCAGGTTACAATTGAACTAATGAGATTATTTCAGCATTGGCATACCATATGCATGCATGTTGAGAAAACTGAAATTGGCATGTCATTGAAGGCCTTTTACTAATTACCGGTACTTTACTTGTTTTGAACTTACCTCGCCAAGGGGCTCTGTTGTGTCCTTTTTACCTTTAAGATAAAGCAGCCCTCATTTGTGTTGGATAGTAAGCAACACATTGTCAATTATTGATGAAGGAACTGGTTCCGTTGCTTTAATGTTGGATTAAGATTGTTAATAGATGGCAGCACTGATATTATCTCGGTATGTGAAGCCAAATAGGCCAAATATTGACTTGCCTAACAACAAGCTCATCAGTCAGTGTTAGTACCGGTAGGTATGGTAAAAATCTCCCAACATTTTTGTGACCTGTCTACATCCAGCGCACTAAGAATGTGATCTATACTATAACAGGTATGCAAGAATGCAATCCTGAAGGCGAGCTTCATTGAAATGGAATACAGATATTACAATATAACCCAATGACTGATTATATCTGACCTCATCTTAAGTGGACTTTCCCCACATTTTTTTCTTCTTAAGTCGGTGATTCTAAATCGGGAGACTTTACTCTACATTTTGCATTTGGTTCCAATGATAGATCTTTAAGGGCAATTAAATGGCTCATTAGCCATAATTAGCATGCGTCTTAAATGGCCTTTCCCACAAAATATTTTTTCTTAAGTAATGGATTTGGGCTCAGTGAGATGTCCTCTACCAGATAGTAAAGGAATTATGCTTGGATCTTTCAGAGTAATTAAATGGCTAATTAAGCCCAAATTAATGTTTGACCTCATCTTAAGTGGACTTTCCCACATTTTTTTCTTCTTAAGTCGGTGATTCTAAATCAGGGGACTTTACTCTACATTTTGCATTTGGTTTCAATGATGGATCTTTAAGAGCAATTAAATGGCTAATTAGCATGCATCTTAAATGAGCTTTCCCACAAAATACTTTTTCTTAAGTAATGTATTTTGGATCAGTGATATGTCCTCTACCAAATAGCAAAGGAATTATGCTTGGAACTTTCACAACAATTAAATGGCATTTTGGGGGTAATTCGAGTGGCGCCCCCTATCTCATCCCACATTAGATTTACTTAAGAATGTGGTTTTTGTGGTTAGTTAGGGTCACTTTAAACCTCAATCATCTCAAACCTTTTGGAACTCTCGCAACCATTAAATCTCACTTGGCTCCTGCTCTAAGTTTACGTTGAATTTGAGGCCATAAATGTATTACATAATCATGGTAAAGTAAAAGAGGCAGGGAGGGGGAGTGATGGCAGTTAAATATTGTACGACAGCATTTTTGCAAACGTCATTATTTAACAGAATATCTCCTGCAGTATCATGCCAACAATGAGTGCATCGTATAAATATACTGTCAGAGCACAAACCAAAGTGAAAAAGGATACAAGCCGGTAGGTGACATGGATGGTCACTATATAATTGCATACTAGTCATACAGTTTTTGATGGATCGGGCTGAAATTTTTTGACAAAGATGTTGATTATAGTCCGCATTAAAAGCACGGAAGCCGATTTTTTTTTTATTTTTTTATTTTTTTTTTTTTTTGGGGGGGGGATTTTTTTCGAAAATTTCAGTCTCGTTGCAAGGCAACAGTGGCATCCATAGCAACGGTGCTCCAAAGCATACAACTAGATCCAGTCATACAACTAGTCATACAAAAGCATACAACTAGGTATGAACCTACCAGTCAAGTTTCATCAAAATCAGTTGACTCCTCTGACCTCCAGAGCTGTCCATTACATACAAACAAACAGACAGATGGAAAACCTGAGAATAAGGGTAGTCTAGCGACCACCCGATAGTCTAGCGACCACCCAATAATGCTGTAAAACAAAAAAAAAATCCTAAATCCCTTCACTTGCATCGTGCGTAAAAGTTCTCAACGAAAGTCACAATTTTGCTTCTCAACCTGAAGACTTTGACAGTATCGGACCCGTACCGAATGAGGCTTTGTTTGTTTGGTGGCAAACACAACATAAACTAGAACACTCAGTAGAGAACCTACCTCCACCAGACTGAACAGTTCACGTTTTGTATCCCGATAGGCCGGATCTGCATCCGGACCTGAACCAAAATCGAATCGGCTTGTTCTTGTCACCTAACCAGCTTATCCACCAAGTTTTGTCATAATATGTCCATAACTTTTTGAAATGTCGTGCGATTATATAGTTTTTGGCCTTATCTCTCAATGGTAAAGAATTACTTTAAAAATAAAAATAAATTCTCGAATCCGGAACCGGATCTTCACCAAAATCGAATCAATTTGTCCTTGTTACTCTCCCAAGCTGTCTTCCAAGTTTTGTCTGAACCCATACAGAACTTTTTTGAGATGTACTGCTCATTGACAGACAGACATACAGACAAACCAGGGGTGAAAACAACCTCTGTCCACCTTAGGTGGCTGAGGTCAATGTTCCTGGCCTATTGAAGGATAAAATAAAAATCCCATCTAAGTTATTCGTGCCCCTAATCCTATCAAAATTTAATAATAATGAAAACAGTGAATTACTGTGTCGTGTGTTTTGTACTTGGATTCATGGAAATGCGGCTTGATGGTTTTGGCTGTGGCTCGGAAGTGGTTAACATGCGTTTATGGGTTGTGCGTTGTACGTATGTAAGTTTTATGCGTGATTTACATGCATTTGGACGAGAGTTCAAATTTACTTTCCTTTTTATTCCTTCATCCACGAAATAGTGAATTTACAGTTTGAATCATGTTAGCCTCCCGTGAAAGATTCGGGTCCAATTCACATTCACAACCTCATTGCCGGTGCTTCTCTGTAAATCGTGTTGCTTTCGTGTAAAACGGGATTTTAAAGTTATTAATTTATGCATTGTACACACTGTTTTCTGCATAATTATTCCTTTTTGTACGGTGTGGTATGTTATTGATGTGTGCATTGTACCCGCAGAAATTATAACATTTCTGATACTTGGAGCAAGTGCACGATGACGCACGTACTCGGACGAAAGGATAACATTGCTATTTGGTCCAAAGCAAACGACGCAAAGAAAAATATATATTTTTAGCCACTCTTGATTTTATGAATACACAATTCGGTTTTCACCGAAATTCAAACTCTCATCGCAGTTTTCCATTGATTACCTCCACCGCCGAAGGTGGAAGAGGTTATTTTTTCACCTCTTTCTGTTTGACCGTGTGCTGGATATCTCAAAGTTGTGCATGGATCTGGATGAAATTTGGTGGACAGATTGGGTGTGCGACAAGGATGAACTGATTATATTTTGGTGACTATCCGGATCCGGATCTGACTACTAGAATTTTAAAAGTGATTCTTCTCCTTTGAGAGATGGGGCGAAACCGAAATATAGCATGATATCTTAAAACGTTGTGGACAGAATCATATGAAACTTAGTGGAGTCTGGGTGTGTGGCGAGGATGAATTGATTCGATTTTGGTGAAGATCCGGGTCCGGATCTGGATGCGAGAATTATTTAATTTTTAAAGTCACCATTGAGAGATAGGGCCAAAAATGATATATAGAATAATATTTCAAAAATGTATTTGGCCTGATATGTTGTCGTGGATCAGGCATTGCGTGCCGGAGGTATGCGCTCTACCGAGTGCCCTTCTAGTTATTCATTTAATGACTCATTTGTCCCAGTGCATTTGAACAGCAGGACGCCAGCCATGTTTGGCACTTGGGCTGTTTCCACTGCAGAGCCAGGCCTACGTTTGTTGTACATTGGTGTAAGGCAGCCAGCAATCAGAGAAAGAAACCAGCCAACACTGAGGCTGCAATATTATCGCACTCGATGTTTTCTTGTGGAGAATTCTTAATCCATACAAGTTCTGAATTATTCACGAGAGTTGTTTTAAAACTTTCTGACCGAGGCATTTTACTCCATCTTGATCGGTGTGCAGTTGTTTGTTGACGTGTGTTCTTATGCACTGCCTTTCAACTTGTCCTCTGTCAAGCTTCCCTTCCCACCTCAACAGGAGAAATACAAACATCAATTTCGCTCCACCCTTACAAAATGCAATAACGAGGGGGATCCTCCTCTCGATGTACTTTAACCTTGAACAGAATCTTGACTTTCTTTATTTTGTCTTCTGAATCTGATCTTGAAATGTAATTAAACGCAAATTCTCACTTTTGGCTCAACTAGTCCTTTCATCGTTTGACTTTTTGGAAACATGTCAACTGCTGCCCATAATTTGTCACTTTTATAAGCATTGTGACCACCCTGGTCCCCTTCTTGTTCTTCTCATGGGGGGATGGGAGGATGGGGGAAAAACCACTCTTTGGGATGGTCCATGAATCCAAACGCTTTGGAGTTTAGATGGTCCAGTTTCATAGGATGGCGAGGAACTACCATCACGCTACTCAGTTCCATTACAACTTGGAACTTCTTATCAAGCTGGGTGGAGTGAAGGTCATGGCAGTTCTTGTCAGTTGAATTCATTTTGTGACATCAGCCGTCGATTCTCGCCCAGACTGTAAACCGTGCTCCGCAGGCAGGTCATCGCATAATAAGTGTGCCGTCCCTCGGATGGACGTGAAGGTTGACGTCCCATCTTCTAACATTAGTTGGTCGACGTAAAATGTCCCAAGGTATCCTCTGACGATGAAAGTACTTTATCGCACAAAACCCTGGTGGAATTCCTGCCCCACCATCAGCAGCACATCCACACTTCAGTGATGATGCAACCATCAGGACAAATTAACTGAACCTGGTGCAATATGCAGTTGCTAACGACGACCCGTTGGGCTTTGTGTTATTTGTAGATTGCACGCTCAACCATTTTATGCATTGCATCTGGCAAATCAAAAAAGTTATAAATGTAAAGTTTTATTCAACAAACTTTGTGTAAAGCAATATATTGTACTTTGAAATAATATTTGTTCATATTTAACACTGTCATTGTCAAGCATCAAAGACAAAATGAAAGTGGCTATTTTGTATTGCATCTACAGTGAGGACCCAAAAGCTGAGCTTTTGTTGCATTGAACCAACAGGAAGGTGCGCAGATAGCATATACCTGCCACTGAGCTGGCGAGTTTGAGTTTGTTGTCTTGACCCGGCGATAAACTCTAAGATGGTTGCTTCACAGGCAAAATGTGAAATAAACTAGGGGTATAATTCTCGCTTCGGGTGCGAGAGGTTCCGGGTTCGAATCCCGGCAAGGCCTAATGGAAATGTTTGAGCTTGTTCTTCAAAAAGCAGGTCACCACGGACACCCAGATTAAACACTGAATACTTCCCTTCGAGAACCATAAAAATTGCACCTTCTTTCGGAAGTGATGGTTCATGTTGATGAAAGGGTATCTATTTTTGTGGTCTTAGCTCCCTCTTGTCGACCCTACGCTGCTCCTCCAGGGCGCTTCCATTCGTCGAGTAACCCCCTCCTGGTTTAACTCCCAAAATCCAGGTTTTCTCTCCACCTACATGCCTTTGTTCATCGTTTCTCCCGTTTGTGGAGCTCTTCCTGAGGCTGTTCAATCCCACTCTCCTCTCTGAAGATTCAAGTTGGTGGTATACCACCATCTCATGTCATGTCATCCCCATCCTTACCCACAATCATATTTCTATCCTCATAAACTCCTCTCATATCTCTACCTCTCCTCTTCTCTCTCTTTCTTTTCTCTTTTTCCTCTTCTAATCCCTTCTCTCCCTTTCTCTTCTCTTTCTAACCTTGTTTCTCTTTCTCTTTATTAATTTCCTTACCTGTCGTGTTCACCTGTTGCTGCACTATCGGTGTTGCCTTTTTTTTTCCCCCCACCTTGCTTTCCCATCAATCAAACTTTTGTATCCAATAAATAAAGTCAGTACCCATCTACTAGCATCCCAGCGGTGGACGTTAAACATCTCGTGCTGTTATGCAAAGTCTCGATGATTAAAAAAAAATATAAAATTTGGCCCAATTCCTACCTGCCTGAAAAACATGAAAAAATAAAAGATGAAATTTTCAAAAGTTTCATGGAGAAAGTGATTAGTTACTTTTACAATTTGGGAGGTTATACTGTCTTGAAGGAACCATCTTGTGTCTGTGTCTAAGTCCTTATTCCGCAAACAAGGTAGAAAGTCGTTTTTGAAGCCTGGCAAAATAACCTGCCAAATTAACTGTCCCTTCGATGTACGTGGGACCAACAATACCAAAAGCTTAACAGTCGCTGCGTCTCTCAATTTCTTGTTCAGTTTTCCACAAGAATCGTTTGATATACAGTGGTATATTTACTAAAATTCATTGCTTACCAACTTGCAAAGAAAGGAAAACCGTTTATCATTAAATTGGTGGCCATGTAGAATTGGTACATAAGCATTCAAGAAGCTTCATTTCTCTTGCCAGACATCTTCGTCTTTCACGTAGACATCTCCAGACACGTAGCTCGTCGTCGTCGTCGTGGACCCGGAGCAAAATTACACAAGCGTGTTCACTTGTGTTTCATTTGACGTGCGACCAGGTCAGGTGTTAAAAAAAAAAAAGGTTGTATCGAGATCAGTTAAAATCTGCAAATAATGGCTGACTCTCAGAAACCACACACACAAACATGAGAAGGCATCATTCCATCAACGAGTAATTAAATCCATTATGGCTGACTCCTGTTTCTCCGGTACATCGCTGGAATTTCCAACAAGCCTCATGCCCAGAAACGTAGTGAAGGGCTTGCTTCAGGGCTGGACGATGGTAATGGTAACACAAGGCCACTGGGAATGGTGAGCAGACAATACAGGTTGTACACCATCATACCAAGTGTGGGGAAAAAAGTGAGGCCTGCTCCGAAGCTCCGGTAGAGAGGGCACAAGACACATGCGGACCAATACAGGAGCCTTGGGGTGAAGGGGGACAATTTTGTGGGTTTTTTTTTAAATTTTCCTAAAGAGAGCCAATACATGTACATGAAATTATCCCCAATGTAATTTAACTTCATCAAAAAGTTTTCAAGTTCTTGATAAATTTTGCCCACACAAGAGGAGACATGATTTCTTCTTTTCTTACGATTAGGGGGAAAGTGGGGATGATGAAAAAAAAAAATCTTACCTTCCAATAACAAAAAGGCCCACAAGCATGGGTAGGACTTTGAGGTCTTCTTGTTGTAGGTAAGTGGCCAGCATGAGGAGGTTCAGGAGATAAAGTGTAAGGTGTTCCATTGAATCTGCTACAAAATGGTCGTTGGTTCCAATGTGCCACGCACCGGAGGAGCATCGCGGGGGGACGGGTCTGCACAGTTGTGACAAACCACCGGCCACCATCCCTGTCACAAACGAACAAGTGACCGTCTCCCTGCGAGAGCGGTGCACACCTCGTAATAACACAGAGTACAAAATTTGAAACGGCGTTTTGTGGGATCGTAGAAAAGGGCAAGCCCGATTTTGTGTTGTGGCATTTTGGCCGAATGCCTTCATTCTAGTCATTTGCCTTTTCCCGGCCTTTTAAAACGTTAAAGGCATTGGTTGGATTTGGGCATGACAAACGGAGACCAAATATTGAATATCTCTAAAGTAGATATGTCCATGTTTTAAAAAAAAAAAAACCCCATCAGACAACAGACAATACTGAACACACTGTTTCCATTAGTAGGATCCTCAATTCAAATCCCATAAACGGATTTGTCCATCGTCTTTGTAAGTGGTGTAAAAGTATATTGATATCTCTCAACATCCGTCTCCAACATGCAATCTATGTATATTTATAATCAGCTCCACCACGAGTCTCAGACACTTTAAAAAAACAAAAACTACACGGTTGCTCACCAAGCACAGATGGCAGCAGGGTAAATATAGCACAGCGGAGCCCAAACGCCAGCCGGCTGGCGATGTCACTACACAGTGGTGCCTCGTATGGTAAAAATTCATAGGTGGTGTAAAGGAGACCCGTTGCCACCAACAAAGCAGTGAGTAGTCCAGCACAAGCCAAACAGCACTGACAAGGTCCCTGTTGAATGGCACAGCACACTGCTTGCCTGCTTCCATTACCTGAAAGTTCTTCATGCTTGGAGCAGGTCATGGAAAGCAGAGAAATTGATCCCATATTAGTAGGAGATGCTCCGTTGTGGTCTTGATTGGGCTCATCAAGTTCTGTGGGAATGATGCACACCTCATCCTTGTCAGTTGGACTTGGTTTAATGATGTTAACAGGTGTTCTATGAAATGTAGTCATATGTAGGCCGCCATTTACTGTTGGTGATTTGTTGGCTTGGTCTGCACCTACGAGCTGCACCCGCCCATTATTGGCATCAGCGGACTTCTTCGGTAAGTTGTCAACAGCTGGTGGTTTGACGGGTGTAGATCTATGAAGAGTGCCCTGCAGTTTCATAGGCTCTGCATGGACTGCGGTAGAATCTTGCACTGCAGGAGAGCCAGATGATCCAGCGGATGGCATCGAATGAGGTTGAGACGCAGAAGACTCGACACTTTCAGAAACTGATGCCAAGGAAACTTGAGTGTCGATATCTATGAAGGGCGAGAAGGAAAACCGTCCTGGGCCGATGTCCCCCAGCTGTCCAATGATGTCGGCAATGGATTCCTTCACACGGTCTATCTGCTTGGAGTTGTCACCCAGTCCTCCACCAGGTACATCCATTGTTCAAACTCGACAGCAATCTGTACAAAGACACTGGAAAGATTCACCTTTAGTTATAATCTGGTTTCAACCAAACTACTTCAAGGATAACTGTAGACCTTATCTGGAAAGTCTTGCACTGGTTACAAAGCATTGACCAAAAATAAATAAATAAATATTCTACACACATTGGAATGCAACTTCACACCTGGTCTGGTTTGTGCAGGTGTCGTTTTACATCAACTTGATCTGTCATTCCATGACTTGCTCCGTTTCATCAAGGTGGAAACCTCTATATGATTGGTATAACGGAGTCGATAATGTACACACTCCTGGCAATGCATCGTGTGAAGGCCACTATCTTTGCAATCATCTCAGCTCTCTTCTGTTTTTGCGTATGTCAGCTTGGCTCCCAGGTAGCTATCATTTCTTGGAAGCGTTGCTGTGCTGCTGATGCTGTGCCCTTCTACCAGTACATCAGTACTCATTTTGCCAACCTTGGAAGGATGACAGGCTGAATCAAACCCACCTGGTGTTAATTCAGCAGCCAACAGGGCTCAAACTCAGGACCATAAGATCCTAAGCCAGCCACCCTAACCACTAAGCCAACACCAGGCTTATCATCTCGGTTGTACTGTGGCAAGGATTTAAAAAGTCAACGCAGGTCATTTTATTGAACCATCGTAAAATAGATGTCTTATCTGAGATTGAAATTTTTCCATGTACCACTGCACAATATTTGCCAATGTGCAACACATTCTTTTGTTAAAATAGACAAATGAGCAAATTGATATGGAATGTTCCTTGACCAGGTGTGTGAGCACACTCAGGTAAAAGTCAAACCTGTACCTCCCAAAACGGAGGCTCAACGAAACCACAAATCCAAATGAGACGGAAAGAAAGAAACAGAGATGGACGCTTGTCATAAGTTCGCTTAACGTGTTCAGTTGTCCAGATTTGGCAAACAGGGATGAAAAACACAATTCAGGAGATCAAAATTAGGATGTGCAGATGGATTGGTCACGTGTTGCATATGAAGGATCAAGATGTGGCCAAAAGAGCAATATGCTGGGAACCTGTCAAAAAGAGGAGGGTTGCACGGCCAAGAGAGACCCCCATTGAGAAGGAGATGAAAAAAATGAACGTCACCTGGAATAAGACCGAAATGTGTGACCAAGACTGACAAAAGTGGTGAAAGTTCATAAGAAGCTCCATTTGTCAGGTTACTTGATTGGATAATAAGCAAGTAAGCAAGCATCCACACCCGAGTAGTCACGAGCTACCCACAGGTTCATTAGTTAAACCAGTGGGCAATACTTGGCTGTACTCATACGTGGATACTTGGCATATACAGTATTTACGTAATAAGGTCATTTCACCTTACCTGCATTACCGAGCAGATATTGAACTTCTATCCCAAGGAAGTGTCTGTCACATGAAGAATTGCATAATTAATGGTCAGAACAATATTGAGGATCTGCAGAAGAACATTTCTGACTGTAAGCCAAAGTTGTGGAAAGGAATCACATACTCTGACTTCTCACAAAAGTGTGCTTTGCAAAGGGTAAGGTGTACAAATGTGTAACTAAGGAGATTTTCACAAAAGCGTAAGGAGGTGAAAGGACTTTTAAATTTCATATATATATATATATATATATATATATATATATATATATATATATATATATATATATATATATATATATATATATATATATATATATATATATATATATCTCTCTCTCTCTCTCTCTCTCTCTCTCTCTCTCTCTCTCTCTCTCTCTCTGTCTCTGTCTCTGTCTCTGTCTCTGTCTCTGTCTCTGTCTCTGTCTGTCTCTCTGTCTCTCTGTCTCTCTGTCTCTCTGTCCCTCTGTCTCTCTGTCTCTCTGTCTCTCTGTCTCTCTGTCTCTCTGTCTCTCTGTCTCTCTGTCTCTCTGTCTCTCTGTCTCTCTCTCTCTCTCTCTCGTTTATGGCTGACGGGGAAGTTTTATTAGATATGGAGCACAATCCTGGAGGGGTAACCACTCCATGGCAGGAAGTTATGGAAGGAATTTGTAATCTGTTCATGGTGCTGGTGATAGCTCACGTTCTCTTTGCAAAGGACACCATGGCATCTTTAACATCCACCAACTAATGCTGCCAGACAGGACTCCCATTTAACATCCATCCAAAGGACGGCACACACATTGATGTATCACCCTGCCTGTGAATCACTGGGATGACAGTTTATAGCTGGGTCAGGATTCGAACCTAGGATAGCAAGACAGCTTCGAGGTAAGTGTGTGTGTACCTTAGATAGCCTTGAGGCAAGTGAGTGTATGTGTGTGTGTGTGTGTGTCTCTTGGGTCCAGGCCATCCTGCCAGCCCACTTAATTCTTGACTAATTCCAGATTCAGAACAGAGCATTTTCAAATCAGATTGTTTTGGCAAAGAATCTCTCTTTCTCTCTGTCTCTCTGTGTCTCTGTGTCTCTGTCTCTCTGTCTCTCTGTCTCTCTGTCTCCTGTCATGGCCGCTCCTTGCTTCGTGTCGTGAGTACCCCTCCTCTGCTGTGCTGTTTGGTGTTTCCACTTTCCCCATTTTTCGTTTCCCGTGTGTTCGTTTTCTACTTGTGGACTTTTCCCGTGTTTTTTTCCTTCCTGTCTGGAGGAGAAAAAGAGAGAGAGAGAGAGAGAGAGAGAGAGAGAGAGAGTGAGAGAGAGAGAGAGAGAGAGAGAGAGAGAGAGAGAGAGAGAGAGAGAGAGAGAGAGAGAGAGAGAGAGAGAGAGAGAGAGAGAGAGAGAGAGAGAGAGAGAGAGAGAGAGAGAGAGAGAGAGAGAGAGAGAGAGAGAGAGAGAGAGAGAGAGAGAGAGAGAGAGAGAGAGAGAGAGAGAGAGAGAGAGAGAGAGAGAGAGAGAGAGAGAGAGAGAGAGAGAGAGAGAGAGAGAGAGAGAGAGAGAGAGAGAGAGAGAGAGAGAGAGAGAGAGAGAGAGAGAGAGAGCCCACGGTGTCGTGTCGAGAAAATCGTAGGCCGAAGGCCTGTCATGGCCGCCGGGGGAGGTTTTTCTCGTTCACTGCGACCGTGTTCTTTGTTAATTCTCAACTTCAATCGTTGATTTCTTGGTGTTTGTGGAAACGCCTTATTTCCCTCAATAAAGTTTACTAACTTGTTTTCTTGAGTTAGAATGGCGGGTGAACGTTTCCGTGTCGAGATGTTCGAGTCACGAACTCGTAAACTCGATGTGTTTTACATCCCTCCCAGTGAGGTGTAATTTAACGATGTGCTTTCAGCCATCGGTAACATCGTTGGGTTACATAATGTTCGTGCTGCTTCTCGCATCAATAAGAAGTTTGTGGTGTTTGTGTCGGAGGAACACGTGGTCGCCACGGTGGTTGAGCATGGCCTGTTCATCGAACCGAACACTTACCTCTCTGTGTTCGCTTTACAGGCCCCAACAGTTAAAGTTAACATTAATAATATTCCACCATTTATAAGGAACCAAGACTAGTGTAACCAGTTAAACAAGTTCGGTAAGGTTGTGTCGAGGATCTCAATGGTACCGATGCGTCATGTTAGCGATAACCTTAACCACGTCATGTCCTTTAAAAGAGTGGTTTATATGATACTACCTGAAAATGGAAAAACACTGAATGTTGTACTCGGTGTAAAAATCGAAGGGTTTGAATATAAAATGTTTGTCTCCTCAGTGGTTGTGACGTGTTTTGGGTGTGGAGCTTACGGGTACGTGAAGAGTGTTTGTCCCAATGCGGTTACACCGCAGGAAAGTGAAGGTTCGGTGAGGAACGATTCTTCCTCACCACAAAGTAATGGGGAGAAGGTGAATCGGGAGCCTCCCCCCCCCCCACCTGCTGAGGTGTTCGACGAATTGGACTTGTCCACCCCGACCGGCGTTGGAGAGAGGGTGTGTAATCGTGACGTAATCAATCCACCCCCACCAAACGAGGAAGTGAAAGTGGTTGCTTCCTCTCCTTTACTATCCACTGTACAGACAGTGTGGATGATATGGAGGTATCTGTTATGGATACCAGGAAAAAAGGCCAAAAACGGTCAAATGTTGATGCCTTTGATCCTAAGGAGCAGAATAAGGTCCAGATCGTGTCAGGCTCGGTGGATCTCAAAGGGATGTCTGACATTGGAAACCCCTTGGTGGTACCGGAGTCGTGTGTGGATGTGGAAACTTCGCTTGCTCCACTGGCCGACCGAGCAGGACACAGAGAACAGTGAGGTATCTCAGGATGTTTTAAGTGTTTGTCCTGTTAGCCAAACTTGTTTAGACGAGTTAACAGCTATGTCTGACAGTGATGGAGAAATAGATAAAGGGGAAAATCCCTGTGAGTTAAATGTTAACCCGTCCCTCACAGATGATGATGTAAGGGTTGTAGAGGGGAAGGACATGGACAAGGCAAATTCGGAGGGGTCCGTAAACAGAGCAAAACTTTCTGTTGAGCCAAAAGTAAATGTTCCACAAGTAATACGAGAGGCCATAGATGAAGTACTTGATTCAGATGAAACCTCTTCTACCCCACATTTTAGTGCTTTAAACTCGCAAGAGGATGAAGGGGGGAAACGACACAACCTTAATGTCTCAAGAAAATGTGATTAAATTCCTGGATGAGACATTCAGGAAAAGAAACGTAAAAATCAAAGATTACTTCCCGAATTTACACTATTTCATTAAAACTGCAAGGAGTATGATTCGTGATCCTTATCAGGTTAACATGTCAGATCCTCAGTTCCAAAGGTTAAGGAAATGTGTTACTCGGGCTGGTAAAGAGCTTCAAGAATAACTAACAGAATGGAGATAAAAGTAGCATCCTTGAACATCAATGGGGGCCGCAGTTGTGTACGTCACCTCCAGGTATTTCAGCTCTTCCAAAATGAAGAAATTGATGTGTTAATGCTACAGGAGACGTATGCAAATCAGTCTACTGAGGATGAGTGGTGTAAAATCTTTGAAGGTTGTCTTTTTTTCTCGAGTGTGCTTGTTGAGGCCAAGGCTGGTGTGGCAAGAGTGTTGCATCCTCGACTTCAGCCTTCGGAGATAACTTGTAAGGAAATTTGCAAAGGTTACTTACTGTCTGTGCAATTTGTCAGTAGTAACCCAAAGATTTGCGTGACAAATGTTTACTGTCCTAGTACTAACTCTGAAAGAGGTGCCTTTCTGTACAAGTTGGCAGAGTTTGTAAGCACCATTGACTTAACCATGTTGTTGTGTCTGGGGGGTGACTACAACTGCACCCTCAACCCACAACTTGATTGGAACACTTGTGAGCCTCATCCACCCAGTGCAAGGCCTTTGGCACAGCTCGTCAAAAAATTTAAACTGGTGGATGTGTGGCGGGTATAAAACTGTAATATCCGTCAGTATACATGGATTTGTGCATCAAGAAATGTTTTGACGATGGCTCGCCTCGACAGACTTTATGTTAATCATGAAATGGTAAACATTGTTAAGAACTCTTATATAAGGCCATCTGGTTTTTCCGATCATCACATGATTGTTATGGTGTGTGGCTTTCCTCATCATGTCTGTGGAAGTGCATATTGGACTTTTAATTTGAAACTTTTACAAAGTGCACATTTTATAGAAGCTTTTAAAATGGTATGGGAAAAATGCGAGTCACAAAAGGATTCATATTTGAACTTAAGACAATGGTGGGACTGCAGAAAATCCCAAATCAAATGTTTTTGCCAACAAAACTGCTCTTACAGCACATACAATGCTTTAGGTGTGATATCTGCTTTAAAAAAACGATATACTTATCTGTGAGCAGAAAGCTGGATTGTCTAGCGTGAATTTTCAGCAGTTGTCGGAGAAAAGGACCCTTCTGGCTGAAATAGTGAAAGAGCGGGTGGCCGGTGCTTTCGTCCGACTGCGGAACGAAAAAAATCCAACTTGACACACCAAACAAAGGGTTCTTCAATTTGGAAAAAAATGGCCAAGACCTCTCAACAAATCCATGCTTTGCATTCTTCTGGTGGTGATTTGTTGACCTCCCAGAGTGATATCAAGCATGAACTACAAGACTATTTTTCTAAACTCTTCACAAAAAGAGTTGTGAATGAGGAGAACAGGAATGCGATGCTTGAACAGCTCCCTTCTCTGTCTGAAGACCAACAACAATTGCTTGAGCCTGACATTTCTCTTGGAGAACTTACTGCTGCGCTCAAGGGTAGCAAGGATGGGAAAGCCCCTGGACTAGACGGCCTTCCGGCTGAATTTTATCAGGCTTTCTGGGACATTCTAGGCCCTACTCTTCTTGAGGTCTTTCAGGAGAGTGTTGAACAAGGTGAATTGCCATTGAGCTGCCGGAGGGCAGTTTTGTGTCTCCTTCCGAAGAAAGGAAATCTACATGAGACCGCAAGTTGGCGGCCTTTGTCAGTCCTCAACACGGACTATAAAATATTGTCAAAAGCACTTCCAACCCGTCTAAAGGAAGTCATCTCCTTCTTGATTGGCACTGATCAATCATACTGTGTTCCAGAACGTTCCATATACGATAATATTTTTTTGGTGAGAGACTTGATCAGTTTCGGTCGAACCACATCTCCTGGTTTTGGTTTATTACTTTTCGATCAAGAAAAAGCTTTTGACAGTGTTAACCATTCTTTTTTGTTTGATGTATTAAGGAGAATCAGGGTTTGGGGAAAAATTTATTGCTTATGTTAAGTTATTGTACAAAAATGTATCTTGTCTGCTGAAGGTTAATAATAGTCTTTGTTACCCCTTCCCCTTTCAGCGAGGCATCCGTCAGGGCTGTGCGCTATCAGGCATGCTCTACAATCTATCCGTTGAACCTTTATTAGTTTTACTTTGGAACTCAGTGTTAGGAGTCTCTCTTTCACAAAACTCCAAACTCGTCATTTCAGCTTATGCTGATGATATTTGTGTTGCTATTGCAAATCAAAAATATGTTTCTGAGGTCTCTTGTTGCCTTACCCAGTTTGAGCTTGCTTCTACTGCAAGGGTAAATTGGAAAAAAGTGTAGCTTTTTGGGTGGGCCCCAGATCGCCTTCCTCGTCCCTGTCTGTTTAAAGGCCCTGTCACACCTTGACGTTTTAGCCAGCATATGGCAAGGTATCAAAATGTATGTAAAACGTTGGCGTACACTGAACTATTGATGTTTTAAAATTTTTTTTGGTGTATTCATAACGAGTTGGACGTATGCATAACGTATTAGTAACGCACACAGAACGTTTCGATAACTTATAGATAACTTATTCCAACAAATGCTTAGCGTGTTGTCGGCGTTCAAAACGTATGCCCAACAATAGTTCAACACATGCAGACGCGCGGCAGCGTATCGCCGACGATCACGTGGCGTAGCCTATTAAAAGTTTGCCGCTCGACGATTCAAGCCGCTGTCACACCTTGACGTTTTTACCAGCATATGCCGACGTATGAAAAATTTGTCAAAAACGCTGGCACACGTCGAATACATTATGGGTAAGTTTTGTATACGTTAAGAGCACGCTGAAGCACGCTGGCATACGTCGTAGTACACCGAGTATGTCGACAAATTTTCAGCATGTTGAAAATTTTTCGACGTATGTCAGCGTATGACTCACACGTTCTGCATACGCTGGCCATAAGTTGTAGGCATGTGATGCGATCGTTGACACACGTCGACACATGTTACTGGTAAGTTACTCATAAGTCGAAACACGTCGAGGTAATGTTTTTTTTTTTTCTTCGGCATGACAGTGATGTTGACACTTCGATTTCTAGTGCGGTTATGATTTAAATCGTTGAGCGGCAGCCTATTAATTATATTATATTATAACCGCACTCAAAATCGAAGTGTCAACATCACCGTCATGCCGAAGAAAAGAAAAAAAAACACATGGAGTCTGGAACACTGATGAGTTCCTCCTGTGAAGCCCATATTTATATACCAATTCCCCTAAACGCTGCCAATACGCCATTATATGGTAGCTGTAAGTTAGAAACACGTTCAGTAAGTTCTGTGGTCGTCCGGAAGACATCAAATACGTCTACATACGTCAATATGCGTTGGAGATACGTCACACATAGGTTCAAAGCACGTTACTCATAGGTTAGAAATAAGTTTCGGGTACGCTAAACATTACCTCAATGTGTTTCAACTTATGAGTAACTTACCAGTAACGTGTGTCAACGATCGCATAACGTGCCTTCAACTTATGGCCAGCGTATGCGGAACGTGTGAGTCATACGCTGGCATACGTCGAAAAATTTTCAGCATGTTAAAATTTGTCGACGAGCTCGGCGTACTACGACGTATGCCAGCGTGCTTCAGCATGCTCTTAACGTATACAAAACTTACCCATAACGTATTCGACGTGTGCCAGCATTTTAGACAAATTTTTCATACGTCGACATACGCTGGCTAAATTGTCAAGGTGTGACAGGGCCTTTACCCGGAGGAATACAGTGGAGAAGTGAGGGGTTTAAATATTTAGGCTTATTTCTAGGAATTGAAGCGTATGAGCAAAAAAATTGGGAGAACTTCCTGGAAAAAATGAAATTAAAACTGGCAAGGTGGAGAAGATTGTACCAACTTCTCTCGCTTAAGACACGGGTGTCAATCATAAACAACCTGGTGGTTCTTTTATTTGTCATAAAGCTATTCCACTTGAACCTCCGAGATACTTGGTCACAGGCATTCAGAGGGTTCTGACTGATTTTTTTTCTGGGGTAGCCACCATTGGCTGGGCCCAGACGTGGTCTGCAGACCCCGAAATGCGGGTGGTCAAAATCTGATGCATATCCCAAGTCGGATAATGGCATTCCGAATTTCTACGATTAAGCCCCTACTGTACAGTGAGTGTGTTCCTTGGCGACCTCTCACAAATGCCTGGTTGCAGAAAGTGGAAGGTCTAAAATATGACCGTGAACTTTCCCTCATCGACCTGCAACATGTTGACATGTCTCAGCTCCCCAGTTTTCATCAGAGCCTTTTGAATGCTTGGCAAGTCCTCGGAGTACAACGTTTAGAGGTATCATACGATGCCCAAAAGTTTGTACATGAGCCATTAGTTCGGAATCCTTTATTCTCTAGAATTTCAACCTCCAGGTCGTTTATGCATTGTTTCACCAGTGTTGGAATAAACAGTGCGAGACCTGTTGCATCCATCCTTGAATGCCTGGCTACCTGTAAGCTCACTTTCATCAAAAACTGGTGTTCGTTCTGCTCGTATTGTGGAAAATGTCTTGAAATGTCAAACCTTTCATGGACTAAACATCGGGTGGACTGGGGTGGATGAAGTGGTAGACTCACGTCTCTATTTCCCTGAACTTCAAATTGCCTCAAAAAAACAAGAGGGTGTGTTCTCCTCAAACTTAGAGGAAATTGGTGTGTTTCACGTCATGGGGAAAACGGCTATCTACAACATATGTCTGGAAGCATGTATACCTGGTCTTACAAAACTGTTGAAAAATCGGTGGAATGAGACCTTACCTGCTGGAGCTTTTTTAACTCCAGTGTGGAACAAAATGTATAGTTCTCCAACTCTTGGGCGAACTGGAGACCTGAATTGGAGACGAGCACATCAAGCCCTGGTCACACAGACATTACTCCATAAGTTTAATTCTTCAGTTCCAATTTCTTGTCCTTTTTGTGATTTGATTGAAAATGTTTCCCACGTTTTCATTGAATGTAAGAGATTGGTACCCCTCTTGGTACCCCTCTTTCTCTTCCTTCAACAGCTTTTCTATAAATTTAATTTTGTTTTTTCCTTTCCATTCTTTATTTATGGAATCGGGGGGAATTATAAAAGTAAACTAGTCCTCTCGTTTTTATCTTTTCTGTTGGGCATTGCTAAACTGGCAATTTATAAAACCAGGAAAGCAAAATTGAAGGGGGAAAATGCAAATGTGCTTTTGTGCTTTCAAGGTATGGTTTCGGCACGAGTCCCGTCAGGTTTTGAGTTTCTTTTCGTGATGGAATCTGTTTGTAAAAGTGTAAAGTACTTACACTTACTTTTTGCATATATGTATTATTCTGTGGTGGTTTTTGACATGAACAGACACCCTTGTTTCTATTGCTTTTGTTGAATTTATTTTTGCTGTAAAATCGTTTGAATTTGTTTTTATGGAGTGTGCTTTTTCTGGTGTGTTTTGATACTTTTATAATAAAAGCATACAAAAGTGTCTCTGTCTCTGTCTCTGTCTCTGTCTCTGTCTCTGTCTCTGTCTCTGTCTCTGTCTCTGTCTCTCCTCGTATATATATATATATATATATATATATATATATATATATATATATATATATATATATATATATATATATATATATATATAACGACTGGGCTGGAGAGAGGAAGCAAAGGGGTAAAACAGGAAAAGTACAGATGAGGGGGAGAGGATGAATACTCCCATAGTGGTATTTACAAACTAAAGTGGAGAAAATGAAATAAAAAAGTAGTCGTATTTCACGGAGGATAAATGAAATCCCATGATAAAGTCGTAATTTCCTCGAGATACAATGGCACAGACGGGTGATCCGCTAGGCAGATGGCAGTCTTTGTACACATCCAGGGTTGGGTGAAAAAGGGGGGCGTAAGCGAGGAAGCATCTATGTCTGCCTACACAAATGGCTAGTACTTGTATTCACTAACTGGTGAGGTTCATACCTGCAAAGTTTCTACAAACACCGAGCTTGGGCATCCAGATGCTGCTTGGCCTTGCTGGGATCTGAATCTGTGATCCTGTGATAAGGGGGAGTTGATGGTAGTTAAATAGCCATGGTGCCGGCGATAGCTTGCCGACTCAAGAAGGATCTTTAACGCCCATCTACAACACAGACAATTCCTTGGAGATCCAAGTTGGTGGTAGTTAACTAGTTCCGTGTTTGAAACTCGGGCACTTTAATAACAGATTTTACTGCTTTGGTAAAAATTTTCACTTGAATTTTAACTTATTGGACCGAAAGTCAAAATGAGTCAATTGCCCGAACACCTATTACTCCTAACTGCCCCTTCCCAGATGTGATGCGACTTTGTTGAGACAATACCATACACATGCAACATTGCTAATAAGATATAATTAACGGCAGGAAACTGGGACTGGTCGGATAGCTTTGAGCTGTTTAGCATGGGTTTGAATCTTGACCCAGGTATAAACTGTCACACAGGTGTTTCACATGCGGGGTGATGCGTCAATCTATGCGCGACCCATTGGAAAGACATTCAGCCGGAGGACATTCCTGCGAGCACTGGGGGCATTGGTGGACACTAACTATCCCACAATGTCTTTTTGGCAGGAGTAGGCGAGTTGTCGCCAACACCCTGGAAAAATTCCAAATTCCTGTCACCTTCAGTCGAACGTCAGGCCTGGCCAGCCTGTTCCTGAAAGACCTGGGCCAAAAACCCTTCCCTGGCCGACTCCAGAAGGGGTGGGTTTAATTGGGGCTGTTAAAGAAGTAGAGATATGCTGCAACCAAGATGTCTTTGCCAGGGCTTTGGGATTCAGTGCAGAATAAGGATGTTTGGAGACGTCTGATCATGAATGCCACCAGAAGTAGAACACAACTTAACAGAACTAGATAACTGAGTAGACTGGGAGGAAACTGTGTACACTTGAGTGCTGCTTTATTTCAGACAATGCCACTGATTGTGACTGGTAGTCGGGTGGAAAATTAATGTCTGCTGTGAAGTCATAATCCACCAGATAAACATTTGGTAATGTAATAATGTGCACAAAATGTGCTTTTGTACTTTTAGATGACTTACAAGAGGAGATGAGCAAAAGCATGAGCCAGCATGAAGAAGCCAATCATGTAGTACACAAAGCCTGGTGTTGGCTTAACGGGCCGGGTGGCTGGCTAAAGATATTTGGGTCTTGAGTTCAAGCTTCTGTCATGCCAATGAATTAATACCAGGTGGGGTTGACTCAGCCTGACATCCTTCTGAGGTTGGTGAAATGAGCACCATCATGCTGGCAACGGGACATTGCTTCACAAAACCATAAAATGATGCAGCCAAGCAGCCACAGGCTGCATACGAATAAATAAATAACATAGTATACAGTCAGCCAACATTTAAACATTGTTTGACGAATTTCACTCCTTTTAACAACAATTTTAACCTTAAATTTACACTGATAAACGCTCTTAAACTTTACTTTTATTTTACTTGTTTGTTACTCTTACTGACTTGGTCATTAGCCCTCGTATTGCTCTCAACATCATGGTAATGCCCAAAAGATTTCTTTTAATGGTACCCTGGTGAGTTTCACCCTCAACCGAGATCTCTGGACACTGTGCAGCTGTTCAAACTGGGCTTTGAAAGAGAGAAAGAAAAAAACTAAACACTTTGTATCCTTCCCAATTTGACACCAATGCCCTCAATTTGTGTATCAGATCCCATAACTGATAACAAACATTTTTTCGACTCTAATTATTTAATAATAACACGACTACTACAACTTCTACTACTTGACCAGAAACGTTTTTGACGCAAGTCTTTCACAATCTGACGGCCAAGGATTGATATTTTATGAAAAGTCGCAAGGATTCAAAATAAATTTCAGGATGCCAGCAATAACTCACCAACTCTTCGTAAAAGACACCGTTGGATTTTTTATGTGGACTAATGACCAGTTCTGGCAGATGTGTCCTCCGGATGGACGGCACACGTATTGATGCATCGCCCTGCCTGCGAAACACCAGGATGACAGTTGATAGCTGGGTCGTGATTCGAACCAAGGCCAGACAGCTTAAGGTGCGTGCGCATACAGAAAAGATAACCTGCCAGGCTTGAATCAAGAAAATATATATGTCCATACATATACATATACATATAAATATATATATATATATATATATATATATATATATGTATGTATACATAAATATATACATACATATATACAAAAAAATTATATATATGTATATGCAGACATATATGCATACACAAGCACATGCATATATTTATATATAGATGTGTATATATTTATATATAGAGATGTAAATATTTATATATCTATATATATATATATATATATACACACACATACATAATTATATACATACATATACACAGATATATATATATATATATATATATATATATATATATGTATATATATATATATATATATATATATATACACACACATACATATATACATACATTTATATATATATATGTATTTGTATGTATATGCATGTATAGGTATATATATATATATATATATATATATATATATATATATATATATATATATATATGTATATATATATATATATATATGTATATATATATATGTATATATATATATATATATATATATATATATATATATATATATATATATATATATATATATATATATATATATATATATATATATATATATATATATATATATATATTGTTACGGCTGTGGAAATTCGCAAACCACCATTCAGGTCCCGTAGATGAGATATCTCTTAAGTACATGTGTAGTTAGCCCCAAACCCGTTGTTTAGAGGGAATAAATGTGATTCATTCGGGCTGCGACGCTTTGAGGCAGTCGTTTTTCTTTCTCTATCGTTTATTTCAAATAAAAACCAACGAGGACGCTCGGTGGGCTTTTCGCGCCATTCTTCTCCGCGCTTGGTGTGAGGGGAGAGAAGCGAGGGGAGGGCAGCTGGCGCTCGATTGGTGGATGCGCGGTGTGACGCGGCCAGGAGGAAGGAACGCCCCTCTTCGAGACCTTTCTCGAAGCGCCTCGAAGGGGGGTGGAGCAAAGAACGGGGCGGAGCAACAGGGCGGAGCTCCGAGGATTTAAAAAGTCGGAGACGGGGGAAGCAGTTTTGTAGATGCTCTTGCTTGGTGGATGCTCTTGCTCGGTGGATATACTTGCTATGTGGTTGCTCTCGTCTTCCGGCTCGCTCGTCCTGGTGGCCGCTAGCAGGGTCTTTTGTGGGGCAGTTGTAAGACCCCGCTGGCGGGAAGGAGCGTCCGCCATTCCCCTCTCCCGACTTCCGGCATCCACGTTCCCCCCCCCTATCCGCGCTGGGATAGCGCCGAACACTCGGTCCGTGGCGTCGAGTGCCAACACGTGCAGGCACGAGGCACGCCGGAGAGGCCTCGCCTACCACGCTCGGGCACGGAGTCGCGGCCAGGCGGGACCACGTCGACGGACGTCGGAGAGGGACTCGACACGCTCAGGGAAGTCGCGACTTCCATTTCTTTTGGGTTCTGTGTAAACGTGTGTGTGTGGCGCCAGTCTGGTGAAGTAAAATTGTAAAAGTGTTCTGTGTCGTAAATCATATTCGGTTGTAGCTCTGCATCGTTCCTTGCTTGTGTTTCTTTACAGTGATTGTAAATACGTGTATTGCTTTTATTGTATCCCTGTGACTGTAATATACGTGCCTTCCGTGCTTCCGTATTAAATGTGCTTGTCCGATTGTTCCCCGTTTCGCTGCGTCCTTTCCTTCGTTTGAATCTCCATCTTGCTTCACGTAAAGGGTTCGTCGTGGGCTTAATACGCCCAATAATTAATCCGAACCGTCTCGAGGCCGACAATAACACCGCTGGGTTATCCCGATAGCACGGAACGGACCGCTTAAGCGGCCCATGTCCGGAGTCGACCTGCGGCGAGGTGCGATCGCCCGGTCTACCATCTGCGTGGGTACTTAGGTAGGTCGAGTTTGGTGAACAACCCTATCCCACGCGGGTGGCCGATTGACACGATCGTGGTGAGGCCAAAAGGCCCACCCGTGACTAGTTCCCGGCGTTAGTCCGAGAGGGTCATGACAAAATTGTCCGTCCGGTGGGCGACGTGCCGCGATTCGAGTCACGTGGCCGTTCGCAAGCTGGTGGGCACGAATTCGCAAAACTGGTGTCAGGAGTGGGATACAAACCCATCCCCCTCCTCGCAACACTGGTGTCAGAGAGCGGGAAAACAAACTCTCCTGTCTCCAGCTAAATTCACGGAGAATCGGTCCAGGGGTGAGAGGAGCGACCCCCGATTCCCTCTAAATTACAAGCGAGCTAAATTAACCCGTTACGAGAAATAAGATGGCGTCTAAAGGCGAGCGGGAGCCGGGGGTATTAGAAATGTATATGTGCAGTAATGTAGGATCCATGGCCCAGGATGAGATCCCCGTGCAGGAAATGCTTGTTGTGCAGGACGAACTCCCCCAACTAAACGCAGAACCCAAAATGGGCGCGGCGTCGGCCGCGGCGTATGACGCCTCCCTCCCCCTCTCCACCAAAGCCCCCCCGATCCTCGCCGAGTCGGCTCAGCCGAGTGCACTCAACATGGCGAAGTTATTTGCAATGCTGGCGGAAATGAATAACGGATTAAACAACAAGATGGATGGAAATGTGCAACAAATTAACGAAATGAAAAACAACATGAAGAAAGAAATGAGAGAAATGCAGGGTGAGACGCAGAACATGGGCCGAAGCCTGCAGGCGGGCATGAAGGCAATGGCAGCGGAGCTCAAAATGGCGACGCCACGTGTGGGAGCGAACGAGCTGGGGGGGGGGGGAGTGCAACGGCTGTCAGGCCCACGGTGAAGGCGGGAACAAAAAAATTAATTCGGGGGACGTGTGTGGGCGAGACGCGTGGAGGTGACGGAAACTGTGATGGTGACGCAAGGGGAAAAATTAAATGGGTGACCGAAACGTGTGAGACGAGACATGAGGTGACGACGGAAAGGAGAAAAGAAATAATAGTTGAGACAAGGGAGATAACAAGGGAAGAGACGGAAATAATAGAGACACGGGAGATAGAGGGTGAATTGGACGGGGTTAGTGACGAACACACACACACAGAGGTAGTGGAGGATAATGGGGGTGAGCTCGCAGAACGTGTAGGGACCCGGTGCGAGCAGTTGGATAGCCTCCTTCGGGAACGGAGGGAGATGCTATGCTCCCTTGAAGCGAATCACAACCAGGTGGGTTTGGTCGTGCTTTGCGAGGTTGAGGGGACGGGTGCTGTGGACAGGCGCACGGAGAGCTTGGGGGTATAGAGGCCCCGGAAACCCTTGGGGTAGCACAAATCCCCAGTGTGGTTGTCCCTGTGTGTGTGGTGCAAGGTGTGAGTGAGTCCCCGTGTGTGAGTGGTGTGGTGGCAAGTGTGCCGAGATGCGTGCCTCCCAGCACGCCGTGTGTGGATGAGGCACCGCAGGTGGAAGTGACCACGTGCGTGCAGGAAACGGCACGCGTGTGCGAACAGCCGTGTGGGAGTGAGGCACGAAGGGTGAATGAGGAACCGCGGGTGAGTGCCCCCGTGTGTGTGAGTGGTATGGTTTGTGTGAGGGAAATGGCACGAGTGAGTGAGCGGCCGATTGGGAGAGAGACAGCGTGTGCAAGGTCGCTGTGTGTAAGGGAGATGTCTGTCAGCATGCGGGAGCACGCAGCCACATCTCCCGGTGTGAATGTGATGGAGTAGTGTGTGAGCGTCGTGACACGCAAGTGTGCGTGGTTTGAATGGCGACGGAGACTGTGACAGAGAGACAAAAGCAGGGTAGCGGCCGTAGATGTTTCGGGGACCGTGCCGGGATCACCCAGCGGCGAGCGCGAGGTCCGTGCTGTGCAACGCACGAGGCCGCCACGTGCTCGCTTGCGGGAGTGAAGCCCGGTCCGGAAACGCACGCGGTGGATGTTGCCGATCCCACGGACGGACAAAGTTTAGGCAGGATTTCGGATTCGGACCGGACGGGTTCTCCACGCGGGCGTGTGTGTTCAGCTCCAACGGGCAAAGCACATGTGGTCGCGTGGGGAACCCCTCGAGACGTGAGGCTTGTGTTTTTTTTTATGCGCACGGTGACGTCATGGCTGCGTGTGTGGTTGGAATCCGGCAGGAGGGTGAATCCCTGCCGGATGGTACCGTCCAAGAGGGACGAGGGACGCGAACACCTGCCATGATGTCACGCGAAAGGTGCGTGGCTGTGAATTGCCGCGCTGGTGCACAGGTTGCGAGTTGCCGCGCTGGTGATGCGCAATTAAAAAAAAAACAAAAAAAAACAGCAAGCCTCGCTTTCGGGTGAACAAGATTCCTGGGCAAGGGGTGGATGATCCCCTTGGCCAGGGCACAGGATGACAACTGGTTAGGGGGAAGGGTTAGCTTAGCTTGACCGGCTTCATGGGGCAGGGGTAAGTCCTCATGGAGCCCGTGGAATGGATTAGGTAGAGGGATTGTAGCCAATCCAGCTCCGAGGATTTAGGTTGGGAAATGATTTTTAGAGGTTTGAGGACATGGACAGACTTGTGAATGTGTAGAGGGGACGTATCTCAGCTACGTAGTGTTAAAAGGAACGTGCTGTAGTTTAAAGGACGACGTGGGAGCACGAGTTAGTTAGGGGAGTTAGTTATAAGGATGGCAGAGTTCAGCGGTGTGTGTGTTGAAGAGTTGGTGAGTTGTGTGGAGACATGTTGAGTGAGTGAGGCCAGCGGGTCTGTGTGAATGGAGCGAATGTGGAATGCATGGCGCGATGAGTGATTGGGGGGAGGAGTGACTCCTGCCCAAGGGCCCCCGGGGTCAGTGTAGAGTGAATTAGGGGGTTAGTTAAATTAGCAAAAATGGAAGTCGTTTTGTTGTTGGTGGGAATGTCGGCTCGATACCCATTTGGAGGGGTGCAGGAGCCCTGTTGACGGGCTGGGAGCGTGGCTGCGAAAGGTGAGTATCGCTGGGTGGGTACCCCGGGCACCAGGCTAGTCGGCCGTAGTAGGCCAAGGGCCCATGGAGGTCCGGGATAGTGTGGTGGGCACGGGTGCGCCCGCATGGTGCGGCCATTAGCCGCGTGGGCAGTGTTGTGGGCACGGGTGACCCTCGGAAAGGGGCCCGGGAAGCCAGCCTGCCACGTGAGCATTTCAGGGGAGTCGCCATGGAGGGCACTCCCCGGTGTTTAGGGAGCTGGTAGGCTCGGAGGCAGTGTAGTGCCCGTGGGTGCCATAGCTGGAGATTCGGCAGAGAGTCGTGCCTGCCAAGGGAGCCACGCGTCCCAGCCATGAGACCCTGTGAGGGCACGGAGAGAAAATTGGGGGGCAAGGCCCAAAATTGTAAGGACACCAACATGGGCGACGGGAATCTGGGTTGATAGAACCAATAGTTTAAGCGCAAGGCGCTTGTTGAAAGCCCCGGGGTAGTTTAAGAGATAATGGTTAGGGTAGATTAGGAGATGTACCCCTCCGCACCATCCATCCCTTCGCTCTCGTTGTGGGCCGCTGGACCCACTTTGTGTTATAGATCGCTGAAGTCTGGGGAGGCCATCTTGAGGCTTGAGTTGGGCCTCGACGCAGGACACGAGCTCTCCCTCATTCCCCTCCAGGAAGGGAACGTAGGGGTTGGGAGTAGGCTAGGACAGGATAGGTTAGCCGAACAGAGACAGTAAAGGGGGGTTAGGGGACAAATTATAGTGGGAGATAGGAAATAAAAAAACTAAAAAAAATTAATGAATTGGCGCTAAATTGGTTTTTGACATATTAAGGAGTGGGAAGGGACAGTGACAGGCAAAGGTGATAGGTTGGGAGGGAGACCGTAGGGTAGGTCCGAGCCCGCCTTCCGAGTGGCCAGCACCACCGCACTTCCTCCACCAACCTCCACTGACAGGCAAAGGCTGGCCAGCTTCGTCTGCAGCTGCTATGCTTCAAGGCCTGTGCCGGCCAGTTCGTCTGCCGGCTGTGTTCGCCTGCAGCGGCCCTGATCTGCCGGCTTTGTATGCCTGTCCACCTTTGCCATGCCATGCCCACTGCCCACATCATCAGTTTTCCCCCGTTCAATTTTGCTTAGCCCCCCCCCCCCCGTGTTCATTTCCATGCACGCCAGGATCCACGAGCAACAGTTTGCAAGCTGCAAGAGCTGTCCTGTTGGCAGCTACAACACGGGCCTGCAGTGGCGGCCCGTGCACCGGTTTTCTTTTGACTTTTTCTGCCTGCAGAGTCCATTGATCCTGGGCCATGGTTTAGTGTACAATTTGTAAGGTTAAGATGTACTGTAAATATGAGTGTGCCCCCGGCATGTCTGTCTAGCGCCGGCAATTTTATTTAAGTCGTCCGTGTCAGTGGGTTTGTTTAGTTAGTTACTCAGCCCTCAGGTTATTTATTTTGGGGACACGAATACCATGAATGTCGCACTCAGGGATCCGTCGGTAAAACGTACTAGGGGAGAACTACACATGATGGCACATGAGAATTTGACGACTCGGGACGAGTCTGTAAAAAGGGGAGGGGGTAGTGTTACGGCTGTGGAAATTCGCATTACACCATTCAGGTCCCGTAGGTGAGGTATCTCTTAAGTACATGTGTAGTTGGCCCCAAACCCGTTGTTTAGAGGGAATAAATGTGATTCATTCGGGCTGCGACGCTTTGAGTCAGTCGTTTTTCTTTCTCTATCTTTTATTTCAAATAAAAACCAACGAGGACGCTCGGTGGGCTTTTCGCGCCATTCTTCTCCGCGCTTGGTGTGAGGGGAGAGAAGCGAGGGGAGGGCAGCTGGCGCTCGATTGGTGGATGCACGGTGTGACGCGGCCAGGGAGGAGGAACGCCCCTCTTCGAGACCTTTCTCGAAGCGCCTCGAAGGGGGGTGGAGCAAAGAACGGGGCAGAGCAACAGGGCGGAGCTCCGAGGATATAAAAGTCGGAGACGGGGGAAGCAGTTTTGTAGATGCTCTAGCTTGGTGGATGCTCTTGCTCGGTGGATATACTTGCTTCGTGGTTGCTCTCGTCTTCCGACTCGCTCGTCCTGGTGGCCGCTAGTGGGGTCTTTTGTGGGGCAGTTGTAAGACCCCGCTGGCAGGAAGGAGCGTCCGCCATTCCCCTCTCCTGACTTCGGGCGTCCACGTTTCCCCCCCCCCATCCACGCTGGGATAGCGCCGAACACTCGGTCCGTGGCGTTGAGTGGCCAACACGTGCAGGCGCGAGGCACGTCGGAGAGGCCTCGCCTACCACGCTCGGGCACGGAGTCGCGGCCAGGCGGGACCACGTCGACGGACGTCAGAGAGGGACTCGACACGCTCAGGGAAGTCGCGACTTCCATTTCTTTTGGGTTCTGTGTAAACGTGTGTGTGTGGCGCTGGTCTGGTGAAGTAAAATTGTATAAGTGTTCTGTGTAGTAAATCATATTCGGTTGTAGCTCTGCATCGTTCCTTGCTTATGTTTCTTTACGGTGATTGTAAATACATGTATTGCTTTTATTGTATCCCTGTGACTGTAATATACGTGCCTTCCGTGCTTCCGTATTAAATGTACTTGTCCGATTGTTCACCGTTTCGCTGCGTCCTTTCCTTCGTTTGAATCTCCATCTTGCTTCACGTAAAGGGTTCGTCGTGGGCTTAATACGCCCGATAATTAATCCGAACCGTCTCGAGGCCGACGATAACACCGCTGGGTTATCCCGATAGGACGGAACGGACCGCTTAAGCGGCCCGTGTCCGGAGTCGACCTGCGGCGAGGTGCGATCGCCCGGTTTACCATCCGCGTGGGTACTTAGGTAGGTCGAGTTTGGCGAACAACCCTATCCCACACGGGTGGCTGATTGGCATGATCGTGGTGAGGCCGAAAGGCCCACCCGTGACTAGCTCCCGGTGTTAGTCCGAGAGGGTCACGACAGAATTATCCGTCCGGTGGGCGACGTGAGGCGATTCGAGTCACGTGGCCGTTCGCACGCCGGCGGGCGCGAATTCGCAACAATATGTACCATACCATAGTGTTGGTGCTGCTGGAGCAGTTTCGTAATAAGGGTTATACTGGGAGGTTTGCCATTGCCTTCCCAGCGTTGATTATCCATGGTCTATGCTTTTAAATGCTGAGCATCAAGCAAGGAAGCAGCATGAACAACACTGATGCAGTGCCCCCATTATCAGTAAGCTGGTAGTCATTTTGCCGACCTCAGAAGGATGACTGGCTGAATCAAACCACCTGGTGTTAATGTAACCAGGTGCGGTTTGTGAGTTTACAAATCAATGTAACCAGGTGCGGTTTGTAAACTTCACCCATCAATGTAACTATGTGACGTTTGTGAGTTTACAAATCAATGTAAACAGGTGAGGTTTTTAAACTTCACCCATCAATGTAACCATGTGACGTTTGTGAGTTTACAAATCAATGTAACCAGGTGCGGTTTGTGAGTTTACCAATCAATGTAACCAGATGCGGTTTGTGAGTTTACCCATCAATCTTACCAGGTGTGATTTGTGAGTTTACTAATCAATGTAACCAGGTGCAGTTTGAGTTTACCAATCAATGTCACTCGGTGTGTTTGTGAGTTTACCCATCAATGAACCAGGTGCGGTTTGTGAGTTCACCAATCAATGTAACCAGGTGCAGTTTGTGAGTTTACCAATCAATGTAACCAGGTGCGGCTCCAACAGTGAAACTATATGCTCAACGTCTTCTGACGTTGAGCACACCTATGTATTTGATCATGTTTCCAAGGTCTTTTCGTACACTTCAACAGTTGCATTTGTTAACTATCCCTTCGGGGCCACATATATTTACTACCTATGCAAAAACGGCTGAATGTTTGTTCTCACCCCCCATGGTAACCCCTCCTCACCCACATGCTCTACACATACCCTTTCCCTTCCCTTCCAATGCTTCCTCCTATCCCCACCCAAACTGCTCTTCCTACTTTCCCCAATCTTCCCACAATCTTTTTAAGAGAACAAAAAAACAAAAATTTACAAACCAGTTATTCGACCGCAACGAGAGGGAGGCTCAAAAGTTTTCACAACTGGGAATTAGCTCCACAACTTCATATCTCCTATCGCTCCCTTTCGAATTGAAATTTTCTCAATTAAGCCGTCCTCCTGGGTGCAGGTCATTGAGTAAGAGGGCCCAGCATCACATTTGTGGACTTCCTGCCTCTGATTGAACTCTTTTTGCCTTGAAAGTTCAGGGGTTGGTTGGAAGAGGGGTGGGGGTGGGGGTAATGACCTCATTGACTCCACCAGCCCTTATGGTCGACATATGATGAGGAATAAAATGCTTTTGGGTCTGTGGCTAAAGTTCTGTGGCTGACACACAAGTCTAGACACAATCATTTACACAAACAATGCAGCAAGTATGAGGGTCATTCAAAAGTTCGAGGAACGAGATACAGGGACTCTCAATAATCCAAAAGAGGCCAACGTTATATACATATATATATATATATATATATATATATATATATATATATATATATATATATATATATATATATATATATATATATAGTAAGTATTTTTAAAATTAATTACATGTTGGGAAATAAAAAGATGGCTTTTGATTGGACAATTGTGTTTCTCGATTCGAGAACTTTTGAGCCTCCCTCTCGTTGCGGTCAAATAACTGGCTTATAAATTTTTATTCACTTAAAAAAAAAACTTCACCTGTAAAGTTACGATCTAATTTAGTTTTTTTCCCTGGGAAAGAAAGTTCTGCATATCGGGACAAGCCGGTAGGTGACATGGCTGCTCGCTCTAGATGGAAAGCTGGCCGACGCGACTAGCCGATATTCATGTACATGCTATCAATCAATTTAGCACAATAAATATGATTATCACAGCCCTCTTAGTTTGTGCCCAGAAACCCGCCTTGTGAAATTTCAGGCATGTTTCCAAAGAGACTCTAACAAATGGCAGCCCTGGTAATTCCATTTATCTATTCGCTAAAGATTTTATTTTTTTATATGATTCTGTAAGACATTCTCCTTGGGCACAAAAAACAGGTCCCTCGGAGATCCAGTTTCGGAGGTATTGATTTTTTTGTACAGTCCACAATAAGTGTACGATGTACGATAAAGTATTTTAGCTGTTGCTAAGCAACGGAGGTGTACATAGCAACCATTCATTTTTGTGTACATGCTAGCCACATTGTACACATTTCACCCAAGTTTCATCAAAATCAGACTCTTTCTCTTCGAGATATTCACAATTAACCGTTTCTGAAATGTTCAACATGTACTCGCCCAAAACCTATCTCCTCCTACAAATATTTTTTGTTAGGGCTGCAAGTTGGCATGAAGGGAGTGAGATAGATTGCACACAGAACTCTAAGCTTCGATTTTTCGATTGATTTTTTTTGATATTATTTCGATTTTTTGACCACTTTAAAGGGCCGTTGCTATGCCGTTGCTAGGGTCCGGGGTCATATATTCGAAAGCACACGATTCCCAGAAATATTGGTCCTACCTACCAAATTTCATTGGAATCTGTTGAGTGGTTTAGCCCCTAGGCTTGACCAAAGTTTCGCGGACAGACAGACAGATGGAAATGTCCAGAATAAGGGTGCTCTTAGAGCAGCCAACAGTGATAAACTATTACGAGCCAGCAGGACTTACCGGCGGTCTGAGCGTCACGGCAGCAGTGGCAGTCTGAGTGCCCCGGAGGCTGCAAGAGCCGCTTGGTTGCGCCTCACGGGCCCCGTCGTTGGGATCGGGCTGGACCACCACGCCCCCCAGGAGGGCCCGGGAGGGGGAGTGGAGGTTGTGATTCATTCTGGCTCTCGCACATGAGCAAAGTTGCTTGAAGCACTCTCACGGATCAAGACGCTTTCTTTTGCGATTTTTAATAAATAAGTTATTCATTTGATGTTTTCGTTTGATTTGTATCTGTCTTTTATATCTCAACAATATATTTAATATTTGCACCTGCTTTTCATTGAAACTTTGCCAAACACATTCCCCAATTGGATGGACTGGCTCAGCAAACAATGACCTGAGAACAAAGAGCCAATAATTTATTACCTTTCAAGCTCGTTAGGCCAACAGTGGACAAGAAGAAATGCTAACAAAGGGGGGTCCGAACCGTGTTAAAATGTAAATGTGACGTCCACTCATGGAGTCTTACGGGACAAGCAGACAAGAAACAAGCTCGACCCATGCTGGGAATTAGACCACGGGATGTCGTGGAATCTTTAAAATGTATGAGTGAGTGGAAGCAGATAGGACAGCCGGCTTCAGAGGCTGGTTCAAACCTCTCCAGACCCTCCCCCTTCTCTCCAGTGGCGATGTTGGTTGGCACAGTCATGGTAAGCTAGTCTCTGATTATATTTATCAATAATAACATGATTGTTATTGTTAATATAATTCGGCTAATTATGACATCTTGGAAAATGTTTCAGCTTAAGTTCATGTCTCTCTTTGAGGAGGAATGTAATAATTCATACCAACGATTGGGCATTTCATATGAGTTTCCTTTCTGTGTTCTATTTTTACAGAACTCTCAGCCACCGATTCCAAAAAAACAATGTCGTTTACATTTCTGAGTCAATCAATTAACTTCGATGTGAATTCAAAGTTGAGAGGAGAGAAGAAGCACAAAGGAAGTTTTTATGCTTCCGCTGATGAAGTCGCCAGTGGCATTATGTTTTCAGTTGTCTGTGCGAATTTTTTGTTTTCTCTGCAACCTGGCTCAGAAAACAATTTCTGGAAGCACAGCTGTGCCATTGATGCAGTGCCCCCTCCGACTCTGGAAAATCCTCTTTATCTCTTCGCCGATGACTCCAACCTCTGCCGAACCATCTGTCATCCCTCAGACCGGCAAGCAGCAGCCTCTTCACTTTCTGCAGATCTGGATAAAATCGCAAGCTGGTCCAACACTTGGAACATGTCTTTCAATCCTGACAAATCTCTCACTCTCACTATGTATCTCCGACAGGACTGACAGGACCCCCCCCCCCCAATCTCCATCTACTTTCTCAACAAACCTCGGGAAGAAGTCCTTTCATTCAAGCTTCTGAGTCTCACTATCTGCCATGACCTTTCCTGGGAAAGCCACATTTCCAACCTCGCTTCCAAAGCCAGTTGCAGACTGGGAATCCTCCGTCGTGCCAAGTTCTTCCTCGGCACGCCTGAGCTCTTGCCCACATACAAAGCTTTCGTCCACAGCCTGATGGAGTACTGCTCTCCCCTCTGAGCTGGTGCTCTCGCCTTTTTCAAGTGGATGCAAAGATACTGCCAGCATCCCTGAACAAACTATGGAGAGTTCATGGAACACCTTACCCCGTGCTGTCTTGAGAAATAAGGACATGAGCGGGGTTTGCGAGTGACAAATTCAATTGGTCGTGATGGCGTCAAAATGCCGTAACATTTTGTGCAAGTACACACTGCTAAACAGAAGGGTTTTGAAAGTGCCAAAAGGCGGTTTGTGTTCTACAGTGTTCAATTATCTTTTTATAATTCACCGTCTGTCCGTCTGTCTGTTCCCAGGTACCGCAAAAACGGCTGAACCGATCACAACCATTTTTTGGGTGTGTAATCCTGGGACCCCTTGGAGTAAAATAGGCATAAATATAATAACATGACCCCCCTTGACGGCTCCCGTAGGGAGCGGGTGCTTCTCATATAATTCAACTGAATGAAAATAAAGATTTTAAAGATCGTAGAAAAACTTATTTCGGAAGTTTACCACCATTGAAGCGACGTCTTTAACAACGCCTTATTTAACACGTGGCATTTGTTCTTTGTGCCTGTTGTTTGTGTCCTTTATGACGTCCAAACAGTAAGTTTCCTGCTTGAAATGATTTTCGATTTTGTTTGACTGTCAGACAGGCAGAAAGAGTAAAACGTATTATCTGACTCCTCCATGCGTATATGTGATCAGGACAAATTCAGAGGCAAAATACTGTTTTAAGTACAGGTTCATTTTCCGATTCATGTTCCGATTTGTGTTCAAAATATAACACTAAATTGAAATTAAGTTGTTCCTCGATCATAAACTGATGTTTGTAGAGAGACAGACAGATAGAGTGAACGAAATAATGCTCAACCCAGCTTTTCGCTTTGGGTGCACAGGCAATACCAAATTCCTGCCCAAAACACCTCCAGGGGAATGTCAAGCCTGACCAGCCGATTTGTGAAAGGCCTGGGCCAAAAACCTTTCTCAAAATACCCCACAACAACGTGGGAATAATTGAGGCTATGCAGTAGCAGTAATAGTAGTCATGGTCGGGTTGTCGGCGACTAAACTGTCTCCTCCACCAGGTTTCCTGGTGAGGAGGATGTTTGGATATGGACACCCAGCAGGATAAAAAAAACAAAACCTGTCAAAGGGTGGAGGAGCTCCTTGTGAGTAAATGGCCATCCATATCTAGTGCCCAACTGTGTCTGCAGACATCCTCCTGCAGTTGAGTTACTTTTGCTCAGGAGGTTGGTGGCAGGATTTGCACTCCGGCCACTGTAAAACCCTTTATTCCACAAAACATTCTAAAAGCAAAAACAAATCTGAAAACCCACTCTGTGTAGGTACCCCCCTGTGCACCTACCCTCCACAGGACAGTTCACCGGATGATGGGATTGAGGCAAAGCCTTCGGGACCCCCACTCTTTCATGATAGGAGGAAAACCACAAGTTAACCTTCCTGGGTCAGATCGCGGTAGTGTGTGTCGGGGTGGTGTTGAGGTGTCATCCACCAGACTGTGGTCTCCTTGGGTTAACCTGAGGCGGTCCCTTTGGGTGGGTGCCGGGAATATCCTGATGAGAGGATGATCACCTGTCTCTGTTATCATCGGAGCTCAAATGTTTGAACATCGGTATTGCAGCATTCTCTGAGGTTCGGAGAACGGATTGCGGCGATATCATGGCGGGTGGTTACATATACTATTGGTCCGGTCACTCTGATGGTTACCATCCCCAAGAGTTGCTGTACTTGAGTCCATTAAGCTGATTCCAATGATAATTGAGGTAACACCGGTCAACGATTGTATTATGAGACTAAGGATTCGTCACTCCTTGGGTGTGGTTTCCCTGGTCTCTGTATATGCTCCGACTGAGGCGAGTGATCTCACTGTGAAGGACGCATACCATGCCACGCTCGACTCTGTGGTTGATCAATGCTCCAGGCGAGATACTCTTCGAGTCTTGGGGGATTTTAATGCGTCAATTGGAACTGATAGGGATGGTTATGAGGCATGTGTTGGTCTCCATTGGTCGGGAACTGTGAACCTGAATAGCTATAAGTTCCTTGACTTTGCAAGAAGTTATGGACTTAGTGTGGCTGGTTCATGGTTTCAGCGCCCACAAGCTCATCGCAGGACTTGGGATTCCAACGCTGGTGGTGTGGCAAAGGAGATTGACCATGTGTTTGTTGATGGTCACTGGAGGATGACCGAGAACAGCAGGGTCTACTGGAGTGCTCAGTTCCACAATACTGACCACCGGTTTGTTCTAGCAACTCTGAAGTTGCACCTTAAATCCAGGAGAATGGCACCATCCCAGCCTTGGCTGGATATTGGCAAGCTCAAGGATGACAGGGTAGCTGAGGAGTGTGTGAACAGGCTGAGTGGGGATTTGGGAGGTCTGGGTGCTCGGGGAAATCCTGAAGAGTCGTGGAGTGCCTTCAAGACCACTGCCCTTGGTGTTGCCAGAAGATGTCTTGGAACTCACCGTAGGATGAAGAATAATTTTTCCTCTCAAAGGACACTAGATACCATTGACCAAAGTCACAGGGCCAGCCTGAATGGCAGAGCTGAGCTATTCAGGGAGTTGAGGCATAAAACTGTACGTGCGCTAAGGGTGGACAAGGAGTCCTATGTGTGAGTAATCTGTGAGGGGGGTAGAGCATCACCTGTGGTCAAGTGATTCTTGTCTTGCTTCCAGGGAAGTTTGCATATTGCATTCATCCAAGCCCTTCCCTTGGTGTATAGCACTTAGTGTGGAGGGTGGTAGGCTCTTGACAGAGGAGTCCAAAGTGAAGCCCCGCTGGGCCGGTTACTTTGAGCGGCTGTACAAGGCTGATACACCAGCTGTTGAGTTTCATGTCAGGGGTGTTACTCTCCTTATTGCTGAACCTACAATAAACTGTGTTCCACCTTCTTTTGTGGAAACACAGGCATCTTATAGCTGTTCAAGGATCTGTGGCATCCATGCTGAACTTCTCAAGGCTGGTGGAAATGCTGCTCTCGTGGCGTTGCAAGCAGTTCTGTGCTCTTCCTGGAACGCAGGCATCATCCCAACTGACTGGAAGAGGGGCCTTTTCCCTCTCTGGAAAGGGAAGGGTGATCGCCAGGACTGCAACCACTACCAAGGGGTGACACTACTCTCATTGCGGGGCAAGGTCTTCGCTCGAATAATTATTGATGGGGTTCGCCACTATCTGCTTGAGCACCAGCATCCAAAGCAGTCAGGCTTTACACCAAAGAGGTCCATGATTGACCATAGCGATGCCCTTCAGGTTCTTACAGAACGCAGACGAGAGTTTCGGCAGGGGCTGCTTGCAACCTGCGTTGATCTCTGTAAAGCGTTCAATTCAATGAATCGGGATGCCCTCTGGAGGATTCTTGGTCTTCGCAGGGTGGCACCAAATCTGATTAATCTGATGTGTGAACTATACTCTGTCACTGAGAGTGCTGTGAGATGTGATGATACCATCTCTGACTTATTTCCAGTTGTTACTGGAGTTCATCGGGTGTGTACTGGCCCCTACACTTTTCAGCACTTGTATGGACTGGATTCTGGGGAAGATGACAGAGAGATGAAGCTGCCGTGCATCATTTGGGAATGTCAAGATCTCTGACCTTGATTTTGCAGATGATGCAGTGATCATTGCAGATACTCTGGTGATCCTTTTGGGGGCCCTCGAGGTGCTGAATTTAGGAGTCGGAGCTGCTGGGATCACGGGTTTCCTGGGTCAAAACTACGATCCAGGCTTTCAATGACATCTTGGATGCTGCTATCCTGTCAGTACCTGTTTGTGGCGAGGATGTTGAGTTCAAGGAGAGAATCACTTACCTTGGCAGTGATATTAATGTCTCTGCTGACTATGAGCCAGAGGTCAATAGACATCTGGTTCTGGCTTGGGGAGTCATGGATTCATTGGATCATGGGGTGTGCTCCTGTCGGTACTTGTGCGGGAGGATGAAAGTCCGAGTCATCAGGTCATTGGTGCTTCCAGTCTTGCTCTGCAGATGTGAGACTTGGACTCTGATCAGGGATCTGAGACGGTGACTGAATGCCTTTGGTACCAGGTCTCTTCGGAGAATCCTTGGCTATCACTGGTCGACTTTATGTTCAACGAGCAGTTGAGAGAGACTCAATTGAGATTTGTTACCTGCATCGTCCATGAGCATCAGCTGCTGCTGTATAACCATGTGGCTCATCTTCCTGGCGCTGATCCTGCACACCCAGATCGTGAGTGGAGGAGGCCAATGGGCTGCTCACTTGCCTCTTGGTTGCAACAGGTTGATCAGCATATCAAGGAGATGGGGATGGGCCAGGCATCTGCCTGGGGGATGGCCAGATGAAGGCCCCTGGAGTACCGCAGAAAGTGGACGGAGCAACGCACTGCTCCGGCACATGCTCCCATTCCTGACCTGACCTGTAGTAGTCATAGTAGTGGTGCTTTTTGTTAAACTTGCCACAATTCTCTTTAACGTCACTCATTTTCCTCATCCCTGCTCGTCCGTGTTCAGGGCTGCAGTGTCTAAGGTAAAGCATCTTAAAGAGAAAGCACTACCAAGACAAGACATAAGGAGAGGTAAACACATTTGTACAAATAACACCAAACTACCTTGTGGGGAAGTACTACACAGTGCATTATTTATGGTCCAGGTTTCCTTAAACTTTTGAATAGTGTTACAATATTCTGCAACCTTATACTCTGCAACAATGCGTGAGCGTATTAAGACCTTTTGAGGCCGACAGAACTTCCACTACATGTCTCTCAATTTTTGCCTTCTTGTTTTGATGTATATATATATATATATATATATATATATATATATATATATATATATATATATATATATATATATATATATATATATATATATATATATGTTGCCATATTTACACAGGGAAAAATAAAGTTAACGAGGAGATCCTGTGACTTGCTTTGTTTCGTTACCAGGTGCCCAAAGATAAAAAGTGTTGGAGAGAAGTGAAGCCCGAAGGGTAATAAGCAGGTTTTTCATCAGTAAGAAAATTGATTGAAGATGGCGTCATTGGAGGTGTATGTAAAATATAGTTTCCCTTTCACCACAAAAACAATATTCTTCTGGAAAGTTATTGAAATGCCGCATCATAGCGACTGAGCTCAATGCATCGTATAGCTTCGTCCAACAGTCGTAGTGGTCGTAGTCGTCGTTTCTAATCACCTTTTTCATGTCCCTCAGATAATAATGAAAATGTTTAGCCTCTGCATCCCCATCTGGCAGGGCTCCTCGTACACACTATTGAAACATAAATCCCCCTCGGGACATCTTGAGAGTATTTTTAATATAATTACTATGCCATGCTCATACTGCTCACTGCAGAACTTCTGTTTAATCTGCCATGTTTGTGCGCACAGCTGGTCGAAGTGAAGTTTGGATTCTTCTCGAAATGTGTGTATGGAACTCATTTGGACGTTATTTCCAGTTTGTGTATCTGTTGAGATCTCACCACTATCAATGGTGTTTAACATGCAGGTATATTTTGCCATGAAGTGGACACCTGGGTATCTCGTCTGCTCACATTTAATAGTCGGTGGATGTTAAAAACCCCCATGGTGATGCTTGTTCGAGTAGGTGAGTTATCACCAGCACCCTGAACAAATTAAAACTAGAAAGAGCAATCAGAGATTGTAGACCCTTGCCAGAAGTTGTTTTGTGTGGTGTTTGTGTCCTGGTGTGTGATGTAATTAATGAGACATAACTAGAACTGCCACTTTATAACTGCTGGCAGTGATGACCGGGTACCAAATTGTCCTGCTTTGATGCAACCCCGCTTTGATTGAACACCTGACCCTGACCCATTACGTTTATTATTATTATTATTATTCAATTTAATTTAGAATGGGATTAAAATAAATTCAATTCAAATCAAATGGAAGACCAAATGGGTACAGTCCTGCTTTGGAGTAAACAGAAAGAACCCAAACAAGCAAAAAGCAAAGATGACGTCATCAGGAGGAACCTGGATAGGATGCAAGTTTCAGCTGCTGCTTCTGTACCCTCAAACCCATCCAGGCACAGTCAAGTGAGCCTTATTAAAATAAAATAATAAAAAAATATAAAAAGAATGTATATAAAAAAATTAAGTAATTCTGGATGCCAGACAGACAATGTGTCCAATCAATTGAAATTTAAACCATGTTTTCCCCATCCCTACGAGATCATAAAGTGAAGTTTCATGTCGATTGATTAAGCGGTTCCAGAGAAAACATTATTTCATATTTTTGTTCAATTCAATATGGCTGCCAAACCATGTGACCTATCAATTATTCATTAACAAACTTGTACACCCATGGCTTGGGGAATATTTGTGTGAAGTTTCCCATCCATCTGTCCAGCCGCTCTGGAAAACATTTTTTATAGGTTTTAGGGTAAATCCAATATGGCTGCCAAACCATGTGACCTACGACATCATGTGTGTGAATCTTTTGTTCCTCGTGGATAGGGGGTGATACATGTAAAGTTTTGCCTCAATCTGTTCAGCCACTTCAGATAAGAAGATTTTTGAAGGTTTTCTGTTTTTTGTTTTTTAAACAATATGGCTGCTGAATCATGTGACCGAAGACGTAATCCAAAAAAAATCTGTGGACTTTTTTGTCCCGAGTCGATGACCCTCAAAAATACCATACTGATCAGATGTAGCGTTCTATATATGCAGTTATGACGCCATAACGAAGGCAACTATGACGTCATAAAAGTCCCTTATTCGCCATGAGGAATACTTGCTGTGTGCAAAGTTTCATTGTTTTCCTTGGTGCGGTTTGAGAGATAGAGAGATCCAAAGTTTTTTTCCCCTTTTACCAACATGGCGGCCACACCACGTGACCTATGATGTCATAATTATGAGTTAAACATTCTACGTGATATTTCGTCTCAATCCGACAAGCGGTTGCGGAGAAAAACACTAAAGTTCTGTGCAGACAAACAAACAGACAGAGACAGACAGACAGACAAACGGACCCAAGCGCAATACCCTCTCCTTCGGCGAGTGTAAAAATCCCTCCGAAAATCAGCTCTCACCGAAAGTCAAGCCTGGCCAACCCGTTCGTGAAATACTTTTCCCAAATACTTTTCCTTGAGACCCCACAAGAAAGTGGTGTCCATTAAATATCTTTGTTCCAAAATAAATGTGATACGAAAGGCCAACATACCAAAAATACTTACATGTGGTACTAGATGCATGCATACCAATATGTTGACATGTGGTGTGAAACACCTGCATGGATGGGAAGTTTGGAGCAAAGGATCTGAAAATTGTTTGTTCTCCTTTATTGACACATTTATGACCTGACAGCTTCTCCGAGCACTCAGCACGTGGCGAGAAACTCGAGAAAGAAAGAAAACCTCTTGTAAAAACTCTTCCTCTGTAACAATGTCACAGAACATGGTGTTTCCGTCCAATTGAAGCCGAGGGAATTGTCCGGTGAATGTCTCCTGTGGTTACTTCTAAGGGGTAGAGCTGGCCAGGCTCAAGGCAAAGAGGAAAAACATAGCCCTCCTGGTTTCACATCTTGGACGAGGTATGTTTGCTTTGGGTTTCTCTTTTTCACTCCCCCACAAGCCCTACCAAGCTCACACATCAGCCGCTGGAAACCTCCGCTTTGGCCGAGGATCCTGGATATACATCATGAGAGCCTGGCATAACAAGGTCTGCTTCCTCAGGCAGCCCTGCCATGAATAGTTCCCTCCGGGATAAAGAGGCCCTCCCATCATTGCAGATAAAAACTTCTTCTGCCGCTGCACAAAGTGTGTTTTTCCTGCACTCAATGTAATGTTGCCATGGGGATGGATGGTCTGCAAACTTTCTGAACAATGTTGTAGCCCTTCGGCAACAAGGCCTTGCTCGGCCTATCTGACGGTCCACTGAAGTCCTGTTTATATTTCAATGTTTCCTTTTTTTTCTTTAGCTTTACAAGACATGTTTTTGATCAGGAAGACCCCACCACCTCCCCCTCGATACGTGTGCATTATGCAACAGCAATACATTTGAGGTTTGTTCCCGTTGGTTGATTCTTCTTGCATCTGTAATGAATCTTCTTATATGGTTTGAAAATACATGAGTTAGAGCAAACTCTTGAGATACTTACAGTTTTGGAAAACACATCAGCGGACCTATGTTTTGGACTAATGTCATTACTCTGTCGAGTTTTCAGACTGAAGACCTCGTACTGACCGGTCGACCGAATTGGGCACTCCAGCAGTGACGACAACCTCGGAAGATGGAAGATGGATCTGAGAGTTGCGGAGTTGCATCTCAGTGCAGGACACATCGTAAGTCAAATGTGTGAACTAACTTTGGCGATGACGTGCTTACGAGGTCAATCTCAGGGTATATAAAATATGGCTGGCAAGATAGTTTAGAGATATGCTATCTAACCTGGGTTCGAATCTCGACCGACATATAAATTGTCATCCTGGTGTTTCAAACACAGGGTGATGCATTGATGTATGTGCCATCCATCGGAAGGACTTAGGCTACATGTTAAGTATGAAGAGTTAACTTGAGGGTTACTTTTGTCCGAAGCTTTGTCCGAGAGGGCTAGCTGAGGAAGCAGACCTTGTGATGCCAGGCTCTCATGATGTATATCCTGGATCCTCGGCCATAGCGGAGGTTTCCAGCGGCTGATGTGTGAGCTTGGTACGGCTTATGTGGGAGCGAAAAAAGAAACCCAAAGCAAACATACCTCGTCCAAGATGTGAAACCAGGAGGGCTATGTTTTTCCTCTTTGCCTTATGCCTGGCCAGCTTTACCCCTCAGAAGTAACCACAGGAGACATTCCCTGGACAATTCCCTCGGCTTCAATTGGACCGGAACACCATGTTCTGTAATATTGTTACAGAGGAAGACCCGTCCATCAGCAACTGAGTACGTTGGTGTACTTCGAAGATCCCATGGTGTCCTTGACATTCTGGATGAAGTGGTTGACAGCTACAAATGTTACCTGATATTGTAAGATCGGAGACAAGCGCGGTCTGTGCAACGAGCACGGAGACCATTTTCCAGGCCATTTCTACGGATCCAGTCATTAAGAAGTCAGTATGTCCACAAATTCTCAAGCTGTATTACGCAGTGCCAGTCATCTCAGCCAACATCCCAGTATAAGTCATTCATTGCTGAGAAGCGTGGAAAACGACCTAAGGTGTTGAAAAGAATGAAGTTTCGAATTTTTCTCCAAATTTTCATGAAATAAACAGCTTTCAAAAGTAAAGATGATGGGGCTGAACATGAGGTGTAAAGGTATTCATCACGCTCAAGCCCCATCATCAAAAATTTTTTCTCTCTTTAAAGTAGTTGAAAACCTGGAATATTTTACCCCCCTTTGCTCCCTCTGAAAAGCCAGGATAATGTGCCAGAGTGTGTAAAATGAAGCCTGGAAATTCAAAATTTCCTTGGGAGGCATGCCCCCTTAACCCCTGGCAGGACATGCTTCTGGCACATGCAGTGGTGATGGTAACCTTTTACAAGTTGCCCCACTCCTTAAAGTTTGGATGATGTTCCCATGTGCCTGAAAACATATTGTACAGGTATAAATACTGGGGGCTGATAGAATGGCCTAGATGTACGCACAATCACCTCCAAGCTGACTAGCCTGGGTTTGAATCCTGATCCAGCTATAAACTGCCATCCTGGTGTTTCACAGGTAGGGTCATTCATCAATGTGTGAGCCATCCCTTGGATGGACGTTAAACCGCACATCCCGTCTGCCAGCATAAGTTTGTGGACTTTAACACTTTATTGAAGGTGAACCAAAATCTACTGGACACAATATTTCCCCAAATCCCAACCATGTGTAGCAAGCCTTGGTTTTCGCCATTATTTTACATTCTATGATTTACCAATGCCTTATCACAGCTTGGACACTCATTATTGGATTCTCCGCCATTCTTACATTGTCTGTGCATCCCCAAGATTTTTCTTTATTCATATTTTATTATCACGGTTGATTCCAAGTTGTTGTAAAAACATATCTCACACCCTGCCATCAGATTTAAACGATGGTCATCTGAAGTCCTCGTTCTGCAAAACTTGTTTCCACATTTCAAGGGTCCCAGGATACCCGTTCTTTGCACCGACGTGTCTGGAGATGCTGTGCATTGACCGCAGTGATGAAAAGACTGCTGTTACTTACTGTACTGATGCTTACCTAACATTCCTTTGACTTCCTGAACTCCCTTGTCACACCATGGTGTTCTGGCTAATGTCGGAATGAACATCTGTTACATCTAACAATCTATCGCATGGCTTTCTTCCTTCAAGGTTATTCTGGATGATCTGCCTGATTACGAATCCCATCACCAGAGATCAGAGGTGCTAGGCCCCAAAATATTTTTTGACAATTCATAGGACGTGTTGACCTCTCCCTGGTCCTCTCTGCATTCATAATCCTGGATCTGCCTTTTGGGTTCAGCGTTGCTTGCGGTCTTCTATCTCGTGTTAATGTTCCCTGAGGGTTGGGCGAGGGTCGCTCGGAAGGTTGAAATCATCATGTTGGATTTGCCCACTCACTGACAGTCGACTATCATATCAATATCATATTCCTCTTCGGAAATCCTTTTACTCCATCCTCTGGGAATATCATGTTCTGAAATGTGAACAGCTTCCTACGAGTCTGTCCCTTCAATCCTCGGCTTTCTAATGTGTCTGTTGATGAAATATGCATAATAATGGAACTTAGACGAGTGTGGCCTTGAACAACACTTCGAATTGGGTACCCTGTGATCAAATACGTAACAAACTAGAACGACGCTCGGTAGAGCACATACCTCTGCAGGGCTGAACCGTTCACGATTTGTATCCCACTGATATGCCGGATCTGGATCCGGACCTGAAGCAAAATCGAGTCGGATTGTTCTTGTCTCCGAAACAACTCGTTCACCTAGTTTTGTCTTAACTCATCCACCACGTTTTGAAATGTCATGCCATATATGGTTTTGGGACCATCTCTCAATTTGAAGAATCATTTTAAGATGTTAAAATTCTGGTATCTGGCTCCGGATCTTCACTAAAATCTAATTGATTCGTCCTTGTCGCACAGCCAACATGCCCACCAAGTTTCGTCCGAATCCGTCTATAACTTCTTCAGATATCGTGCTTTTCAGTATAGCCTGGTGTTGGCTTAGCGGTTAAGATGGCTGGCTAAGGATCTTAGGGTGCTGTGTTCGTGCCCCTGTTGACCACTGAATTAATACCAGGTGGGGTTGACTCAGCCTGCCATCCTTCTGAGGTTGGTGGAAGGAGTACCAGTGTACAGAGGTAATAAGCATTCAGGGTAACCTGTGTCGGAGTGGTGACCCTTCCAGGACTGTACTCCTTGCCAATGAAACTGCCTTAGCAGCTCAATGTGCGTTATGGCACGAAAGGAATGGTATTATTTTTAAATTACCATACTGTGTCTCGATTTTGGCCCTATATCTCTCAATGGTGAAGAATCACTGAAATAATTTTAGTATCCGGATCCGGATCTTCACCAAAACCTGATCAATTCGTTGTTGTCACACAAACAACATGTCCACCAAATTTCATGCGAATGCGTGCATAACATTTTGAGATGTCCTGCTCACAGACAGATAGACAGACAAACAGGGGTGAAAACACATAACCTCCATCTACCTTTGGTGTTACAGGTAAAAACATGTCTTTACATAATACACTTTGAGCATGATCAGGTTATATAATAATTTCGAGGTGGGGGGGGGGAGAAATAAATAATGCTCTGATTTTATAGAAACCGTTATCCTTCCTGAACCAAGGTTGATGAATGTCTCAAAAAATATTCTCTGCAATAATAAAACATTCCGTAAAACGGCCGAAGAGATGGAAACAACGCACCAGTGAAGCGTTTGATGTCCTGATTCTTTTACAACTTGTGAAGAGCTAACTGAGCTGGCATTCCCCTTCGTTTATACAAATGATGTAAACGATAGGATCCACAAAACAGCCTCACACTCCCACATCGAATATGCTCATCATGCCTCCCACTACACGAATGGCCGAGCTTCACACTGGCTATGCAAATTGTACAACATCGTTAACAAAATCCAAAACATCACATGAAAATGGATGATTCATTGATTGTGACGCAAGCTGGCTCAATTTTGTGGCACGGCGGGGATTTCCACCTGAGCTCGTGTCCGTTTCCTGTACAACAGGAAATGTTGATGGACGCCCAAATATTCCAAAACTACACGAGAAACAGAAAGGGGGTGGCTTATTGGATCTCTCCACAGCCAACCATTGAGTTGATCCTTAGTTTCCCTCAACCTTAAAATGTGGCCTATCTACCTCCTTCTTCTTTCTTTAATGGTGGTAATTCTTCTCACGTTCTTATGGGGTTGGCCGGAAGGGGTGGGGGTGCAGATTTTGGCCCAAATCTTTCATGAAGTGGCTGGCCAGGTCTGACGTTCGACTAAGGTTAGGGCAGGAATTCGTAATTAGTTCATTGTGCTGACGATCGCTCGCCTTCTCTTCACTGAGGACACCATGGGATCTTAAAAGTTCACCAACCAATGCCGGCAGTCCGAATGCCCAGTTTAATGTCCATCCGATGGACGGCACACACATTGATGCATCGCCCTGCCTGTGAAACACCAGGATGACAGTTTATAGCTGGGTCGGGATTCGAATCCAAGCTAGACAGCTTTGAGGTGAGTGTGCATACCTCTAGGTCTAGGCCATCCTGCTCGCCCAAAATCCGACCTCCCTATCATTTACACAAAGGAATGCAAAGTCTTAGTCAAAGAACAATAAGAATAAGAGGTATTCATCAATTGATTGTTATCGGCTGACTTTAACTCGAAGCGGTTACAAGAAGTACCAGGACCGATGGCCTTAAACAAATGAAACAAACTTCATTCATTATTTAAAATAAGGAACCGGCTGGCGGTCTTGTCACTTCTCATAACATGTATGTTGATCATCATTCTGGGAAATGATTTTCACTGAATACTCATCAAGGAGTACATGATTCATTCAACTCCCTGCTGGAACGTCCAAAACCCCTTTCATTATAAGCTGTCCTTTTGCAACGGAGAAAAGGAAAAATGAATTGCTCACGTCAAGGAGCGGTTGCGGCAGGAAAAGCGCACTACAGCTTCTCCATCGAGGGACGCCGTTCAATTCAAGTCCCCGAGGATCATTGGCATTGGCCTAAGACGACAGGTGGCAGCCTCAAGGCTCATTGTCGCCTTATTGCTCTGGTCTCACACCCCTCCTCCTCACAGCAATTTTCCTCTTCCACCACCAACAAACTCTTTTACCCTGTTCTCTTTGTGGGCATACAGATAATCTCCTGTCTTGAAGTTATTTGTGCACTTTCCATGTCACCTCTTCTCTAGCCCCCCTGACCCGCTCCCACTTCTCTCCCCCACCCACCGTCACCTTCTTGGTTCGTCGACCCACAGATCTTTCACGGGGAAAAGCCCCTTAGAAATCTCTTATAATTGGTGGTCGTAAATTAAACTAGAACGACACTCGGTAAGAGTGCGTACAGTGGCCAGCAAAAGTATTCACCCCCGAACACTAATGCCACATTGAGATGAATTACAAATTATGCAGAAACAATTCTTCCAAATTGACTTTTTTATTTATAACTGAAGTGATCAAACTAAACAGTGTTTTGGTTGAAGGAGGTTACATGTCAGGAATACCTGTAAAAAACATGTACAAATCAAAATTCACTGGTTTAAAAACTATTCAACGCCTTAGGTCAGTACTTGGTGGAAGAACCTTTTGCAGCAATGACTACTGTGAGTATTTTTGGGTGTATATCTACCAGCTTTACACAGTGAGATAGTAGAAACAGTGAGATGGTAAAAAATAAATCCATTATTCACGTGAAAATTGCTCTTGTTCTGCCAAGTTTGATGAGGATTGTCGACTGGACTACAATCTTCAACTTTGTTGGACTGCAATCTTCAAAAATGTTCAATTGGGTTCAAGTTAGGACTTTGACTGGACCACTCAAGAACATTTATTTTCTTCTTATTCAGCCACTCCAATGTGGCTTTAGCTTTGTGCTTCAGATCATTGTCCGAATGGAATGTGAATCTCAAACAGGTTTTCATCAATGATTCTTCTTTACTTTACACTGTCCATTGTCCCTTCTATCCTGACAAGCTTGCCGGTCTCTGCTGATTAAAAGCAGCCCCAATACATGATACTGTTCGCCTTCTCATGAAGGCCACGAGCACGGCCGCGAGATGGAGCTGCAGAGTCGGCTCGACCAATCACCCGGAATTCAGATCGTACTTTTTCGGAAAAGTCCGAAGAGTACGGGTCCTTTTCAGACCGTGAAGCATCACTATTTCGGCCACGTGGTACAGGGTTATTTGCCAAATCTTCAAAATACCTAGAGGCCACGTGGCGATCTACTGAGTCTTCACACCCGAGATCCGTCGGTCCAAATGTCCCCTTACAGCCGTAACCGCTTTTACTATTTCTCCATCACGCAGCACGCTAAGTTAATGAAAGAAAGGACGAGGACGAGCCGAAACATTGAACAAATGGGATTTATTTATACAATAATGGGGGGAAACTAGGGAAGCATGCAAGAGGCAGAACTAAACTGAATATTAATAAGCACGTATGCAAGGTATATACAGCAAAATCACTTATACGATTTACTACTTGGCAGACGGGCCCATGGACACACACACGCACACGCACACACGCACACACACACCCAAAGATGACCGGACCAAATGGTCTTTATTGAGGCCTATCTCGGACCTGTCCGCCTCGTGCGGTCTTCACGCTGACTCGGTCCGGCGAGAGGTGAGCTAAACCCGGACAACGGCGGGCGACCCTTGCGGTTCCTGCGGGGACTGGCATTGCTCGAGCTCTCGGTCGTAGTGAGGAGGACAAGGACGATGTCGACCAAGACCGGCCAGACAGGCTCCCTGAGACGAGCGCTCCAGCAAGACGAACGCTCCAGCAAGACGAGATGTCCAGGTCGGGAGATGATCCTCTTGTGACCAGCTTCTGCCTCTCCTTTTATGCGCCTCCACCGGCTCGACCCCTCCCCCACTCGGCCCGCGGAGAATCCCGGAGCAGAGGGTTGTTCTTGGTCTCTGCTGAACTGTTGTAACGGTCATTTCTGTTGTCGTTGCTGATTTGTTTTCCAATAAAAATCCTAACTATAAAAATAAATCATAGCGCATGAACATTTAATTACCCATTAGACAAGGGAAAGGGAGCTATCTATAAAACACATACTTACCGATATAACTGAGCTATAGGAACCTGAATGTTTTGTGTGATAGGTTTTCCAAATCTGCAACAATACTGCCACCACCATGCTTGACAGTAGGGATGGTGTTGACTGGGTTATGTGCAGTGTTTGGCTTGTGACAGATGTAACGCTTTGAATTTAGACCAAAAAGTTCAATTTTTGTCTCGTATGAACACAAAACTTTTCCCCACATCCTGTAGTGTCATTAAAATTATTTTTCACAAACTCCATATGAGCTTTAAGATGCGTCTTTTTCATTAATTGCTTATTTCTTACCACTTATCCATGGAGACCAGCTTTGTGAAGGGAACTGGATATTGTTGATTGATGAATACTGACCCCCCCAATCTCGGACATAAAGCCTTGCAGATCTTTCAAAGTCATTGCTGTATTTACAGTGTATTCCCGAACCAGGTTCCTGCATCACCAGCTGCTGAGTTTGGATGGTTGATCTGATCTCGGTCGAGTCTGAATGGTATGATACGTTTTTCACTTAATGATGGATGTCACCATACTCAAAGTGATAATGAGTGACTGAAATCTTCTTATAACCCTCTCCTGAGCTGTGCTTCTCCACCACTTTGTCTGATTTCTTTGGGAAAGCTCCTTGGTCTTCAGATTTTCCTTGTTGGTTGACCAAGTGAGTTTCACCTTCAAACTCCTTGAATAAGTGGGGGAGCTTAATTTTTAAGTTGAACCACTGATCACATACAGGTGAAATCTATCACACTTATTTTGTAACCTTTCAAACAAATAATTTGCTCCTGAAGTGATTTGAGGTTAATTAGGCAAAGCGTTTGAATACTTGTGTAACTAAGAATCATCTGATTTTTCTCTGTTAATCCAACTCAGTCACATTTTATCTGAATTTTTTGCTTTAGCACTTTTGAGTAGTTTGTTAAGACTCCATATATTAAGTTTGATTTGAAAGAGCCATGAAAAAAGCTCAGGTGGCATCAAAATGTGAAAACATTGGAAGGGGTGAATACTATTATGGTTGTGGGGGTAGATGGAGAAATTTCATAGCGAACTTAGGATTGTATAGAGTTGCTTGGTCCGTGGACGTGTAGGAGACATCTCGATGTAAATTAAGTTGGGAAACTGTGAGCTTAAGTGTTACTTGTCAACACGCATGGGGTGGTGCTGTGTTAATTAGAAGGGATTAAGGCCAATTTCCCCCAGTATGTAATTGCCCCCATGACCTTCTCACGAATTACCTCACGTACGTTTCCCACCCAGAGAGTGGCTCAGCGCCATTTTTGGGTGCGTCTTCCCATGCAGGACAAAGCGGCTCGATCCCAAAGTTCAGTAAAAACCATCTCTGGATAAAGCTAAGTGCCAGAATAAAGGGAGGATTTTCTTTTGTTTAGTTTTCCCCTTGTCTGTATTAAAGTCCATGTGTAGAGGCGCCTCGACTTTTGGCTTTAATTTATCTCACGTTTATTATTACATTTTGAATTATAGACTTTTAAGTATTCTTCTATTTTCATGAAATCCCCATGTTTATTTTAAGTTGCTGGTGTCCATGTATCTGTTGTGGGTTCGAGTATAAACCTCTTGTGCTGGGCTTTCGTCGCTCCGCCAATGCCGTCTTGCCCCTCCTGCACGCGCCATGATCTTTGAGGATCATGTGTCTGCCTCCAAGGAAAACTGCTCAGCGATCCGGTCTGGTCAGTATTAACTTCCCGTCAACCACAATTGGGTTGGGGGGGTTAAGGTAACTGGCCACGGCCGCGACAATACCTTTGCAGGCCACTGTACCTCCACCAGGCTGAATAGTTTACATGTTTACAATAGTTTACAATAGCTGAATAGGCCGGATCTGAATCCGGACCTCAACCATCATCAAATCAGCTTGTCCTTGTCTCCTAACCAACTCATCCACCTGGTTTTGTCATAACTCGTCCACAACTTTTTGAAATATCATGCTGTACATAGTTGTGGCCCCATCTCTCAATTCGAAGAATCACTTAAAACTTTTCAAATTCTAGTGTCCGGATCTGAATCTTCATTAAAATCGATTTGATTCATCCTTGTTGCACACCCATGTCCAACAAGTTTTGTCTGAATCCGTCCACAACCTTTTGAGATACCCTGTTCACTGACAAACAGACAGGCAGACAAGGGTGAAAGCATAACCTCCTTCTGCCTTTGGTGGCGAGGTAAAAATGATGAATGATTAAAAACAGAGGTTAATATAATTTTTATAACTTCCATCCCCATAACTGAACTCACTAACACATCAAACTGAGAGTTCATAGAACACATTACCCCACGCAGTGTTTCGAAACAAGGACATGGGCATGGTCTGTCGGTGGAAAATTTGATTGTTCAAAATGATGTAAAATTCTGTAATTTTGTAAGCAAGTACTGCTAAGCAGAAGGGTTTTAAAAGTGCTAAAAAAGTGATTTGTGTTCTCTAGTATTCACGTAAATAATTGAATTGAAATAAAATAGTGATTTTAAGGGTCTTAGAAAAACAATGATGCAGAAGTTTACCACCGTTGATGTAGTGTCTATTACAACACCTTATTTAACACATTGCATTAATTCTTCCTTCCTGGTGTTTGTGTTCTTTATAACGTGCTTAGAAATGGTAAGTTTACTGTTGAGAATGATTTCAATTTTGCTTGACTGCCAGCCAGGCAGACGGAGTTAAAAAAAAACAAAAACATTATCTCACTCCTCTCTGTGCACGTGCTGTCGGGATGGATTCAGAGCCAAAGTACCGCTAAGTAACGGGTTTCTTTTCTGATGTGTGTTCAAAATGTGACATTCAATGGAAATGAAGTTGTTCCTTGATTATAAACTGACGTTTTTGGACAGACAGACATACAAGGTGAGCCAAATGCTTAACCCTGCTTTTTGCTTCAGAACACCGAAGGAGGGGGTATATTTATTTATTTATTTATTGAATACAAGGTCTCAGGCTCGTAATGGAGCTGTCACTCATACACACACATCGACATACACACAAGACGCATGAGACAACACAGGACTGTTAGATGAGACATACACAGCCACTGAGCTTTGGGGTGCCGTCACTTCTCTGGATAATCACTCCCAAGTACAAGAACACTTTTTTAAACGGAGCAGAATAAAATCAAGTAGGAAAGTGAATTTTTGTCAGATATATGCAACAAGAAGCAAGTATGTGTACTGACAACCAAGATCTCCTTTGCTATGTATGGGTGAAGGAATATGTTAGATGGCGCACCTCCGGCGGCTTCGAGACTACTCGACCAATTATCATCAAGCAACCTATTCCTCGGTGTAGAGATCAGTGGTACCAGTGATGTCACAACAATGGCACCACTTTTCGCACCCTGGGCCATTTCCCTCAGGAGGAATTTCCTCTTCCCCATGAATGCCAACCGATGGGGATTGTCCACGCTCTATCCTTCTTTTTTAGATGCTGAACATCAAGTGAGGAAGCAGCACGTGCCATATTTTATGTCTTTGGTACGATTCGGATGGGGATTAGTACCACCGACCTCCAAGACTCAGAGCTGATGTTACAACCATTACACCACCGAGGCAGGTAACACCAATACACCACTCTAACCATTAACTAGACCCATTCATATCGGCTAAGCACTTCAATCAGTTTCATTGTGGCCTGACAGGGTAACGTTTTTTTCGTATGCATGATCAAGGCTCGTAGAAGAGCTAGAGTTGAATAGAGGGAACAAAATAGAAGGGGGGAAACACTAACAGCAGAGTTGATGTGAGAGTAAGATCAAGGGGAGGGGGAGAAGGACGTGTGGAGGTGAACAAGGTGCACACAAGCTGAACGAAACACAGCAAGAAGAGGAAGGGGTAATCAGTGATGAACCACAAAAGGAACAAACCATGAACCGACACCTAACAAAGTAAAATAGATGGTTGGGGGCAGGAGGGGGACAATAACCTGGAAAAAGGAATAACTTAGAGGCATGTGTATGTGTGCTCACCTTTAAGTCTGTACTCTGTTGTCGTGCATGCAGGATGACCCTCAACCTGCTCAACTGCTTCAGCTTGGAACTTCTCAAGTAAGTCCATCAGCTGCACCTGATATGATTTTCCCACATTTGAGCTCATCTACGATGGAGTCGAGATGAGCTATTAAAGCCGTAATGATGTCCTTCAGTCAGTGCTTCCTTCCTTCCTTCCGTCAGTCTGTCCGTCCATCCATGGATCCATTAATATTTTTTTCGTTTTTTCATACTCCGAGGCAGCTCAACAGATCATTTTGAAACTCGACATGATGATTCATGACATCGATGTGAAAAAAATTAATGGAGCCCCTTTCAAAATTTCCATCCAGGTGGTGAGATAACTTGCCAATTAACTCAAAATGTAATCTATGTTTGTATTTCCATCACATATCGTGAGATTCCGTCATCTCAAGAGATGTTTCGTTGTTTAATTTAACCTCTTAATTACCCTCACCATAGCAGAGGGTATTACATTTGGGTCCATTTGTTTGTCTGTCTGTTTGTTTGTTTGCCTGCACAGAACATGAGTATGTGTATTAATTAGATACCATTGAAAAACCTTAAGACCCATGAAAACCCATGACCTCTAAGATCCTTAAGACACCAAAGACTCATTAAGATCCTTTAAAACCCGAAGATACTTTAAGACCCATAAGACCCTTTAAGACCCTTCAAACCACGAAGACCCTTCAGACCCTTCAGAACCCTAAGATCCTGAAGACTGACTCTTAAGACACCTAAGACCCTTTAGAACCCTAAGATCCTTTAGACAATTTCAAACCTTAAGAGCCTTCAACACAACTAAGACACTTTTATAACCATAAGACCTGTAACACCTTAAGTTTAAAAAGACCATTTTTAACCCTAAGACCCTTGAGTTCCCTAAAACCCTCCCAGACCCCTAAAAACATTTTTGTCACCGAATGCAGCCCAACTACAACCATACTCCATTGGGAGATGAGCATCTGTCCCACTTGGGACTATTCATTTCTGTCCTTTCCAGTTCAAGAATATGGAGTAAGCCCATCCAACATCTTACACCACTTATCTCTCAAAAATATGCAAATAAACAAAACAATCAAACCAACTTCATTCGGTGAAGCCTCCCAATACAATGCTGTTAATTTGTCAATTAACAAATCAAATCCCTCTAATTAATGTCCAGGTACATTGAGCTCTCCTCATGTCCTTGGTGTTGCATGTGATACACATGTAAAATCGTATTCCAATAACAATAATTCATTAATATTAACTTTTACTACAACACCCAATATCCCCAAAACTTGCATTTATAATCTTCTTCTTGCATATGTCAGTTTGGTTTCCAGGTAGCTATTATTTTGTTGGGGCACAACGATGCCACTGATGCTGTGCCCCTATCACCAGTACTCATTTCACCGAACTCAAAAGGATGACAGGCTGAGTCAACCCCACCGGCCAACCAACAACCCCTGTTGTTAATTCAGCAGCCAACAGGGTTTGAACTCAGGATCCTAAGATCACAACTAAGATCCCAAGCCAACCACCCTAACCACGAAGCCAACACCAGGCTTATTTACAATAATGGGATGTCAATGAGGCTAATCGACATTATAAACGAGTTTAATTGTTTTAATTAAAAGCAAATAGACTTTGCACCAATTGCATCTGGTGTTATAACCCCATGACTGAAAGTTGAACTATGTATAGGAGGCAAATTTGAAGGAAACTTTATCTTCTACAAAATAATTATGCTTGCTCAGCGTCTGATGTGATAGTTGACCTCTTGGCCTTTTGGCAGTTTTCTAGGGGGGTTCTATTACCTCTCTTGCTGTAATGCAAAGCTCAATGGGATAGCAGCATGTGTGTTAAAGGTCATACTGCGGCTTATCCTCATTGGCCAACCTCGTCAACACTTTGGCTACAGATTTATAAGTGGAGGCATGTTCAACTTGCGGGTGCTTTTGTAAATCGCAACAGCACAAGTCTTAACTTCGGCATCATGCCTGGTAAGTTTAACATTGATAAGGCAATATTCGGCTGGGAGATTGTAGGGATGAAGTCAAAAAGTTTGGTGTTTTTTTTTTAAATTTTGTCGTTATTTTGATTTTTTTGTAAATGAGATTTTTAAAATGGGTTTTTAAAAGTTTGTCGCGTTTTAAAAAGTTTGATGGGTTTTAAAAGTTTGTCGAGTTTTAAAAAGTTTGATGGGTTTTTCAAAGTTTGTCGAGTTTTTTTTGTTTTTTTTTTAATGAGATTTTTTTATGGGTTTTTAAAAGTTTGACGGGTTTTTTCTTTAAAGTTTGTCGGGTTTTTAAAAGTTTGTTGAATTTGAGCTGTGAAAAGTTTGTCGAATTTTAAAATATTTGTTGAGTTTCAAAATATTGTCGTCACAGGGGTTGTGGAGTTTAAAAAGTTTGTTGAGTTTCATGAGTTTGTGAAGTTGTAAAAGTTTGTTGAGTGAAACTTTCTTTTTCCAGATTGGAGTAATTTCACTCCGGCATAGTTTAAGGGTTTACGCTTTATTTTTAATTCTGCCTTAACTGTTTAAAACAGTTGATTGTATTCCTTTGTAAATTTTGACCAAGCTTCTTTATGGCTCTTTAGACATTACTGTTGAATAATGTTCCACAAGAGGGCGAACTTTACACACAACCAAGTCGATCATTCGTTGTATTAATGAGTACGCCACCGTCTCTCCGACTCGATGTTAATCTGGAGTGTACCTTCTGTTTCAATTTGCTGGTGGACTTTAAAGACCCGCCATCGTCTTTCACTTAGAATAGGCCATTGTGTGGTGATGCACTGAACAGATTACAAATTACTGCCCTGAGCCAGAGCACCAGGCCTGATGGAGTGGTGTCACCCCTCCCCTACCCTCCTAATGTTCTTAGCCAATGGAAACTATCATGACCTATCTTCCTCGCTGCTTAATCATGTTGTAAAAAGAATAAGTTCAGTCGTTCCTGTTTTTTTTTTAATGAGACTTGGTGGAACATCTCAGTTTAAACAAGGTCTCCAAAAGGTTGGTGAAGTGCTTTCCAAATTTCAATCTATTCTGGGCTAGTTTGTGAATGTATCGCTAGTCTAATGTATCGTTTGTGAATATAAATTGACATAGTCGATGCCACAACTAACTAGACCAAAAATGAAATATAAAATAACACAAAGCCACTGTATAAGGTGGGGTTATTTATGACCATGAATCCCTTGGTGTTCATATTTCCTAAGAGTCCATAAATAGCTAGTTTTCCACAATTTTCTTTTATGGTCAAAACATTTTTTCAAAACGATCAAGACTCTTGGAAGAGCAAAGTGATAAAGGGTAAACAGGCAATGTACTAGCCATCGGAATAGAGTTGGACACAATAAGCAAGGGAATGAAAGAGATAGAGATATGTATATATATATATATATATATATATATATATATATATATATATATATATATATATATATATATATATCTGATGAATTTATTCGGCTTTTTGTATTTAAATCAATGCCCATCCAGATTATCGGCTTGGCACTATCCATCACTGTTGTTTCGACCATTTTAGCCCAAAACCCTTCTGAATCGTGGGTCCAAAACCTTTGTAGTGTCTGAAGGCCCTACAATCAGGTTGAAAGAAAGAGGAGAGTGAGAAACCTGCAAGTTCAAGGGGTGGATAAATTGAAGTGACATGTTTGGCAGTGGGAGTATTCAAAGAGCAGACTTAGCTTTTGCATGCAATTGTGCTTTCAGCTGTCAGAATACACTTTTGCCATGAAAAACGAGTAGGAGATATTGACTGCTGTGAATCAAAAGAAGCTCTTACCTGTACGGGCAACATAACTGATTAAAACTGATGGTTGATTTTCACTTAGCTGTATCTGAAGCTGCAGAGCTTTGACTTTTGATCACGAGGTCTGTGCATTCAATTTTCCCTGTGTTGCTGATACTTTTTGTTGTTTTCAAGTATTTCAACTTTTTCTCAAATTCTGTGAAATCCCTGAGAAAAGTTCACAGGATCTGCTTGATGAGCATGTATCGAGATAGCTTAGCACTTCACTTCTGATGTCATCATTTGGCATTAAACACTTATGGTGTCATCATTTATCTGTTTCGTATTCCTCGCTAAGATTTACCGGTTCTGGTTTTTCAATGTAAATATCAGTCTGAGTTTAGTTTAAATTGGTATTTTCTGGAATTGAAACCGGTTTGCTTGGACTCCTGCCTGGCTGAACTGCATGTTCAATTCTCGAGACGAAACCTCTTAATATCAGGAAGTTATTGAAATACAGTCAAAAAGGATTAAAAATAGGAAGAGGAAAAGAGCATCCATGTAGCACCGTGTGGACAGAGCCTCGCGACTGGTTTATTCAGACGTGGACAACGTGCTTGCTTTGCATTGTGGACCCGGGACAAGATTTTGAGAGAGGTTCTTGATTTGTCTGGTACGTGTATGCTGTGTACTTGTGTTTCTTGTGTGTCGGCTGCATCAAGTATTTGTAATAGTGCTAAGGTGCAGGAATATAGAGTTTACTGTTGTTTGGACGGGGAAGTTTAGGATGATAAGCAGGTTGTATGGAACGCTTACATTCACTTGGTCATATCAAATATCAAACATTTGGGGGACATGATCAGATACATCCTGCATGTAAATTTACATACACTATCAGAATCTTGGTAAATAGATTTGAGAACCTTCAGTGAATCATTAATCACGTCGGTTGAGACTTTGGGGCTGAATGGACCTGACTCGTATCCCATTGCGATTGAATTTTCCCCAAACAGATCCAGCATGCCTGCAGTTTTGGTGCTCCAAGGAAGCTTTAGCTGCCTTGAGCCTGAGCATAGTTAGGTCAGTTGGACCCCATCATGCTGCTTGATAGAAAACAAGGGTTATGGGTGTACGGAGTTCATATTGTGTCATCCAAGTGAAAAGCTGGGAGGCAGGTCCACGGTTCTCGTAGTTGGTTAATAATCAACATTTTAAAATGTATGCACTCGTGAGGCCGCCTGTTTGTTCAAACATCGCAAAGCTCGATACCGCACAGGTAAGATACATCTGATGTCAATGAACGGCATATTTCTGCAGATTAAGTTTAGTGATTATTTTGTGATTGATTCCACCAGAAATTTTGAACTGTGCTCATTGTTTCTCAAGGTTCTACTCTTGTAACATGGGGATAGAACCTAAATGGTGGTTGTACATTCAAAGAGGTAATATTACAAACGTGGTCGTATTTTAACAGTGGACATATTGGTCTCTCTGTCATTTGTTTATGTTCTTTGGGTGGAATTTATTTTTGATGCAAAAGATAAAGGTCATTGGAACTCGTATAAATGGGCGTAGGGGTGTTGGTGTCCCATTGCAATTTTAGCAGTGTACTGTATTTCAAAATCCTATTGAGGTGAACTGGTTCTACCCAAACACTTGAGAGTTTTCCGTCTCACTTGAGTAATCTGACTCGTCCTCTGTAATACCGTAAACAACGCGTTTTCTTTTCACTACCACTGCTACTATTACAGCTACTTTAACGACCTTAATCATTTCCACCTTCTTGTGGAGTTAGCCGGAGAACATTTTTGATGCAACTCTTCGTGATCCGGCTGGCCAAGCCTAACATTTGACGAAAGGTGAGTGCGCACACCTCTAGGTTACCTGCTTGACCGAAATGCTGCATTTATAAATGACCCCTTCCATTGTATGCCTGGTGTTGGCTTAATGGTTAGGGTGGTGGGCTTTGGATCCTAGGGTCCTGAGTTCAAATCCCACTCAGCTGTTGAATTAATACCAGGTGGGGATGACTCAGCGTGTCATCCTTTCGAGGTCGGCAAAATGAGTGCCAGCTTGCTGGTATCCTGTGTCGGACTGGCGACCCGTCCAGGATTGTGCCCAATAGCCAAGGAGACTGCTTAGGCAGCACCAACGCTCTGCACAGAGTGTGGTCCCAATCTCCTCTTTCTCTCTCCTTCCATTGTGGCCAAGTTTGATAAATTGAGCTTGTACTGTGGTTCTGGTGGAAAGTCTGAAAATTTAGAGTTTCTGTCTGTAATTACAAGTACAAAATGGCCTGTACTGGTTTTGATCTGATGTTCTGCAATAAACTGGTCCTTGGCGAACCCAAGGACAATGGATTTCAAGGTTATATATTATGTTGACTCAGCAAGGACTGTTTGTTTGCCAATGTTTGGAAGGTTTCCAACTCACAATAGAGAATATTTAGGGGTGCATTTCCAAGATGATAAATTGCAGCAATTGGGTGATTTGGTCCACGTTCTATAATCTTTCGTATCAACCCACATATGAAATGAGAAAGGCACTCGGTTGAGCGCATACCTCCACCAGGCTGAACATTTTACATTTTGTAACTCAATAATAGGTCAGATCTGGATCCAGACCTCCAAAATCTAATCGGCTTGTTCTTGTCACCCACCCAACTCATCCACCAAGTTTTGTCATAACTCGTCCGTAACTTTTTGAGATATCGTGCTATATATTGTTTTTGTCCTATTTCTCAATGGTGAAGAATCAGTTTAAAAAACTCTAGTCTCTAGATTCAGATCTTCGTCAAAAGCTAATCAATTTGTCCTTGTCACGCATCCAACCTGTCCACCAAACTTTGTCTGAATCCATCCAAAACTTTTTTGAGATATCCTGCTCACAGACGGACAGACAAACAGACAAGCAGTCAGGGGTTACTGTGAAAGCATAACCTCTGTCCAGCTTCGGTGGATTTAGGTAACAATCAGCTCTTTGTTTCTCATTTCGCATTCCTTTTACAAATGCAGTTTAACTAGATTAGTCGGATTTGAATTTATGAAACAGAGCTTGGATATGAAACAGTGCTGGTTGATCTAGATTATAAAACTGTCGACACAAATACTTGCTTTCAACGTGGAGTCACTTCAGTCTTCCATGTAATTACATAGTAGCTGAAATAGCTGTTCTACACCTGGGGAAATCATAGTATGTGGGGGGAAGTTGAGTGGGTTGGGTCAGGGAGAAATGGGAGAGGGTTGGTGAAGGGAGGGGGGGAACATGGGGGTAGAAAGTGGAGTGGGGGAGATACCTGGTGAACCTGAGTTTGGGAGTGAGGATGGAAATTCGTGGGATTGTGGGAGGCTTGGGGTGTTGGGGTGGAGGAAGGTAAAAGTGCAAAACCATCATGGAGGAATGGACACACTCGATGCCAATTTCGAGCCCCTTCGTTCAGATGGTGTGGCCGGTGAATCAGAACATAAACGCACACCCACACACCCACACCTGAGTAACTATTTGTTAGAGTAGCAAAGTCAAAACGTGGTGAACGGTAGGAAATTGTTTTGATTACATGTACCGCAATGAAAATGAGGAACTGCAATGTCGACAGAGGATAAAATGCAACTGCGGAGGCCCTTGGACACCTCCATCGACAATCTTGAGGCTTTGTCCTTGGGATTTGTTTATAGTCATGTGAAAGCAGAGTTTCATTGGAAACACCCATCATTATAATGAGCTTTTGCACTAGTCTGTCTTATTATAATGGAGCGAACATATTTTGGTTACATATGTATACTTGTGACCAAAACGGCTTCTTCGTCTTCAAAATTTCTTGAACAAATTCTGCCATGTTGTTTATATGTGTCAAGCGAATCTAAGAAACACCGTTGTGACTGACCTGGATTTGTCAGCGCTAATTGTTTTGTTCAGTTGACTTGATTAATTGCCATCGAGATCGAGATATGGGCAAAAGGAAACATATGAAGTAAACACCTGCCGGAAGAGCAAGGTAAGCGGTGAGTTGGGGGCACGTTTGCTCTGTAAAGTTGGCAGTTTGAATTTTCCATGCAGTTTTTGATAAACTTGTGTTGACCTTCCTTTCCAGTTCTTACTGATCATTTATTTAAAATCACATAATTTGTGTTGAGTTCCTTTTTATTTATACGTGTTGGGTTCTTACTTCTGATTTCCAGCATATATTCAGTCAGAGCACAAAATATATTTGTCATCCTCCCCACCACCCCCCCCCCCAGCACCATCCACTGCAGGGATGTGTGGTGAGGCATGCAAAGTGCGCTGATCCACACTAGTGTAGATTAATGAACGTAGCTGTGGGCAGTGGTTTGCCAAGAAATTCAGGTTGGGAGGGTGTTTAACCCCAAAAATTTAAGTTGGGGTTGGGGGGGGGGATCTAGGGGCTATATAATACTTTACTGCAAGAGATCTAGGGGAGTGTTGAGATAATTTAGGGGGGGTGTACACCCCCTCTGGGGGGGGGGTATGGAAATCCGTGGCTGTGAGGCTGGTGTCTTACACTGTTAGCATCATGTCTCGGCAATTCTGCCACACGCATTGTTCAGTACATCCGGGAAATATATGCAGTGTTATTCAAGGTTGAATTATGTGAAAATATATAATTTTTCTGCTGGTTTATGCAGATATACCTGGTGTTGGCTTAATGGTTCGGGTGGTGGCCTTTGGATCCTAGGGTCCTGAGTTCAAATCGCACTCAGCTGTTGAATTAATACCAGGTGGGGTTAACTTGGCCTGTCATCCTTCTGAGGTTGGCAAAATGAGTGCCAGCTTGCTGGTATCCTGTGTCGGAGTGGCGAGGAGACTGCTTGTATAGGATTGTGCCCAAGAGCCAGGGAGACTGCGAAAGCATCACCAACGCTCTGCACAGTGTATGGTCCCAATCTCCTCCTCCTCCTCCTTCTATGTAGATGTATGCAGTCTTTGTAGGTTTATGTGGCTGAGGGCTGGGGTTGAGCATTGCTGGAGAAGCAGGACATCCTGCAAAACCATCCTTGGGAGAATGAACACTCTTGATACCAAGTTTGGGCACCATGTGTCAAAGGATATGACTGGTAACACACAGTAAGGGGGTAATGGGAGCACTCCTGGGGAAGTGGACACTCTTCGTGCAAAGTGTGAGTGAGCCCCATGGGTGAAAGGGTTTACCTGGTATATGTAAGCACACAAACATGGTATGGGGGTGTGTGAGGGGTTTGGGGTGATGATTGTAGTGCAAAACCACCCTGGCTGAGTGAACAGTCTTCGTGGCAAGTTTGAGCCCCATCTGTCAAAAGGTGTGGCTGGTGAATCAGAAGAAACGTACACAGTAGGGGGTGATTGGGGTAATGGGAGTGGAGGTAGGGGCAGGAGGTGGGGCAAAGTGCAAAACTATGCTTTAGGGGAGAGGACACCCTTTATGTTAAGTGTGAGTGAACCCCAGAGGTGAAAGGGTGTACCCAGTAGATAGATGGAAGCACACACACACACACACACACACACACACACACACACACACACACACACACACACACACACACACACACACACACACACACACACACACACACACGGTGGGGTGGGGGTGATGTGTGAAATATAGAATGTGTATGAGAATTAACCAAAAACAACATTTTAACGTTTGTACAACCACCTTCTAAAGACTGCGTTCATTGGTGGATGCCACGATACCCAACATTACCTGCGGAGCCATCCCAATTTACCTATTTCAAATTGCCCTGAGCCCTGTCAATCCGGTACAGGTTAGTGATGTGGATCCAGTGAACTTTCCCTCACTTACTCACTCACACATTTAAATCTAATATAAATCATTCATTCCAACCCTGCAAGACCATGGCTTAAATGTTATTACACATATGTGTGATACACACTCAACTGGGCAGCGGGGAGGTACCGTACAACAATAATGGTGGGGACACTTCCGGTCAGGGTGTCCGCAGCCCAACAACAAGTCGCCCGACTTCCGACTTCTTTGCCCCCCCCCCTTCAATTATTCGGTCACTGACAGCCAAACAGCTCTTTTACTGTACGCCTCGCAAGAGGAGGGTCTCCTCACATCCAGGCTCTCACACAGCCTCATACGGGTTGCTAGGGGTTTCCTTACCACTGGTTGCCTAGCCTGGTGTTGCCTTAGTGGTTAGGGTGGTGGCTTGGGATCCTAGGGTCCTGAGTTCAAGCCCCGTTGGCCGCTGAATTAAAAAATACACCAGGAGGTTGACTCAGCCTGTCATCCTTCCGAGGTCGGCAAAATGAGCACCAGTGTACTGGTAAGGGGGACACTGCATCAGCAGCATAGCCGTGTCCCAACCAATCATGCAACCAGCAGCCACAGGCTGCACTCCATAGAGAGAGGCCACTGGTCGCCAAAATCAGACCCTCCTCAATGACAGGTCTCCATTTCTCCACGGAGCCAGGCTCTCTCGCAGCTTCATACACATCCAGGCTCTCACACAGCCTCAGACACTACCAGCTGCCAAGGACAAATGACCTCAGGGGGAGCCGCAGTCAACGCTCCTCCAGAGCTTGATCCATTCCTGCGGACCCACATATCTTCCCCACCCACACAATCCAACATCTCATTTCCTCTCCCACTGTCATTCAAGTCTCAAACAATGCAATGCAAAATGGTGATCATGTTCCTACACTGCCATGGCCTGCTTACATGTTATAATTCGCATTCATTCTCCAAAAACAACTCCATTTGTAACACATAACAGGCATCGACATCACAAGACAATTCTGGTTTCCACACCAATCCCTTTACTGGCCATTGAGTCACTCTCGCTCGCTCTCATACCAATTACCCATGTCCCAATTTTGAAGCAAAATTGAACCCTTGGGACAGTAGATTCAAAACACTTTACCCTAAGTGTAAGTCGTCACAGGTTCGTCGGGTCTAAGAGTGTCATCCACCCCTTCTAATTTTCTTCACACTCTTTTTATCCACCCCTATGGATCCGTTGCTTTCAAACTCCCTGGGTCCCAAACTTGTTTGTTTATTTATTTATTTTTAATTTGCCTATCACTCCAAAATCTTGCAGATCAAGCTGGCTAGTAGTGATAGGGTGCAATTGTAGACTTTAAGCACACCCTCGATGAGGCGTCAACGAATCAGATCAGCCACAGGAACTGTCTAAAAACATTCTTGCGAGAGGCAGCAGGATCGATGCCTGCATCCCCCTCCAGAATCCAGTAGACCCAAATTTCTCTCATCCACTCCCAGAAGCCTGCATCCTCTTCCAGGATTTGGTAGACATAGATTTCTCAAATCCTGTGTCTTGTCAGCTAAGAATTTTTGCAATAGCTGGAGTTCTACACTCTGCTGTGATTTTTTTTTTGTATACCTTGTCGAGGCTCGCATGAGAGCTAACACACAGCAAAGGGGGGGGGGCATGAGACAAGAGGGGCGGGAGTGGGAAGGACAACACAGTGGGGAGCAGAGACATTAGGAGATCTGTGGAAGGGAGAGGGATGGCGTGAGGAACATGGGGAATACAAGATGGAGATTACAGGGACTTTCAGGAAGGAAAGCAGGGAATTTGAAGGAGGTGGGCTTGGGGTGGATTAACGGGGGTAGAAAAGATCGAGGATTTGGATGTTTGTCAAGTTCCGATTTTCTACCCACCGATGTCTTTTCAAGCTCTGTCACTCTCTGGGCTTCGCTCTTGAATGACTGCAATTCAACACGCAATGCTCTGTTCTCCTGGCATAAGCTCTCTATCAGCAGAGATTCCTTACAAAGGTCAGCACAGTTCTCATTGCCAACAAGTCCAGTATTTGGCAATTCACCTTCGTCACGCAGTTCATCCACCTGTTTCTCCGCAACATACCTTGCTGAAGAATCTATCGGTCTGACATCCAGAAGGGATTCCTGGGGTACATCAGTCATGCAAGTCCATCCAATGAAAAATTCCAGGCATCATCTTCATCACCAAAATCTTCAACATTCGCACCAAGTGGGGGCATTTTCTCCTCAAAGCTTGAACTTGATTTACTTTGGTTCGTTTCAAGATGAGCCTCTTGCTCAACTTACGGAAAGTTACAGCTGCTGCAACTCTCCTCCTCAACACTTCCTTCTTGGGATTTCTCCAATCCTGGCTCAACAAAACAAACTTCAGGACTTGCCTTCCTGTAGGTGCCAAGTTTGGGAAGAAGTGCTTCAGGAAGATCACTTTCCTCATCCAGCACCTTCGCAACTTCAATGTCCTTTTCCTTCACAGCATCCAATGCATCACTGCCTACCATACAATCACCAAAAAACATTTCTGTAGATACACTCTCAATACAGCTGTACCATCTGCATCACAACAACGAGAAGCACCAAACTTGTCACAATCCAATCCTCTGCCTTGGTATCACTTCCACTAGATTTATAAACCGAGTAGTTGGCCTTCACAACTGTCATCAAAATCTGAACTCTGAGATTGGCCCTGCGAATTCATTTCAAATACATCACCTTCGCCCTGGTCCATTTGACAAGCATCATGCCCTTCCTCTTGAGGTCCGTCTGTGCCTGTTGACCCGTCTTGCACTTCTTCAAATTGGGCAGTTCTCTCTCCAGAGTTTACATCAGCAAGCTCACTTTCGAATGTTTCTGAACTAGTCGCTTGCTCGGTACTTGACACATCAACGCCACCGTCGCTCTCCATGACATGTCCTGCAAATGGTTCAAACATTGGCTCCACCAAATTTGCTCGACCCTGTTCAGCACCATCCCCATTATCAAGGTGCTGCAAGTCCAACCCAACTTCGTACGAGTCAGTCAGCTCCAACACGGTCTCAACAGGACCATCAACACAGGGTCGGATTGATGTTTAACAGGCCCTGGGACATTAAGGTAGTAGAGCTCCCCCCCCCCCCCCCCCACACCATAAACCTTGAAAAGTAGTGGGAAGAAATTTATGATTAAAAAAACAAAGAGCTGAACTGTGTTACTGTGTTTAGAGCTATAAACATTTTGCTACAGCACTTTTTAAAACTTCATAAAAAGCAGAAGTAAAAATACTTTTTTTCATTAACTAAGAGCATTTACGAATTATCCTAAAAACTTTTAACTTACAATTAAATAGCTTATTTAAAAGCTGTTAGGGTTCAGCTTCAGAACATTCAGCTTCAGACAACACCTACACGTTCAGCTTCAGAAAGCACCTTCACATTCACCTTCAGACAGCACCTGAACATTCAGCTTCAGACAGAACCTGCATGCTCAGCTTCAGACAGAAACTGCACGTTCAGCTTCAGACAGAACCTGCACGCTCAGCTTCAGACAGAAACTGCACGTTCAGCTTCAGACAGCAACTGCATGTTCAGCTTCAGAGAGCACCTGAACGTTCAGCTTCAGAGAGCACCTGAACGTTCAGCTTCAGAGAGCACCTGAACGTTCAGCTTCAGAGAGCACCTGAACGTTCAGCTTCAGAGAGCACCTGCACATTCAGCTTTAGACAGAACCTGCACGCTCAGCTTCAGAGAGAACCTGCATGCTCAGTTTCAGACAGAAACTGCACGTTCAGCTTCAGAGAGAACCTGCACGTTCAGCTTCAGAGAGAACCTGCACGCTCAGTTTCAGACAGAAACTGCACGTTCAGCTTCAGACAGCAACTGCACGTTCAGCTTCAGACAGCAACTGCATGTTCAGCTTCAGAGAGCACCTGCATGCTCAGTTTCAGACAGAAACTGCACGTTCAGCTTCAGACAGCAACTGCACGCTCAGCTTCAGACAGAAACTGCACGTTCAGCTTCAGAGAGCACCTGCACGTTCAGCTTCAGAGAGAACCTGCACGCTCAGTTTCAGACAGAAACTGCACGTTCAGCTTCAGACAGCAACTGCACGTTCAGCTTCAGACAGCAACTGCACGTTCAGCTTCAGACAGAAACTGCACGTTCAGCTTCAGAGAGCACCTGAACGTTCAGCTTCAGAGAGCACCTGAATGTTCAGCTTCAGAGAGCACCTGCACATTCAGCTTTAGACAGAACCTGCACGCTCAGCTTCAGAGAGAACCTGCATGCTCAGTTTCAGACAGAAACTGCACGTTCAGCTTCAGAGAGAACCTGCACGTTCAGCTTCAGAGAGAACCTGCACGCTCAGTTTCAGACAGAAACTGCACGTTCAGCTTCAGACAGCAACTGCACGTTCAGCTTCAGACAGCAACTGCATGTTCAGCTTCAGAGAGCACCTGCATGCTCAGTTTCAGACAGAAACTGCACGTTCAGCTTCAGACAGCAACTGCACGCTCAGCTTCAGACAGAAACTGCACGTTCAGCTTCAGAGAGCACCTGCACGTTCAGCTTCAGAGAGAACCTGCACGCTCAGTTTCAGACAGAAACTGCACGTTCAGCTTCAGACAGCAACTGCACGTTCAGCTTCAGACAGCAACTGCACGTTCAGCTTCAGACAGAAACTGCACGTTCAGCTTCAGAGAGCACCTGAACGTTCAGCTTCAGAGAGCACCTGAATGTTCAGCTTCAGAGAGCACCTGCACATTCAGCTTTAGACAGAACCTGCACGCTCAGCTTCAGAGAGAACCTGCATGCTCAGTTTCAGACAGAAACTGCACGTTCAGCTTCAGACAGCACCTGCACGTTCAGCTTCAGAGAGAACCTGCACGCTCAGTTTCAGACATAAACTGCACGTTCAGCTTCAGACAGCAACTGCACGTTCAGCTTCAGACAGCAACTGCATGTTCAGCTTCAGAGAGCACCTGAACGTTCAGCTTCAGAGAGCACCTGAACGTTCAGCTTCAGAGAGCACCTGCACGTTCAGCTTCAGACAGAACCTGCACGCTCAGCTTCAGATAGTACCTGCACATTCAGCTTCAGACAGCACCTGCACCATAAGCTTCAGACAGCACCTGAACGTTCAGCTTCAGACAGAACCTGCACGCTCAGCTTCAGACAGCACCTGCACGCTCAGCTTCAGACAGCAACTGCACATTAAGCTTCAGACAGAACCTGCACGCTCAGCTTCAGAGAGCACCTGAACGTTCGGCTTCGGACAACACCTGCACGCTCAGCTTCAGACAGCACCTACACACTCACCTGCAGACAGCCTCCTCTATATTTCTTTGGCTTTAAAATAATTTCCTCAAAAGGCACATTAAATGTGGATGTGCAGCGTCTTCATGGGTTTGCACTTCAAGGTCACTCGATACCACGAAATTAATTACTTGCTCACATGTTGGAGCATCATGGGTCGTGGGCATCAAGCTCTTTTTGTCCATTTTCCTCGGCATGCGTCCACGTGTGTGCCCAGTATTTGAACCGTTCGACGGGCAGATCATCCGCGGATGGACGTGATCCCGTTTTGTCCCCTATCTGAACGTGTCGAGGTCGTGTTGGATCGTTTGACGTGGTACACCAGTTGAGTGTAGCACGTCGTCATGTTGTGGGGGGTGAACACAGCGTTTTGTGAAAGGGGAGTTGTGTGGGGTGCACAGATAGGACGTTTATGATATCATGGGTCACCTATAAACACTCACACTGTACAAAACCCTGAAAGTAAAACCGAAGCACCCCTGACGTTTTACAGTGAGGTGGTGGCCGCTCGGTGGTGCAACGGTTCGAGCGTACTCGTGGAGCGTCCTCGTGGAGCGTCCTCCTTGAGTTGAGAAAACGTGGCTGGTGGTTCGAATCCCGGTGAAGTCATCGTAATTATTTTTTTTTTAATTTGCAAGTCTTCATTCCTTGCTTGTTGCTCAGCATTTAAAAACCGGACAAACAACCATAAATCGGCAATGTCAGCGCATGCCTTGATACGAGGGTTAAACGGCCTCCTCAGGCATCGAAGCTCCTTTTATTAAAGTCAACTCATTCGTACACTCGTTCGTTCGTTCATTAATTAATTAATTAATTATATATTATATTATATTATTAATCAAGCACACACCGCCTGTACGTTTGCTTCATACGCGGCTAGTCGTGTGAGCAATGGGGGGAATGTTTGGAGCGAAGTTCTCGTTCTGTCTCTCTGTCTCTCTGTCTCTCTGTCTCTCTGTCTCTCTGTCTCTCTGTCTCTCTGTCTCTCTGTCTCTCTGTCTCTCTGTCTCTGTGTGTGTGTGTGTGTGTGTGTGTGTGTGTGTGTGTGTGTGTGTGTGTGTGTGTGTGTGTGTGTGTGTGTGTGTGTGTGTGTGTGTGTGTGTGTGTGTGTGTGTGTGTGTGTGTGTGTGTGTGTGTGTGTGTGTTACTGGAAGGACGCTCCGTGTTCCGCCCCCACAAGTTTCGTCGAAATCCCCACAGTGGCGACATCTGCGCACCACGCCTCCATTCCCGTGAACGGCCTTTGCCCTGGTTTCCAGAGTTGAGGTAACTTTCGGTCAACGACGCCCTTTCGCGCGTGTTTCGACGTGCAGGGCATTGATTGGACGAAGCTCCCCGCCTCATGCATCGTCATCATGACGTATTATAATTAATTCATATTTAATTGTTTCTTTATTTGTTTGTTTTTCTTTTGTGACGTTCCTCTCTTATTACCTTTTCTTATATCCTCTCGTAATTTAGTTGTTAATTGTTCGCCCATTTCCTTGTATATCGTCGTTTATAATTATTATTATTATTAAACCTGTTGGTTTTATATGAATCGTTTAAGCATTAAAACGTGTCTTTACGACCTTATTATCTCATGGCAAACACAAACTCGTCCAGCTATCGGTTTACCGTGGGGGTGGGGGTGGGGGATCTTGATAACTCAGTTGTTGTTGACTAAGTTTGATCCAGGCAGCTCGAAACAAATAGCTTTTTGTTTACATTCTTTGTTTGATGTTCTTGCATGCTTCCTGAAATAAAAACGATATAATGACGTCAAAATATTCTGTGAATGTCAAAAATCCAACTTTCTACTGTCATTGATCATCTCCTTGTACTTCTTTTACTACTACTTCCTCTTCTTCTTCTTCTTGTAGGATTATATTTATTTAATTATTTGAACTAAGGCACGAGCTCTCTTCTTTAACGGATTTTTTTTTTTTACAGCGACGTGGTTATAACTCCCCAAGTGGCTACAACACAACACCAGGGTTTGCTTATCTTGAACCAATGAGATATATGATTAATTTATTGAATATTTATCAATATATTCTAATCTGTGCCTTTATGAAAGACTTTCTTACAAAGCAGAAAGTGGCTGTGTGTTTTCTTTTGGCTGTGGCTGCGGCTGCAGTTGCGGCTGCAGTTGCAGTTGCAGTTGCAGTTGCAGTTGCAGTTGCAGTTGCAGTTTTCTTTTGGATCTCCATGTAAATCTGCCTGGTTATGGCTACAACACCCGAGATTAGCACCTGGTAATATATCTCAATCAGGATATTGCATGACTCGGTTTTCACAGCTGCAAGCTTTGAGCAGTGAACAGTAAATATGTTGAATAATCACAAAGTCACACACATTGTTTTGGCGGGTAAACTGATGGTGAACCGTTGGCCACCTGTGCCGTCTTAAAACCTAATGTGGGATCGTACGTCCTGCTTAGCATATCCCCAATACGTACCATATTAGGATGACGTATCATCCCAAGGAAGAGGGTGGGACTGGCTCCATGTGCTGCCTCCTGGGAAGCATCCTGGGATATGCTTGCAGTTGGCTGAGTCGAACGTAAAAGTGTGCGCAACGAAGGGGGTGGGGGGTGGTGGAAACGAAGGTCGACATGGTTGTCAAAGGCAGCATTTCTGGGGAAGTTGCGGAAACCACTCTTGAATTCACGCCTTCGATACCACGTAAGATCTTCACCATTGGGTTATTCTGGTTTGATGCTTTGTTCGGTCGAACGAGTTGCTCGGCGTTCACTTTGGGATCACACGTCGTGACGTGGCTGAAATTCCATCGGAATTCCTGAATTGGACCTTTATTTTTGGGCCAAATTGGGAGCGTGAATTTCGTGTGACCTGGCCTCTGAATTATCAACCATCACATCGTAAGATAAGTTCGAATGTCGATGATTTTGCGGATGATCTTGTGTTGATGATACAAACTGCTTTGTTTCACAGCGTTTGTGCAACCAGTGATGATGTCTGAGACCCGAGAAAGCAACCAAGTGGACTCGAACATATCTGTCAGGCAAGTGGGATCCAGTGGGTTGTTGTGTGTCCAGGGATTTGACGACATGATATTTGATAAATACCTGTTGAAAAGATGTAATGCACACGTGACTGTGCTTATCCTTTAACTCCAATAAACTTTTATTTGATTGAAGAACGATACAGATAAACTTTGGAAAAACTTTACTTTGCTAAAAAGTCATTTTCTGAGTACATCAATCGAATAAGGTAAAAGGTGTGTCTCAGACACACCTTTTACCTTATTCAATTTTCATTCTTCCTCATATGTTAATGTGCTTGAATAATTAATTGATCATTGCCTGTGAAATCTTCAGGTTTGGTTTAAAGTGAAACCTTGAGTCACGTTAATGATTTTCAACTCGAATTGGCCATTATCAAGGCTATCTTATTTATTAATTTATTCATTTATTTATTGTACAGGTGTTGAGGCTCATGGAAGAGTAGAACAACAGAGGTTAATGGGCAGAAAGTGAGATGATGAAATGGTCATCCAACAATACACAGACGCACCGTAGCATCTGAAGGGAGCTGTAGGTAAATGGTGGAGAGGGAAGGGGGTGGGCAGGTCAATGGGCATAGAGGATGTAAGGAATACAAGAGCATAGACAATGAGCTTGTTCGCATCAGCAGCAGCAGCAGCAGCAGTCTTAAAGGCCTGCAGGGAAGAGTATTGTTACAAAGACACTTGGGAAAATGAAGTGTGAAAATGAAAAAAAAAAGTATGTGTGTATGTATATACAGTATAGATATGTTTGTATGTATATATATATATATATGTATATATATATATACTAGATGACCCGTGAACCCGTTGGGTTCCTGTTGTGACAGCGATTGATGAAAAAATCATTTCAAAAAAAAAAAAAAGATAGTTCCAGCAAACTATACCGCTGAGGTTTTTTCATTGATCAAATTCTCCCGAAGAGTACTTGACTGAATGGGGAATTGATTTCTTAATAATTTTTTCCGATTTGAACGTAACTTGATACTGCACACCACAGGAGAATGGTGAGTAAGGTGGGCCGAAAATTTTTGTGCTATCGTGTACCGTTTTGGCTGTATTTCGGGAACATACATACATACATACATACATATATACATGCATTCACATGTACAAGATGTGAGTTTTAGTTATATATATATATATATATATATACATACTAGCGATGCACGGGATAGCAGTACAACATAGCTGGTAGCAGACAACAGACCGTACACAGGATTGAGAAAAATACGCCTTGTGCAAAATGCAAGTGGTACTATGGAACGCCAAGATTTCCCAAACATTGTCGGCATGTCCGCTAAGTGCCACAGCAGTTTCATAGGGATCGTGTGACGACGAGCCGAGTTTTTAGTGTGCAAGCTTGGTTTTATATATATATATATATATATATATATATATATATGTATGTATATTGTTGCGGATTCGCGCCCGCCGGCGTGCGAACGACCACGTAACTCGAATCGCGGTATGTCGCCCACCGGACGGACAATCCAGTCGTGACCCTCTCGGACTAACGCCGGGAACTAGTCATGGGTGGACCTTTCGGCCTCACCACGATCGTGCCAATCAGCCCCCCGCGTGGGATAGGGTTGCTCGCCAAATTCAACCTACCTAAGTACCCACACGGAGGGTAGACCGGGCGATCGCACCTCGCCGCAGGTCGACTTCGGACACGGGCCACTTTAAGCGACCCGTTCCGTACTATCGGGATAACCGAGCGGTGTTATCGTCGGCCCCGACGGTTCGATTAATTATCGGGCGTTTTAACCCATGACCAACCCTTTACGTGAAGTAAGATGGAGATTCAATAAAGGAAAAGACGAAGCGAAGCGGGAAAACAGTTCAACATAATTCACATTTATTTCGCGATGGCACACGGAAAGCACACATATACAATTACACCAAAAGCAAATGTAAAAGGAGAAGAAACATACAATATTACACAAAAAGCAAATATAAAAGAAGAAGACAATGCAGAGCTATCCGACTACCGAGCACACGGCAACACTAATACAATTTTACTTCACAGACGGCGCCGACAATACATATACCCAAAGCAAAAGAAAAGGACCACCCTCAAGGATGAGGCGGGCCTGGGGCCGAGACCGCGTCGGGCCTACCCGTCTGATGATGAGACGCAAAGTGGCGGTGGCGCCCCAACTCCGCGGGCCTCGCGGACAGTGTCTGGTAGGGGGTGAGAAAGGGGCCCCCTTGTCGCACTATCTCAGCGCAGGGGGAAACAGGAGGGGGTTGTTGATGCTCGGGGGAAAGGAGGATATCTCCCTGTCTCGGGTCCCGCGACGAGCGTCTCCACCACGACCTCGGTCGCGCCGCGGGCCTCTCCCTCCGCAGCTCCCCGACTCCGACGCGAGCACCCCCTCAACCGCCTTCGCCGCCGCCGCCTCTCCACAGCTTCGTCCGATCGCCCTCTCCGTCTCCTCTCTTGACTCGTCCCAACTCTTCACTGGCTCCGCGAACTCCCAACTGCGAACTGCGAACTGCCTTGACTGACGAACGCAGCCGTTTATATCCCCCGTGGCCTCGCTTCCCCACCTTTGACCCTTTACCTCCGACCCTTCACCTCTAACTGGCTCCCCATTGGACCGAGGAAAAGTGGGCGTGAATGCTTTTTGATCCATGAATTTGCATATAGCGACCTCACTCCAACGCCCTGGAGGCGGGGCCAAATCGCCCCACGCTCTCCGATAGGACGGAACAGAAGTGGGCGTGAGTCGTTTTTGATCCGTTTTTCTCGGAAAGTCTGTGATGTTTCTGAACACGCTGCTCGGTGCGCGCCCTGCACGAGTCCAGTATCGGTGCCCACAAGTGGCGCAAGAATGGTGGTGATGCGATGGTGGCGAGTTGTGACGGTAAAGGTCGTGGCTGTTGTTGTGAAGCGGCGTTGTGGTTGGTGGTTGTTGTGTGATGGCTGTTGAGACGTGGTTGGTGGTGGTAGTAATGGCGGCTGGTCCAAAATAAATATAGTAAAAGAAAAACGGCTATCTAGAGGGGTCGCAGCCCGAGTGAATGACAATTATTCCCTCTAAACAACGGGTTTGGGCCTAACTACACATATACTTAGAGATATCTCACCTAAGGGACCTGAATGGTGGTTTGCGAATTTCATCAACCACAACAATATATATATATATATATATATATATATATATATATATATATATATATATATATATATATATATATATATATATATATATATATATATATGTGTGTATGTAGTTGTAGTTCATGAACTGGTCACCCTAAAAAGGGGGAGTTGTTTGCATGTTTTTCAAAACATCCACTTTCCACTTTGACTACAGATCACAAAAACCACAGATATCTAGATATCTTAGTATGGGAAGAAAGGTAATTTTGTCTAGTTTAATGTGGAAAAAAGAGAAATAAAAATATGCAATAGTTTTTGTGTAACAGGCAAATAAGTGATACAAGTCAGGGGTGGAGTAAACAGGTGGAGGCGGCGGATGTGGCGGAGGCGGCAGATGTGGTGAGTCAAATTTGGAATAAACTGAATTTATTTCAATCAATAAGCTTTAATCTAATCTATTTTGTTATTTTTTTTAGGTGAGTAACACTTGGGACTTGCTGTTGCATGATGCAAAATTGATTATTCAACTCATTATTATTCAGCAAACCCTGACCAATATGTACAAACTCCTAAAAGAGATCTAGTAAATATCTTTACATAGTTATTTATTTTGACACACACCCCCCATCCCCAACAGTTGAGTACATAATATGTAAATGTTCAGCAATGCTTGCATTTTTATGACATGTTATTTATGATATACTGTACTGTGATACAGCTTCGAAAAGAACACCCAAGAAAAGGCCAAGAGTGTTCTTATCAATGGGATGCTGGACACGGAGGAGTCTCCTCAGTCGGAGACAGGAAATGATGACTCTTTAGGTAAGGAGGACTTCTGGAATGTTTGGTTTTGCATCATTACAAGGTCGTGGTAGTAGAGTCGTGGTCGTGCTAACACCAAATCCCCATGTGCTGTAACACCGATTGCAAGAACGGTTGTGCGGATTGGCAAGTGAAAAATTAAAATTTCCCCTACCGATTCTCAACCTTGTGCCATGTACGTGACCCAAATACAGGATATAGCCAATGCAGTTACCACAATATATACTATTTTATTAAACTATGCAGTGCTTACATCACGGTTATAAATAGTACTGAGATCAGTAGTCAATCATCCACCAGTGCTAAAGATTGTGATATTTACATATCAATCAATTCCCTCAAATTACACAGGTTGTTTGGTGCCAATCATCACACCCATTACAATCTTTCCAATGGGTATAATCTTGAATGTAAGAGGCATAATCCCAACCTGCCATCTGTGCAGAGTTTTTTTTTTTCTTTTTTTTTCTGGAGAATATTGAAGAAATGTGTAAGAGTTGGACTTAAGATGTGTTCCCTCTTTCTAGGTCTTCATCACAACATGCAGGTTGCAGATGTGGACTGAATGTCAGACATGTAGAGGTCCAGCGGGAGGGGTTAGGGTAGAGTTTAGATTTCTGTTTCTCCAATTTAATCTGACTATTCATTTGCAATTGGTCACTGGCTTTGGCACGAACGCAATTTTTTTTATTTTTATTATGGACCCTCAGCATCAAAAAGCTACAAACATCAAACAGTTTCAAATGGAGCACCTCACTGCCATTAAGGCCCGGTCACACCTTGACGTTTTAGCCAACGTATGCCGATTTTTGAATTTTTTTTTTCTAAAACGCTGGCACAAGTTGAATACGTTATGGGTAAGTTTTGATAACATTGAGAGCACGCTGAAAAACACTGCCATACGTCGTTGTACGTTGGCTTTAAACGTTGTACTTTTTGGTTGTCCTCAAATTTTTTCATGCTTGAAATTTCACGACGTATGCCGGCGTATGACTCACACGTTCTGCTACGCTGGCCACAAGTTGTATGCACGGTCTGCGATCGTTGACAGACGTCAACACATGCTACTTGTAAGTTAATCATAAGTTGAGACACGCCGAGGTAGTGTTTAGAGTACCCGAAACTTATTTCTAACCTATGATTAACGTGTTGTTGGCATGTTACGCGATCGTTGCCACACGCCGACAGACGTTACTTTTAAGTTACTCATAGGCTGAAAGACGTCGGTATAATGGATCGTCCTTGCGTCAGCGTCCACGGCCACGGCCAGGACACTTATTTGCAGCATTCTTCAAACTTTTCTTCGGCATGACGAGGATGTTCACACTTCGATGTCTAGCTTGGCTATGATTCCAATTGTCCATCGGCAGCGTCTATTTAAAATAGTCGAGTTTGAGCGTTTTAACACGTTCAGAAGAAATGCTTCAAATTTCCAAACCCAGCGTCAAAAAACAAAGGCGAGTGACAGCAATTTAAATCATTCATTGTAAACAACGAAAATAGCTGAGTGGTACCGTTTAAAAGTCGTTGAGTGTAAAAAATAAAAAAATCCAATTGTTGAGCGCAAGCGTCTACTTTCAATAGTGGGGTTTGAGCGATTTAGCACGTTCAATAGAAACGATTACAATTTCCAAACCCCAGCGTCAAAAAACAAAGGCGAGTGACAGCAATTTAAATCGTTCATTGTAAACAATGAAAATAGCTGAGTGGTACCGTTTAAAAGTCGTTGAGTGTAAAAAAAAAAAATCCAATTGTTGAGCGCAAGCGTCTACTTTCAATACTGGAGATGCAGCCATTTAAATCGTTGAGTTTATCATTTAAATCGTTAAACGCAAGGACGATCCATCATAACCCACACCCTCCCCCTCACACTCACCTACTACTGCCAACATGAACAAACTACTACTAATACTAATACTGATACTGATACTGTTACTGCTGACAGGGACATCGACTCAAAAAGGACTCGAAAACACTGTTGGGTTCCCCTTTTATGAGCAGCATTTTTATATACCAATTCTCAAAACCGCTGGGAACACGTCTTTATATGGCAGTTGTAAGCGAGAAACACGTAAATTTTTTTTTTTGTCGACCGGAAGACGTCATTGGAATACGTCTACATACGTCGATGTGTGTTGGGACTACGTAAAGAATTGGTTCAAAGCACGTCAAACATAAGTTAGAACTAAGTTTCGCGTAAAAAAGACATTACCGCGACGTGTTTCGACTTATGAGTAGCTTATAAGTAGCCTTTGTGGATGTGTGTAAGCGTCCACATATCGTGTGTAAAGCATATCCCCATCGCATGCGGAACGTGTGTCATACGTCGTAAAATTTTGAACATGTTTAAAATTTCTTGACGTACTCTACTTACTACGACGTATGATAGCGTACTTTAGCGTTGTACTCACGTATACCAAACTTACTCATACCGTATTTGACGTGCCCCAACGTTTTAGACACATTTTTCTTAGGTCGGCATACGCTGGCAAGATCGCCAAGGTGTGACCGCGATGTTGACACTTCCATTTCTACGGCAGTTATGATTCGAATCGTTGTGCGTCAGCCTTTTAATAGGCTACGTCACGACATCGTTGGCGATGCGTGCAACGCGCTATGCTGAAGTTAGACTATCGTTGGGCATCGGTTGTGTAGGCCGACAACAGGTTCAGCATTCGTTGGGATAAGTTATCTATAACACAACGAAACGTTCTGTGTCCGTTACCAATGCGTTATACATAAGACCAAGTTGCTATGAATACGTCCGAATCTTTAAAAAAAAAAACATCAAAAGTTCAACGTAAGCCAGCGTTTTAGATACATTTTAATACGTTGCCATCGCTGGCTAAAACGTCAAGGTGTGACCGGGCCTTTAGACCTTTTAAATTGAACCAGATGTAGCAACAAATGCGAATTGTCGATCCCAGCTTGCCGGCTCAATGACAGAAGATGCCATTTACATTTTTGCTGATAATTCAAAGGGAAAAAGGGGTTGTCACTGACAATGCACAATTCTGTCATAAGAACATTAAAAATGAATAGAAAATGTGCCAATGACTTGAAATTACACAATTTGTGAAGAGAAAATGTGAAGATATATGTGTATGTATATATATATATATATATATATATATATATATATATATGTATGTATGTATGTATGTATGTATGTGTATATATATATATATATATAATGTCAGTTAAATATGTGGCTGTCACATACAAAAAAATTATTTGAAAAATATTTGCAGCTTCCATCCCGACCCCATTTAGAATCCCGTGCATTTTTTAAATATCTTTTAAAAATATATATTGGGAAGTCGATCGAGTCAAAAAATTTTTGAGATTTTTTTTTCTCCCCTTATCACTATTTCCGTCTATGTTTGTTGGGTAGTCGATCTAGTCGGAAAAAAAAAAAATGCGATATTTTCTTTTTTTTCTACCCTTATTATCAGTATTTCTGTCGATATTGTTGCGAATTCGTCCCCGCCGGCGTGCGATCGGCCACGTGACTCGAATCGCGGCATGTCGCCAACCGGACGGACAATTCTGTCGTGACCCTCTCGGACTAAGGCCGGGAGCTAGTCACGGGTGGGTCTTTCGGCCTCAACACGATCGTGCCAATCGGCCACCCACGTGGGATAGGGTTGTTCGCCAAACTCGACCTACCTAAGTACCCACGCGGATGGTAGACCGGGCGATCGCACCTCGCCGCAGGTCGACTCCGGACACGGGCCGCTTAAGCGGTCCGTTCCGTGCTATCGGGATAACAGAGCGGTGTTATCGTCGGCCTCGACGGTTCTGATTAATTATCGGGCGTATTAAGCCCACTACAAACCCTTTACGTGAAGCAAGATGGAGATTCAAACGAAGGAAAGGACGCAGCGAAACGTGGAACAATTCAACATAATGCACTTTATTTTCACGACACACGAAGAGCACACATATATCAATTTAAAACAAAAACAACAATGCAGAGCTAACCGAATACACGAACACACGGCAACACTTATACAGTTTTACTTTACAAGACACGGCGCCACAAGATCCATACAAAAACAAAAGAAAAGGCCACCCTCAAAGACAAGGGGGCAGACGGGGCCCGTGGACCTTTATGGCCTGGGACTTGGCACACCGAAAGAGTCCCACGAGACTGTTGCAGGTTACCTGCACCCTCGTGGCGCGATGGTGGGCGAGCTATCTCCGGCACTCCTTGTACGAATGCGCAGGTCAGAGCGGCACCTCCAGTCCGCGTATCCTCCGCGACGTCCGGACTCTCCACCGACTGCAAGCTCCAACGAGCGGGTCGCTCTACGGACCGCTTCTCCAAGACCCAGACGGGCGGAAGACCACGAACAGCCGACTGATACTGACACTCTCACCGACCGCCCTGACCTGACCTCCTTCTGACCTGACTTCATCTGGTGTGACTTTCCCCGACCTAACTTCCTCTTTAAGGCGCCTCCGTGCGCCCTTTTATTTCCCCGGCACCCTGCCCCTCCCTTCGCGTCACGCGGGGGGGGGGGCACATCTACCAGAGAAATCGGGGCGGGAGTTGAGTTTCAACCGTCATTCTTGTTTACCAGAGAAACCGGGGTGGGAGTTGTTCCCCTTTTGTTTTCGTGAACATGTTGATGGTTGCTGGCGGAGTGGTGAGGATGGCGTGGTTGTTGAGAGGCAGGTGTGGTTGTGGTTGTTGTGAAGCGGCGTTGTGGTTGGTGGTTGTGACGTGGTTGGTTCAAAATAAAGATAGAACAGAAAAACGCCCATCTCAAAGCGTCGCAGCCCGAATGAATCACATTAATTCCCTCTAAACAACCGGTTTGGGGATAACTACACATGTACTTAGAGATATCTCACCTACGGGCCCTTCATGGTGTCATGCGAAATTCCACAGCCGTAACAATATGTTTGTCTGTCTGTTTGTTGGCTGCTCTTAGAGCACCCTTATTCTGGACATTTCCATTTGTCTGTCTGTCCGCGAAACTTTGGTCAAGCCAAGGGGCTAAACCACTCAACCGATTCCAATGAAATTTGGTAGCTAGGACCATTATTTCTGGGAATCATGTGCTTTCGAATATGGGACCCCAGGCCTTAGCAATGGCATAGCAACGGCTCTTTAAAGTGATCAAAAAATCCAAAAAAAAATCGATGCTTAGAGTTCTGTGTGCAATCTATCTAGCTCCCTTCATGCCAATTTGCAGCCCTAACAAAAATATTTGTAGGAGATAGGTTTTGGGCGAGTACATGTTGAACATTTCAGAAACGGTTAATTGCGAATATCTCGAAGAGAAAGAGTCTGATTTTGATGAAACTTGGGTGAAATGTGTACAATGTGGCTAGCATGTACACAAAAATGAATGGTTGCTATGTACACCTCCGTTGCTTGGCAACAGCTAAAATACTTTATCGTACATCGTACACTTATTGTGGACTGTACAAAAAAATACCTCCGAAACTGGACCTCCGAGGGACTTGTTTTTTTGTGCCCAAGGAGAATGTCTTACAGCATCATATAAAAAAAATAAAATCTTTAGCGAACAGATAAATGGAATTACCAGGGCTGCCATTTGTTAGAGTCTCTTTGGAAACATGCCTGAAATTTCACAAAGCGGGTTTCTGGGCGCAAACTAAGAGGGCTGTGATAATCATATTTATTGTGCTAAATTGATTGATAGCATGTACATGAATATCGGCTAGTCGCGTCGGCCATCTTTCCATCTAGAGCGAGCAGCCATGTCGCCTACCGGCTTGTCTGTATGTATGTCTGTTCGGTCCAGTGCTCCGTTAATACAATAGTGATTTCGATGAAACTTGGTTGGTAGGTTCATATCATGACCTTGTTGTGTGCAAATGAGAACCGTTGCTATGGACACCACCGTTGCCTAGCAACGGGACTTTGAAATTTTTGAAAAATCATTAAAAAAAATTTTTTTCAAAAATCGGGCCACGAGCGACTGTGGGCAGTACATTCAGCCATATTGTCAAAAATTTCCAGCCGGATCCTATGAAAACTGTCGGAGAAGATAGACTTTGAATGAACCCTGGTCAAAAACAATTAAAAACCGAAGTTCGTTATATCTCAGAGACTATGAGTCAGATATACATGAAACTGGTATGGTAGGTTCATGGTATGTCCTAGTTATGTGCGAGAAATAACCGTTGCTATTGACCCCTCCATTGCCTAGCAACGGCCGACTACCCATGTCCGCCTACCGGCTTGTACATATATATTTAAGCTTTATTTTATTTCAATTGAATGATGTACTTGATCATGAGAACACACATCGCCTTCTTGGCATTTCCAAGAATTTCCAGTTAAGCAATACTTGTACAAAATATTACGTCATCTCGACCAACTAAGTTTGCCGCTCACGCTCAGAATTGGGCAATATTGAGATTCAGACAAAATTATGACTCATAGGAAATATAGATCATGCTCAGAAACGCAAAGCTAAGGTTGAAAAGACCCTTCCCATGTCCTTTTTCTCAATATTGCATAGGTTGAGGTGTTTGCTGAACTACGTTGTTGTTGTTTTTTGAAATGAACCAGCATGCAAAGTGTCCCACATGGGGGTCAAGTTCAGAGCAACATTCCTACTCCTGTAATGGGGGCTTGGGTATGTCACCGTTTTCCCCACTTAAGAGCGCAATAAGTTATGATGCCATCCACGTCTACAATGTTTTGCTCTGATTAGATTCTTAACAATTCTGATATCATCCATGGAGACCTAAACAACTTGTTAAATCGTTGAATGCCCATGATGTTGGAGAGCCGACCAGGTAATTATCCCCTATCTTCCTTCAAAATGGCTGCAGCAGAACACACAAAGACCAAAGGGAGAGAACAATGTATTCAAAAGCTGTGCAAACTAGTGGCAATAATTATAAGTTTCAATCCACCATTGAATCTGTTTAATATTGGAATGTTCCCACACATTGTTTGAAATGTATAGTTTTCTATATAAATACAATCAACAAGTAAGGTTATCAAACATATCACACTCCAAGATGCTCTTCTCCATTGCTTAAGGATATTGCTGCCATAGAGAGGGAACAATGTAAGCCTTCTAGATTGATTCCAGGTGTAGCTGGACTCAGCTATGAGGAGCGGCTTAAGGAGACAGCACTTTATACATTGGAAAGGAGGCGATTGTAAGGGGATCTGATCAAGATGTTTTGGATAATAAAGGGTCGAGACAAAAAAATGCAGAGGAGTTTTTTAGCAGAATAGACAGTGGTAGGACCAGGGTCCATTGTCTGAGAACAAATAAGAGGAGAGTTGGGACAGTATTAAGGCAGGGGGCTTTCAGTCAGAGTAGTTATCTCCACCACTGAAGGTGGATGAAGGTTATGTTTTCACCCCTGTTTGTCTGTCTAGTTTGTGGAAGATTTGGTGTGTGATAAGGACAAATTTATTTGATTTTGGTGAATATCCAGATCTGGATATGAGAATTTTATTTAATTTTAAAGTGATTCTTCATCATTGAGGAATGGATCCAAAAACGATACATAGCACGATATCTCAAAAAGTTGTGGACAGATTTTAACAAAACGTGGTGAATGAGTTGTGCAGTTGACAAGAACAAGCTGATTAAATTTTGGTTTAGGTCCGGATCCAGATCTGGCCTTTCGGTGGGACACAGAATGCAGACTGTCCAGCCTGGCGGAGGTATGCGCTCTACCGAGTGCCTTTCTGTTTTCAAAGTTATAGTAAATATATTTTCGTAGAAACATTGGGCACTCTTCAAGCATTATTTACATTCTTCCTTTGAAGTGTAAACAATTGGTGAGGTTGACTATTCCTTCACATATCTGTTCAGATTGGATTGCAGCTGGCTTGGCCATTGACCTCAGATGACTTCCTTCCTTCCAATTTTGTCTGCAATGGTGTGTTTTTTGGAAAAGAGAAAAATCTGGGTGGGGTGGTGGGTGAGTGGGTGGTTGAAGTTTGAGGGCTGGAGGAGGATGAATGCGACATTCTTTATCCCTGCATAGGAGCTGCAATCTGACTTTCTCATCTCCTCAAACCACTGCAGCTGAAATCTCCAGATAATTTACTTGTCACGGTTCAAACATGTCCTTAAACAAATTCCAGACTTGCCATTTGGAAAGATATCCTCATCTCACCTCTTGGCTTCCTTTGACAGTCTATACTAATAAATGTCAGTGTGTGTATTTCCTCCATAACTGCAAAACCATGAAACCTTTCAGCCTGACACTTTGCATACATACGAAGGGAACTCCCAGGAAGTGCATGAGTGAACATTGGGTGTTTGCGTTAATTAAAACACCCCTTTTTTATATACATTGTCAAGGTTCGTATGAGAGCTAACACACAATGCACAACAAGGGTGGGGGGGGGGGCAGGAGACCAGAGGGGCGTGAGCGGGAAGGACAAAACAGTGGGGAACAGAGATATTAGGAGATTTGTGGGAGGGAGAGGGATGGGGCAGGGAGCATGGGGTATACAACAGGGCAGGGAGCTGGTGAACAGCTGTTTTGAAGACCTGGAGGGAAGAATGGGATTGGAGAGAGTGTGGGAGTTTATTCCAAAGGTGAGGAAAAAAAGAGGACTGAATGAGTGAAGGTGAGCAATGATTCGTGATTTTGGTAGTTTTACCAGAAGGGGGTTGCTGGCGGACCTTGAGCGTCCTGCGGAAATATTATGGGGGGAGGCGGGGACATATCGCAGACAGAGCAGGGGGGGGCAAGACCGGTGGAGAGGAGAAGACGGTAGAAGACAGAAAGACCATGGACCTGCCTGCAGTGAGAGAGTGAGAGACCCAAAGACTTAGACTCACCACGGGAGATACTAATGATCCGAAATGCCTTTGTTTCCACAGTGTGAAGAATATAATTAACGGATTTTTAAATTGTACCCTTTATCAGGCATATCCTTGGCCACCTTACTCTTTGGGGTCTTGAGGCGTATCCTGGATTACCTTACTGGGGTCTGAAGCCGCCATGTTTTTTTTGGCCTGCTCAACCATGCCCCGACTTGGAACAGACCGCAACAATTTCTTCACGATTTTTTTTCACTTTCCTCATTCATATTATCAAATGCCTGTTCTTCATTGCTACGAATTGCTGTATACGTCGCTTTTGTAAGTTCTATAGTTTTCATATTAGGAGCTTGGAGCGATTTCTTACATTATATGATGCAATTTGCCACAATCAACTCTCACGGACGAATTAAAGTATGTCATCAAAATATTATTTCAGCTTTGTGGATCGAATATCGTCTGTACTAAATAAGTGTTGAAATATGGAATGAAATTTGAAAATTTAAAGAAATAACGAGTCTTATTACAAAGCCGATATACCTATTTACTTTAAGCAAGCATGGCTATGGCCCCTCCTTCCCCATATATACACAAGAAAATGTGAAATTTACAAGGCATTAAACTTATCTTTTTCTACTGTTTGGAGAATTATATTGAGTGAACAAAAGATTTTGGAACATGCCAAAATTAACCTGCTTCATTGAGCTGGATGATTTAACGCATTCACTGCTTTACCTTGCCCCTGTCCCCCAGAGGGACTGGTTATCCATAGCATCTGCCAGATCTGTGTCTATATTTTCGGAGTATTCGTGAGGTGCTCTCCAGGGATTAAAAGCAAATCTGGTGAAAAACAGACATTTTAAAATAAAGTTATAACATTTGCATGGGCCGCGAACCGATGTACCACGTGACGCGTGCACAGACGAACAGGCAATGTGGCGGATTATCTGCAATGTTTATTTCATGGGCAATTATACTTTGTGGTGTCTCCAGGGTTGTTCTACATTAAACAGCAACAGCAACTCTTTTGTGGGTAGTCATTTGAACGAATTAATTTAATTTCTTTAACTGTTGCGGGCGTGGTGAAGACCGGCTATAAAGTTAAAGGGATCCCATATGGCATGCAGCCACAGCCTGGCCAGCCGTTCCTTATGAACCATTTATTTGGAGTGTTTGCTTGAGTGCTTAAGCCACTTGCCGAATGCTCTACAGTCAAAAGCGGTGCAGTTCATGTCCCGATCAGGATGTACAGTCAGCAGTCGCTACGAGGTAGAGATCCATGATTTACAAAGATTATATGGTTTCTCTCTGAGTTTGAAAGTAAAATTTATTTGATAACACGAGATTTCTGAGCCATTGCCGTATCAACGTGTTTCCTAAATTACGGAGCCAAATTGTTTTCCACCTGCCACATGACGATTGGCAGCTGTTTATAGAGATAATGTTTATGCACATCTTCCTGAAATGTCGAGAATGCAAAGGTGTTTTTCTATTTTGTTTTATTGAAATTCCCTCAAAACAAGGGTGAAAGTTACTCAAGGTTTTTAGGTTATATAATAGTACCTACTGGAGTCAGTAATCACACTCACTCCAATCCTCCGATTCCTTAAGAATTGCCGCTAATGGCCAAGCACAAAGTGTGTGTGTGTGTGTGTGTGTGTGTGTGTGTGTGTGTGTGTGTGTGTGTGTGTGTGTGTGTGTGTGTGTGTGTGTGTGTGTGTGTGTGTAATTCATTGTGCGGTAGGTGATTAAACTCTCTTGCCTGTGCATGAGATCTATTCATCAGAATCGCATTCAAAACTAGAAGGGCACAGAAAGGGTTGGAAACATAACCTCCATCACCTTCGGTGGCAGAGGTAATGATTTGAAGCTTTAACTTATTTATTATTATTATTTTGTTCATTCATTGATCAATCTCCTGGTTCACTCGAAGGTTTCATTACCCACATACCACCACAAAGGACAAACATACCTTACTACCCTGATGCTCTCATTGTATACCTTGTCAGGTCAGATCAGATCCGTGATCAGATCGACATGATACCTGTACTAAGCTGTTTCATGGTTGGGTTGTCGGTGACTAAACCGTCTCCCCCACCAGGTTTTCTGGTGAGGAGGGTTTATGGATATGGACACCCGGCAGGATTAAATACAAAACCTGTCAAAGAGCGAAGGAGCTCCTTGTGAGCGAACAGCCATTCATATCTAGTGCCCAACCGTGTCGGCAAACGTACTCTTGCAGTTGGGTTACTTTTTATTCAGTGGTTGGTGGCAGGATTTGTACTCCAGCCACCGTAAAATCCAGCATTCCGCAAAACGTACAAAAAGCAAAAGTGCATCTGAAAACCCACTCCGTGGGAGTACCTTCTGTGCAACTTACATTTGCAGGGCAGCTCACTACTATTGAGACACCTACTATTGGTCTGGTCGTTCTGATGGTTACCATGCCCAAAGAGTTGCTGCAGCTGTGTCAAATATGCAGCTGTGTCCAATGATAATTAAGGTATCACCGGCCAAGGAGCGTATTATGAGACTAAGGATTCGTCACTCCTTTGGTGTCGTTTCCCTGGTCTCTGCATATGCTTCGACTGAGGTGAGTGATCTGACCGTGAAGGACGCATTATATGCCACACTCAAATATATGATTCATCAGTGCGCCAGGTAAGATACTCTTCCAGTCGTGGGGGATTTCAATGCATCAATTGGAACTGATAGGGATGGTTATGAGACATGTGTTGGTCCCCATGGATCTGGAACTGTGAACCAGAACAGACTTATGGACTTATTGGACTTAGGGTGGCTGGTTCATGGTTTCAGCATCCAGAGGCTCATCGCTGGGCTTGGTATTCCAACGCTGGCATTGTGGCAAAGGAGATTGACCCTGTGCTTATTGATGGTCGCTGGAGGATGATCCAGAACTGCAGGGTCTACTGGAGTGCTCAGTTCCTCAATACTGACCACATGCTTGTTGTAGCAACTCTAAAGTTGCAGCTTAAATCCAGGACAATGGTTCCATCCCAGCCTCGGCTGGATGTTGGCAAGCTCAAGGATGAGAGGATAGCTGAGGAGTTTGCAAACAGGCTAAGTGGGAATATGGGGGGTCTGGGTGCTTTGGGGAATCCTGAAGAGTTGTGGAGTGCCTTCAAGACCACCGTCCTTGATGTTGCAGGTGGATGTCTTGGAACTCATCTTTGGATGAAGAAGAATTTTATTTCTCAAGGTACACTGGATACCATTGACCAGAGTTGCAGGGCCAAGCTGAATGGCAGAGCTGAGCTGTTCAGGGAGATGAGGCGTAAAACTGTACGTGCGCTAAGGGTGGACAAGGAGGCCGATGTGCGAGGAATCTATGAGGGGGTCGAGCATCACCTGTGGTCAAGTGATTGCTCACAGGGGAATTTGCGCATTGCATTCCTCCAAGCCCGTCCTTCGGTGTACTGCAGTTTGAGCGGGGGGTGGTGGATTCTTAACAGAGGAGTCCGAAGTGAAGGCCCGCTGGGCTGGTTATTTTGAGCGGCTGTACCAGGCTGATCCACCAGCTGTCGAGTTCGATATCAGGGGTATTACAAACCCTGTTGCTGACCCTCCAATCAACTGTGGTTCACCTTCGTTTGTGGAAACAGCCTGCGGTGAACCGGTTGAAATGGGGTAAAGCTCCAGGGATCTGTGGCATCCGTGCTGAACTTCTCAAGGCTGGTGGAGATGCTGCACTCGTGTCGTTGCATGCAGTTCTGTGCTCTGCTTGGAACACAGGCATCATCCCAACTGATGGGAAGAGGGGCCTTGTTGTCCCTCTCTGTAAAGGGAAGGGTGATCGCCAAGACTGCAACAACTATCGAGGGGTGATGCTGCTTTCAGTGTTGGTCGAGGTCTTTGCTCCGATAATTCTTGATAGGGTTCGCCACCGTCTGCTTGTGCACCATCATCCAGAGCAGTCAGGCTTTACATCAAAGAGGTCAACGATTCACCATATCCTTGCTCTTCGGGTCCTCACCAAACGCAGAAGAGTTTTGGCAGGGGCTGCTTGCAGCCTATTTTGATCTCTGTATAGCAATCGATTCAGTGAATCGGGATGCCCTCTGGAGAATTCCTGGCCTTCGTGGGGTGCCACCAAATCTGATTAATCTGATGTATGAACTATACTCTGGTACTGAGAGTGCTGTGAGATGTGGTGATGCCATCTCAGACTTATTTCCAGTTGTTACTGGAGTTTGTCAGAGGTGTGCACTGTCCCCCACACTTTTCAGCGCTTGTATTGACTGTATTCTGGGGAGAATGTCTGAGAGATCAAGTTGCGGTGCATCGTTTGGGAATGTCAAGATCTCTGACCTTGATTTCGCAGATGAAGCAGTCACATTTGTGGAGACTCTGGATATCCTTTTTGGGGGCCCTCAAGGTGCTGAATGAGGAGTTGGGTTAATGAGTTTCCTGGGTCAAAACTAAGATCCAGGCTTTCACTGACATCTTGGATGCTGCTATCTTGTCTGTACCTGTTTGTGGTGACGATGTTGAGGTCGCGGAGATTCACTTACCTTGGCAGTGATATTTATGTCTCTGCTGGCTGTGAGTCAGAGGTCAATGGACGTCTGGGTCGGTCCTGGGGAGTCATGGATTCATTGGATCATTGGGTGTGGCGCTGCCGGTGCCTGTGTGGAAGCATGAAAGTCCGAGTCTTTAGGTCTTTAGTGCTTCTAGTCTTGCTCTACAGATGTGAGACTTGGACACCAGATTCTCACAGTGAGGGAGCCTCGTGAGTGGAGGAGGCCAATGGGCCGAGCACGTGGCGCGTGGTTGCAGCAGGTTGATCAGCATCTGAAGGAGGTGGGAATGGGCCAGGAATCTGCCTGGGGGATGGCCGGACGAAGGCCCCTGGAGTACCTGTGGAAAGTGGACGCAGCGACGTGCTGCTCCAGCGCATGCTCCCATACCTGACCTGACCTGATGCTCATTTTCTTTGCGCACCAATCATGAATGCATTATCATGCCAATTGTTCGTTCCTTTGTTTTTAATTTATATTTTGCTGAAGAGCATAGTCTTATCTGCTTTTCAAAACCAAATTAATTGTCAGGAAGTTGGTATGTAGCTACTTAATTCATATTACAACGGGAATCGGTGCATAGTTCAGTTGGTAGGGTGCTTCTTTGTGTCTCAGTGATCGCGTCTTTGTTCCTAGCAGAGTAAAAGTGACAAAAGAATGATACCGTCATGAGTTCAATAAACCAGGCAGACAAATAAATGAAGACAAAATGCTCCACTGATGTCAGATAAAATAAATAACCATCATAAGGAGGGCCACAAAAAGAGTTTGTGAACAGCATTCTTAAGGATAAACACAGCAGGAAGAAATAACAAAAATGAAAAGGGAACATTGTGGGGATCGACAAAGATGTTTCAGATAATAAGGGGTGTGGAAAAGATATTGTCGGTGCAGTGGAGTTTTTCAGCAGAATGGACAATGTTCGGACCAGTGGCCATAGCTTGAGGGTAAAGTTGATGAGATTTTGGAGAGTATTAAGGCAGGGATCTTTCATTCGGAGGAGTTGATGCACGGAATGGTCTCCCTGAAAAGGTCGTGTCAGTAGAGGGTGTAGTTGGGTTTAAGTTGGAATTGAATACGTACCTCGATGCATTGGAGATTGAGGGGTGTGGGGATATTGGCAGGACTTGTAGGTAGCTTGTATGTGGATGGGTGATGGTGTCCATGGTTGGTGCAGCACATGCTCGATGGGCCCAATGGCATCCTCCTGTGGCAAAGTTCCTTGTGTGTTCTGTTGTGCATCGGTTTATTATCTACATCTCATTTTTAGATCTGTCGAAGCTGCCATGCCTTAAAAATGTTGTCGAGTGAGGCGATCGGACATGCATGTAGTGGTTTTTTTTTTCATCATGCTTGTTTTACACAGACAAATCCACTGAAGCAACCAAACTAGCCCCTGCGGATCACCTTTGGGCAACGATCGCGGAGGGAGCGGTGCAGCTGCGCATGGAGCGAAACGGGCCAAATTCAGAACCTCCAGAGTTGGTGCACGAGATGTTATTGAAAAGTGTGCAGCTTTATGGGGACCTTCCGGCACTTAAATGGAAAGAAGGGAATGACTGGACATCGCTGACTTTCACCGATTACTACCAGCTGGCCCGTTCTGTAGCAAAGAGCTTTTTGAAGGTATGATGTAACTTTGCTTTTGCCCTTTCTTGTTTACAGGTGTAAGGTCTTGATTTTGTTTTAATTTTTCCATTTATATCTATGTTGCTACTATTAAAACATGTAGAATTGATAAAATGACTCTCTCTTTACTCGAGATTTTATCTCGTACAAAACTGGGTGTGGTGAGGACACTGGAATGGCAAGTCCGAGGTTGAGAGCTCAAGCCTGCCTGACGGCAGCAGGGTTAAGGATTCACATTTTAAGCTTCTGAAAGTCAAGCAAGCAAAATATTTGTTTGTTAAAAACCCATGAGGTTCATTAATGTCCTTCAATGTCAGTGTATTCTGCTTGATCTGTTCAAGTGACACTCGTCCACATATTGTGGTTGATGCTTAATGGCTTCATGGGTATGATAGTGCAACTTAATATACAGAGCTGTTCATCTCTCTTTTGGCGACAGGTAGTGGTGTGGTGGGGGGGGGGGGGACGGCGGCTGGGGAGCATCCTTAAAAGGTGTAACTGCGCTCATTATGGGGAGGTTTGTGACCCCCCCCCCCCAAAATAGGTATTTGTTCTCTTCTCTGGACATACACACATGATTACAATGAAACTTGACCACAACCTTCATCACCTATGATGTACCAAAGTTTGTTCATGGCATTATAAATAAGTCGTGGTCAAGGGGATTATGTGGGGGGTTTGAGCCCCCTTGAATAGGTATTTACTTTCTTCTCTGAAACCACACACACAATTTTGATGAAACTTGATTCCAACCTTCAACACCCGTGATGTACCAAAGTGTATCGACCGCATCAAAATCTGCGCTCATTAAAGGGGTCTACAGAGGAGTTTTTGACCCCTCCAAAATAGGTGTTTGCTCTCTTCTCTGGAACTACACACATGATTTTGATGAAACTTGACCACAACCTTCATCACCTGTGATGACCAAAGTTTGTTCATGGCATGAAAACAAAAAAATCAGGATCTCAGGGTGTCTGTGGGGGGTTTGAGTGACTGTTGCTCCTGATCCAGGTGAGGTTCAGGGCGTGTGGTCCTATTTGTACTTCCTATGCTCAATAACACCTGCATGTGTAATTGTTATTGCAATGCTCGGTTATTAATATTTAAACCGACTTCCGCGTTGGGCTTGTGTTTGCATGTTGCGGCAGGCTGTTCGTGTTATGGCTGTTAGTACATGTCAGTTAATGTCGGGAAGGAAAGGGATGAATCGATTCACGTTTGTTGCCTGATAATGGTGAGAAATAAAAACCCCATCAACCTGACATATGTTGAATGTTTTTTATTTTTTATTTTTGGCTTCATGGCCGTTCAAGCCCAACCGCTCCATGCTGTCACTTGCCATCATCTACCAGTTTGTTTGTTTGTTTATTTATTTCGATTTTTGAATTTGAAATGGGCACATTGAAGTGCGACAAATCACTTGTTGACGTGTCTGTTGTCGCTGCAACTTTGAAACGAGCCCCTTGTTTTTTATTTCTATTGGAGCCGGCTGATAAATGTTGGCCTGGCCTTCTTGCATCCATTGCCAGTTGAGTGAGGTCGTGCCCTTCAAGGTCACTAAACATTGGGTGTTAATGGTACGTCTGAAGCAATTGTTTGAACATGATACTGGTCCCTCCTTATCGGTAGTTGAATGGTTCAAATCGCCTCGTTGCGTTCTCATTAAGAGCTCACCGAATCCTTCATCACCAGCTGCCTTATAAAATTGGAAAAATCTGGTTGTCGAGATGAAATTGTAAACACAATTCCCTTATGTGGGTTAACTTTGCTGGAGCACAGTTTACGAAACCATTTTATAACCACAGAACCACCATCGCAGTCTCCCTCACACCACCTAGAGGTGGTGCAATTTGGTTACAATGATTCCATTAATGTTTAAAGCGGTGTGAAAGACCTCCTTGTCCTCTGGGGAATTCTGGGTGATTTGCAAGTCACGAGCTGGAGCCCACAACACAGCTGCGCTTCGGCAAGGTTGTTGCAGATTTTATTTATTCCAGAAAATCAAGACGCGCAGGGGGTTTGATGAAGTTTCACCTCTTTCTCAATGTTATCTTCTGATGCATGTACATACTTGTCCTATTGATGGATAAACACTTTCATTCTATTAGCATGGAAATATTTGGGACAGGGATGCAGACATCTTGGGGCATATGCTTTGATGTCATTGTCGATCTGTTCTTCAAACCTGATACCACATACTTGTGGACTGTGTGACTCAGAAGCCCTTTGAGTTGTCCATGAGAATCATTCCTTTGCATGCAGCACCTGGATGCTGGCTGCATCATTTTTGAAAGCACAACTGCATGTGCTGTTCATGTAAGTGCCATGTAAATTTGGCCAGGTATTTGGATTTTCCCCATGTTCCAGCAACAACTGCTTTTTTTTTTTTTATGTACAATGTCTAGGCTCGTGGAAGAGCTATAGCATAGAACGGTTCAGGGTGTAACAGGAGAAAGAGAAGAGGGGGACATGTCAATAGCAGGGCAGAGTGAAAAAATAGAGGGAGACTTGGAGAAATAAGGGATGTGGAGAAGAATGAGGGCGAGGGGAAGACTCCTGGGGTCGACAAGATGGATACGGCTGCAAACTCTCAGGAAGGAAAAACTGGAAACTTGGAAAGGTGTGGGCTTGGGGAGAGTTAACGGGGATAGAAAAGATCATGGTTTTGGATGGCGGATGATCTGATATGGTGGTGAACAGCTATCTTGAAGACCTGGAGTGAAGAATGAGATTGAAGAGAATGTGGAAGTTGGTTCCACAGGCAAAAAAAAAAAAAAGAGGACCGAAGGAGTGGAGGTGAGCAGTGAATCTGGAGTTTGGGAAATTCACCAGAAGGGGGTTGCTGGTGAACAGCACACTGCCTGCAGAAACTTGGGTGGGGGAGGGACATGGCATGGAAAGGGTAGAGGGCGCAACATCAGAATGGAGGCGGTAGAGGACAGAGATCGCCGACCACTAGCGTACTCACGTTTGGATGGGTTAGTCTGGGTGTGATTCCTGACCCAACGATAAACTGTCATGCTGGTGTGTCACAGGCAGGGCGTTGAATCAATTAGTGATGGAAAGGTGATGTGCTCATACACTCAAGTTTCATTAATGGAGATTCCATTGATCTTCACGGCCTTGGTTTCCACGACGTCAAGCTGAGCAAAGTGTGAGGTAGCAATGCCAGACTAGATGGGAGAACCAGTACTCCATCAAGCTGCGGATGAAGGCCGTGCCAGTGGAAAAAGGTTTCGGTGTGCCAAGGAAAGACTGCACGATGGAGAATGCCCAGTCGGTGACTGACTTTGGAGGCCGACTATATGGTTGCCCAAGAACGATCATGGCATATAGTGAGGCCAAAAAGTTTGAGTAAACTTCTTCAAGAGGATTGATAAGGAAGTAGATTGGAGAGTTTGCCAGACTACTTTAAGAGAGACAGAGCGAGAGTGTGAACTCTCTCTTCGTGAAAGACACTTGGGGATTTTTTTCAATTCCCACCAGCAACCAGTGCTGGCTGATGCATCACCACTTGAACGTCCATCCAAGGGATAGTCCACTAAATGATTCAATGCCCTACCTGTGATACATCAGGATGACGGTTTATAGTCGGGTTGGGAATCAAACCAAGACTAATCCGTCCAAAGGCGCGTGTGCTACCACTCGACTTTCATGCCACCTCTGTCCATCCAAATAGATGGAAATCACAAAGTGAAACGTTTGGAGACGACGAGTAGAATGACTTGGAAAAACTCAGTCCATCTCTACTGGAGTATTAGTGTCATGATATCAGTGTGAGGGTGAACATTATCGTCAAATAACGGTTTTTTTTGGTAGCGTTCCACGAAATCTGTTACAATGGCCAAACAAGTTGCCTTTTATTAAAATGTGAGGTCTTTTGGTTCCCACCTTGCACGGATCTATTGACTCTCAAGTGAGAATGAAGGTTTCCACACTTCCAATACAGACATTCAATTCTTCTGTCAAATACACTAACAACTATAGAGTTCATAGAACACGTTACCCCAAGCAGTGTTTCGGTGCATACTTCAATTTAAATAAACTAATGATTTTAAAGATCGTTAAAAAAAAATATTCCCGAAGTTTGGCACTACTGAAGCAGTTTTATGCACCGCCTTATTTATTAACATGTCCAAGTACTGCGAAACGGAAGGGTTTTGGAAGTGATGAGAAGGCGATTTGTGTTCCACAGTGTTCAAGTATATAATTCAATTTAAACAAAATAAAGATTGTAAAAGTCATACAAATTAAATTGATTCCTGAATTTAACACTGTTTTACCACCGTTGGTGCAGTTTCTATTCGTGCGCTCGGTACAAATTCAGAGCCAAAGTTCTGTTTAAAGGCAGATTTGTTTTCCGATTCGTTTTTAAAGTATAACATTCAATTTAAATAAGTTGTTCCTCGATCATAAACTGATATTTGTAGACAGACAGACAGATGGATGGACAAGAAGCAATTGTTTAACTCCACTTTTCGCTTTGCGTGCGTGCGGTAATAATAAGGCCATTCTCCAAAATTTTCTGTTCAACACATTTGATGTTTTCTTGAGTGGCAACAGTTGATTGCAAGTGACCACGCTCAAGATCACTCATCAATTCATTGGAATTTATGAACCCGCATCACCATTTCCACACTCATTCAAAGAGTTGCGCTAACCAATTGCGCAGAGTCTGTTGTGAATTTTGCTGGCTTGAACGTCTCCTTCACAAGGAACTTGATGATGCACATCTGTTCGACAACACACACAGCTAAGTTTGCCAACATCTTGTTTCACTCAGATCGCTTTGATTGGCATTATTGTCACTTTGTATCCAACTCATTTAGGGTAGGCAATGACTGTGCATACAATTTCAGCGTTGCCGAAAGATTATTTTTTACACATACACAACAAAAAGTCCACATTAACCTTGAACCGCCTTTGCACATTTCCAGGAATTGCAAGGATGTGAGTGGACTGAAGGACACATCAACGTATGGTGTGGTATGGGTGTTTAATTTGGGACCCCAGCATCGTGAACTTTGTACCCAGATTGGAAACACCATACAGGCTAACCTGATATATTTTTATCCCCCAACCTGATGCCCATTTGGAGACATCTATTTTGGATGCTGCCAGTTTGTCCGGATCCTTTACCTGAAAATTACTGGATGCATGAGCATTAGCATGAGCATGAGGCACGTCAAATGATTTTGGGATCGGAGCCAAAAGTTATTGGACACATTGTTTTGTTTCTGAATTTTAGCGATTTTTGCAAAGTAAATTAAGGGAGAATAGCAAAGGATTGTAAATATGCTTTCATGAACCATTATTTTTTTGATATACACTACCAACATGCAAATTTGAATCGTTTATTTATTTTTATACACCTTATTATCACCACTACCTACATATACATACATACCACTATGAAATATAAATTAATCCCCATGCTCTTCCAGCCCAAAAAATTGCATTAAGCAACCATTAGCAGCTACAGAAGGTACGCCTTTTGCTGATTAAAACCCCACTCGGGTTCATCTACAGCTGCAGACATTCAGGTCAGGTCAGGTCAGGTATGGGAGCATGCGCAAGAGCAGCGTGTCGTTTCATCCACTTTCCGCAGGTATTCCAGGGGCCTCTGACTGGCCCATCACCATCTACTTGAGATGCTGATCAACCTGCTGCAACCATGAGCCACGTGGTCGGCCCATTGGCCTCCTCCACTCACGAGGCTCCATTGCCGAGAGATTCTGATGAGCAGGATCAGCGTCAATAAAACGAGCCACATACCCATACAGCCGCAGCTGATGCTCACAGACTATGCAGGTCACAAATCTCATTTGAGTCTCTCAGCAACCGCTCATTGGACACAAAATCTGACCAGCGATAGCCAAGGATTCTCCAAAGAGACCTGGAACCAAAGGAATTAAGTGACCATCTCAGATCCCTGGTCAGAGTCAAGTCTCACATCCAAAGAGCAAGACTGGAAGCACCAAGGACCTGAACACTCGGACTTTCGTCCTCCCACACAAGTACCAGCAGTGCCACACCCCATGATCCAGTGAATCCATGACTCCCCAGGCTCGACCCAGACATCTGTTGAACTCCAGCTCACAGCCAGCAGAGACATGAATATCACTGCCAAGGAAAGTGAATCTTTCCATGACCTCAACATCCTCACCACAAATGGGTACAGACAGGATAGCAGCATCCAAGATGTCATTGAAAGCCTGGATCTTAGTGTTGACCCAGGGCACCCGCAATCACAGTGGCTCCGACTCATCATTCAGCACCTCGAGGGCCTTCAAGAGGATATCGAGAGCCTCTGCAAAGATGACTGCATCAACTGCGAAATCAAGGTCAGAGATCTTGACATTCCAAAATACTTGATCTCTCCAACATCCTCCCCAGAATCCAGTCCATGCAATTGCTGAAAAGTGTGGGGACCAGTACACACCCCTGACAAACTCCAGTAACAACTGGAAATAAGTCAGATATGGTATCACCACATCTCACAGCACTCTCAGACATCAGATTGAGCAGTTTCGGTGGCACCCCACGAAGACCAAGAATCCTCCAGAGGACATCCCGATTCACTGAATCAAACGCTTTACAGAGATCAACATAAGCTGCAAGCAGCCCCTGCCGAAACTTTTGTCTGCATTTGGTGAGGACACGAAGAACAAGGATACAGTGAATCACTGACCTCTTTGGTGTAAAGTCTGACTGCTCTGGACGCTGGTGCTCAAGCATGTGGTGCGAACCCTATCAAGAATTATCCAGCAAAGACCTTACCTGGCACTGAGAGCAGCATCACCCCTCGGTCGTTGTTGCAGTCTTGGCGATCATCCTTCCCTTTCCAGAGAGGGACAACAAGGCCCCTCTTCCAGTCAGTTGGGATGATGCCTGTGTTCCAGGCAGAGCACAAAACTGCATGCAACGACACGAGTGCAGCATTTTCACCAGCCTTGAGAAGTTCAGCATGGATGCCAAAGATCCCTGGAGCTTTACCCCATTTCAACCGGTTCACCGCAGCCTGTTTTTCCACAAACGAAGGTGGACCACAGTTGATTGGAGGGTCAGCAATAGCGATTGTAACATCCCTGACATCCAACTCGACAGCTGGTGGATCAGCCTGGTACAACCGCTCAATTACCGGCCCAGTGGGCATTCATTTTGGACACCTCTGTCAAGAACCCACCACCCTCTGCTCTAACTGCAGTACACTGAGGGACGGGCTTTGACCAACGCAATGTGTGAATTCCCCTGTAAGCAGGAAGAGAATCACTTGACAAAAGGTGATGCTCTACCCCCTCACAGATTCCTCGCATATAGGCTTCCTTGTCCACCCTTAGTGCACGTACAGTTTTATGCCTCAGCTCCCTGAACAGCTCAGCTCTGCCATGTAGCCTAGCTCTGCGACTCTGAGCAATGGTATTCAGTGTCCCTTGAGAGACAAAATTTTTCTTCGCATGCTGGTGAATTCCAAGACATCTACCAGCAATATCAAGTATGGTGGTCTTGAAGGCACTCCACAACTCTTCAGGATCCCCCAAAGCACTCAGAACCTCCCCCAAATCATCCTGTTCCCAAACTCCTCAGCTACCCTATCATCCTTGAGCTTGCCAACATCTTGCCTAGGCTGGGATGGAACTGTTCTCTTGGATTTAAGTTGCAACTTCAGAGTAGCTACAACAAGCCAGTGGTCAGTTTTGAGGAACTGAGCACTCCGGTGGACCCGGCAGTTCTGGATCATCAACAAGCACATGGCCAATCTCCTTTGCCACACCGCCAGCTTTGGAATACCAAGTTCAGCGATGAGCTTGTGGGTGCTGAAACCATGAACCAGCCACCCTAAGTCCATGACTTCTTGCAAAGTCAAGGAACTTAGTGCTATTCTGGTTCACAGTTCCAGACCCATTGGGACAAACACGCGTCGCATAACCATCCCTATCAGTTCCAGTCGATGTATTGAAATCCCTCCAAATTGAAGAGTATCCCGCCTGGGGCACTGATGAACTATAGATTTGAGCATGACAAAGAATGCGTTGTCCACGGTGAGATCACTCGCCTCAGTCGGAGCATAAACAGAGACCAGGGAAATGACACCTAAGGAGTGACGAATCCTGAGTCTCATAATACGCACGTTAACCGGTGTTACCTCAATTATCATTGGAGTCAGATTATTGGACACAGCTACAGCAACTCCTTGGGCATGGTAACCATCAGAGTGACCAGACCAATAGTAGGTGTAACTACCCACCTTGATCTCACCGCAATCCGGTCTCCAAACCTCAGAGAGTGCTCTAATACCTATGTCCAAACGCTTGAGCTCAGATGATAACAGAGACAGGTGGTCATCCTCTCTTTGGGATAGGACATTCCAGACACCCACCCGAAGGGACCGCTTCAGATTAACCCAAGGAGACCGCCATTTGGTGGACGATACCTCAGCACCACTCTGACACCCTCTCCCGCAATCTGACCCGGGAAGGTTACCCCGTAGTTTCCCTTCTCTCATCAAAGATTGGGGGTCCCGAAGGCTTTGCTCCAAATCCGTCATCCGGTGAGCTGCCCTGCGAAGGGAAGTTGCATAGGAGGTACTCCCAGGGAGTGGGTTTTCAGATTTTTTTTTAATGCTTTTGGAATGTTTTGCGGAATGAAGGGTTTTACTGTGACCGGAGTGCAAATCCTGCCACCAACCTCATAAAAAGTAACCCAACTGCAGGAGGACATCCACAGACAGTTGGGCACTAGATATGAATGGCTGTTGGCTCACAAGGAGCTCTTCCACCCTTTAACAGGTTTTGTTCTTCATCCTCCTGGGTGTCCAACAAACTTTGTGGGTGAAACGGTTTAGTCGCCGACAACCCGACCAGGGAACAGGTTAGTACAGGTTTACATGGTACCTGCAGCAAATCACAGATCTAATCTGACCTGACCTGACCTGACCAGACATTCACAAGTTGTACATGCATGAGAATCGTGATGCTGCACACAGCCTCAGCCGCCAGACCGGTTTCATCACTTGTTGGCGAGTCGTCAGCGACAGCATAGACAGAAACATGCACCATCGAGGCTCACAATAATCATCACGTGCAATGTCAATAGCATTCAACATACAAATAACGAGACCCAATCACGTCTCTCACCCATAATTGGAGGGAATAACCAAGCAATTCTATAAATTAACCCCCATACCTTGAGTTGTATAGCTTTTATTGGTTGCTTTATGCAGCTTTATTTGGCTGGAAGAGCATGGCAGTTAATTTGTTGAAATCCTCGCCACCTGGGGTAATTGATAAGGTGAGAGCTGATTGGTTTTTCCCTCCAATTTTGGGTGAGAGATGTGATTGGGTCCTGTTTTATTTATATATATATATATATATATATATATAAACACACACACACGCACATTACCATATCCAGTACAAACACACCACACATGTATATGTATGTATATAAAATTCACTGCTTCCAACATACCAGCTTGAATTATTTATTTATTCATATACACTTTACCATCTCCACTACATATTTAACTCTTTATTTATTGAGTGATCTGAATCTAAGATCCACACGTCCTATTTTTAAAGTGTGGATGGGGGCTGTGCTCTCTATCGACTTGCATACTTAGTTTTATTTTGATGAGATTAACATTGCTTTATGCTCGCACAATACTACTGTCCTTGGCAAAATGAACAATCACCCCGATGAGTTGAATTTGGAAACGCTCGCAAGAATCCCTACGATTTGTTCTGCATTCTGTTTGTTTGTTTTGTAGAAGCTTGCCGCAGTCAGACTTTTTGAACTGTCTGTTGGATATCTTTGACCGTGCATGTTCTCAAAATGTTTTGTACTTTTTGTAGACACAGACCAGGCAGACGATGCATTTTCATTACCAGACACAAAACGCTGTTGTCGTACACATTCTGTGCACAGATAAATTTGCCAGATGACTTGTCATGGAATTGTTGTTCCTTAGCCAAAGCGGTAACAGTTTTATATACGAGTGTCACCATGTTGTTCTTCTTCTTGTAGAAGATTTGTTTGTATTTTTGTTTTTTTTTAAATACCAAGTCGAGACTAATACACAGAAATGTATAACAAGGCAGGAGATGAGAGGGAAGCATAAAACAGTGCGGAACCAAAGACATGAGGAGATCTGTGGAAGGGAGAGGGATTTGGTGGGGGTACACAGGGTAAACAAGATAGACGACACTACAGGGACTTTCAGGTCCCTACACTGCAGGGACTTTCAGGAAGGAAAGCAGGGAATTTGAAGGAGGTGGGTTTGGGGTGGATTAACGGGGGTAGTAAAGATCAATATTTTGGATGGGAGAAGATAAAAGATGGTGCTGAACAGCTCTTTTGAAGACCTGGAGGGAGGAGTGTGATTGAAGAGAGTGTGGGAGTTCCAGAGTTCAATTGAAGTCCCATTGAAGAAAATTTAAGTTCCAGAGGTGGGAAAAAAAAGAGGAATGAAAGAGTGAAGGTGAGGAGTGATTCTTGATTTTGGCAGTTTCACCAGAAGGGGATTTTTGGTGGACCTTGAGTGTCCTGAGGAAATATATGGGGTGGAGGGAGCGGGGGGGGGGACAAATCTCAGGCAGATTTCTGTTTTGAAATCCTCAGGCACAAAACATAAATAGCAACGAAAGGACTGTGTGTTTTCAAAGACTTGCCTTTGGTGTAATTTGGTTTGAGGAAGGGGCCCTCGATGATGTACTCCATGCTCCCTGGACCAAAAGATGTTTCTTTACAAGGGTCATGGAAAACAAACTGTGGAATATCAAGCAAGAGCTCAGAAAGATAAAAATGACTGCACAACATAGATCGAGGTTCTACCTGTATTTTACACAAGATCTATTTTCTTGTGTTCTTCTTCAGTCCTTCCAGAGTGCTACCCCTCGTTGGCACACGTTTTTCTCTGACACCTGTTCCTGCTCCCCTCTACTCTCGTGAACCCAATTCCTGCCCCTTTCCTTTTTTTCCCCACTCATTGACTCATGTGCTTTCTTCTCCCTGTTCCCCTTTGATCCTCTCCATCTATGAACCTGCTTCCCACTGCTATTTAGCTCCTCCATGAGCCTAGATTTATGTATAACTTTTTTTTTAAAGCATCGATAGGTAGGATTTGAGAAATGCATTATGTCACCACGTCTCAGTCATGAAACGTCTTTCAAAAATTCCTGGTGAGATTTTCATCAGATGTCAAGCAGATCTCATGAGAAATCTTAACCGTTTGTGTAAGGGACCACTCCTTGTCCCTCCCCATCCCCCAACCTATTGATTTACATTGCTTGTGCAAGCTGTGTAATGATGGGAATATTAAACTTGCTGTTGCAAATATTTTCTTACAGCTTGGACTTGAAAGATTTCACGGGGTTGGTATCTTGGGCTTCAACTCCCCTCGGTGGTTCGTCTCCGACATTGGAGCCATCATGGCAGGGTGAGTCTTCAATCTGATGGATTTTAAGCCTCAACTCGTTAATAAGCATCTCACTAGTTCATCTTGCTGAGGAAGCACTCGAGTCTCATCTTATCCTATTTTTCCTCAATCACTCCCCCTTTTTACAGTGATCTAAGCCTCAAGGAGTAGCTCGTCAAAAAACAAAACGAAACAAGAAACCTTGCGTGCAGGCGCGGCCTGATTAAGATTGAGAGAGCGTGGGGCACTCTAACTTTGGGCGGGCCGGCCCCACATGTTTACGACATATTTGTAGATGTTCCCATATTTTCAAAAAAGCTGCACGTACTGTTTCTTTGAAGGTTTACTTGTATTTTTAGAACAAACCTCAACATTGCCACAACCAGAGCTCACAAACTGAAAACCGCAAAAAATTTTTTTTTTAAAAGAACATCATTCATGCTTAATTTGCTTGGGCCACAATCTTCTTGTCAAAGCTGTTTGGCTGGAATGTGACACGTTAAATATTTAAAAGACAGTGCAGTGCTGTCAAATTCCCTTCTCACATTGTGGATCACGTTTTGTTTTTGACGAGATCCATCATGTTAAAATGAATGTTCACCTGAGCTGAAGTCACGTTTCGTGATATAGATGTCCAGAATGACAGAAGCAATGGGAAAGATCTCAAAGTTTTATGATGCAGCAATTAAGCTTCAGCTCGTGGCAATTCACAACCTCCTGCCTTGGCAAACCTGATGAATTGAATCATTTTTCCCGGGAAGACCTTGGCAGACAAATGCGCTCGATATTGTCGAGTCAATTTATGAACCTTTGACGCTACCTCTTCATAAGTCAAGACTCCACAACGATCCGTCAGAGTAATTGAAAGGGATATCAGGAAATGTCACAACAAATGAGCTACAATCGATCGTTACTTTGAGTCTTCGGAACGGATGTCTTATGGAAACACCAGGAAATATTTGTAAGCCTTGAGCTTGAAAACATTGCTTCATCCAGAAGATCCTAAAAAGAACGGAAGTTGGATGCTTCAGATCCGAGACGGGCTTCAGTACAACCTTCAGTTCCCACTTAAGGTGATTGCAACCAATGTTGAAGTGATTATAGACTGTTTGGCAAGCTTGAAATCTTGTCATTCAAGGCCACCTTGAGGTGATGAATGAAAGTCAATGTTTTTTTTTTTTTTTCTTTCCTTTCTCCTTAACATTTCTCTGCCAGTGAGAATTGTCACCACCATTTGTGGTGTAGGTCACAACCAGTTGTAGTATGTCACAACCCTCAGTCTGCGGACTTTCGGCCACAGAGCGAAACACACTTGACCTCAACTTATTCTCGGTCCAAACGCAAAGGCTGACGAGATGTGAACAAAGTAAAACCACAATTTTAATTGTGTATCTGAAACATACATACCACATACAGATTACAATGCTCGATTGTTTTACGGTGTTTTTCTGAGAATTGATGACTGTGACCAAAGCAAGATCCACCGCCGAAGGCTCACTTTCACGCCTCGCTGATTTAGCTGTCACCTGTAAAGTCGCACATTGGTAGCGAGGAACCATTTTAACAATGTATCGTCAGTCTTCGATAAAATATCCAGTTTTTCTGAATTCTTGTAAGTTTTCTGTTTGCATTATACAAGGGTTCAGAAAATGTCATGTCATTATAGACGCCCACTTTAAAACTTGACACCTGAATCACAGTTTCAAAGTTGCCTGATGTGTACAGATGTACAAAGCTGTGTTTGACAATACGGGACGTTTGAAATGTCTCAAACGCCCAACGATGCCTTTCGCGCATGCGCTGTGCGTTCCTTTTCAGTGACTCACTTCCGCGAATCGGGGCACTTTGAGTCTGTCCTTGCCCGGACTAAATCAAGTCGTCTTTTTAACACAATTTGCAGGATTCAAACTAAAGAGTCAAACTGAGGGTAACTGCAAGATGTTCAACCATAATTGTTGTTCTTCAATGCAAATTGGACTCACAAAAGTATGAGAAGCATCTGTGGATGAAAGGTGTCGCTTTCCTACTATTTCCTGGTAATACCAATGAGCGGCTGTCACAACTGGAAGGGGTGCACCTGTCACTTCGTTGCACCAGGCACGGATGGAAGTGGGAAGAAAACCCTGTCTTGGAAACACCGAAATCCTGAACTTTTCCCGTGGAATGATTGGAGCCCTGTACATGTAAAACCACCGCGAGTTAAACGAACTTCTAATAAACTTCAAGTCAGCAAATAAATAGCGCAAATGTCTGGTCAACTTGCTGATGAACTGGTGAACTTTCACAATGCTTGGGTCACTCTCATGCTCTCTTCAGCGGGTTATAAGTTATAAAATTATCCATATTCCTTTTATCAATGTACAGTAGCCTATATGGTAACCTTCCTCCATGTAATTAATACAGGCCTATTGTACTTGTGATATATATTTATTTTTTTAGGGGGGAAGAGATCTTGTCAATATTTGTTTGTTTGTTTTTTAATACAAGAGCTAATCACTTAAGGACTTGTGAAGGATTTTTTTCCCCCTTCTTTCTGAAGTTCAAAGCTACATTCAATATCACTCCATCCATGGGGCCGACACTACAATTCTATCACATTTCTCACGACACATCTGATGTGTATACGAGCTCAGTGAGCCAGATTAGTGAACAAATTCGATGATAAATCATGGCGTTGAAGAAAGATCTCGAAGACAGATTCACACAATACATTTGTGTATTGGCAAGGCCTACATACCAATCATTACTTCGCATGCACGATACATTACCCCCCCCCCCCCGATCGCCATCATTATGACGGGGTGCTACGCATGTGCACTGATGCATTGTGGGGTGATTGGCTTATTTCAAAAAGTCTCGTATTCACCATGAGTTGAGAAAAAAAAATTTGAATTTATGTAATCAGTGTTGCAGGGAAAAAAATCCAGAAACAAATTTTGAGTCCCTAACGTGACCACACATTTGTCTCTGGAACTGGGAGAGCAGTCTGGGGCAGGTTCCCCATTTTTACTGTCGTTAGGCCAGCACCACGTGTGGGACAAGAATATTCAAATGCAACAGTGCACTTTTATATAAATTACAAGGACATCGGGAAACAAAGGACAAATCGACACCATACGTGTGATTTGAACTCGAGATCCCAGCATCCTTAGTCGTGTGCTCGGATGGGAAAGCCAAAGAGACCGACTCAGGACTCAATTTCTCGACTCGACTGCGATTCAAGATAGTCACTCTATTTCACTCGATTATATGCAGGAGCAGGAGGACAAAGGGTTAAGTGCAGAGAAAGACTTTACAATGACAGGTGTCCGGAAAGTTATTTTTTTTTTTTTTTTTTTTTTTTTTTTCAAACGTTCTTTGTTTTGATCATGATGAAAGTGGCGTTCAAGACTTACAAGTTTTACCGGTCATGGTTATCCCTGTATCAATCTATTACTTAAACCAAACGAGGCATTCAAAACTGAAACATCAGTTGGAAACGAAGCTTGTGGGAGCTTTGTTTTAACTTGGTGTCATCTCAGGACATGGCTTAAAATAATTATTTAAATAAAGATATTCTGCCCAACAACTTCATGCTTTACATCAACTGACAACCTGTTTATTCGTTGTTTTTTTTTCACAGTAACAATGCTTAACTACTTAACGCTCTCTTTCTCTTTCTCTTTCTCTTTCCTTCTTTAACGGCTTTAATTATTCCCACGTCCATGTTGGGACGACCCAAGTCTTTCACGAACATGTTGTTCATGCATGTTGGCTGACATTTGACAAAGTTTGTAATTTGTTCGGGGTTAGCTCGCCTACTCTTCGTGAACAACACGGTGGGACCTTTATCATCCACCAACGACCAGTATTGGTAGACTAACCATCAGGCTTAACATCCATCCGATCGTGCATGCATTGATGAATCGTCATGCATGTGCAACACCAGGGTGACAGTTTGTAGCTTGGCCGAGATTCAAACCCTGGTTCAACAGCCCAAGAGCAAGTGCACAAACTTCGAGGCTATCCTGACAGTCCTTGTCTCATTACTGAGGGCCTCAAATGGCTGAACAGCTGACACTGCATGTGAAAAGGCTGAATGCCTAAACTCTGTGTTTGCTTCTAAATCTTGTGTCACAAACCCATCGCTTTCTGCACCCACCTTACCCAGTCACACCCAGCTGTTCCTGGACTCTGTCCTTTTCTCCCGACAAGATGGACATTTTGATGTCAAAGCTCGACTCCGATTCTGCAAACGATCCAGACAGCATCAGCCCACGTGTCCTAAAAACCTGGTCTGCTGTGCTTGCTCACCCTCTCTCTGTTCTATTCACCCTCTCATTTGCTCAAGGTCATCTGCCATGTACTTGGAAATCAGCAAACATTACCGTGCTGCAAAAACAGATCCCTGCAACGACAGATCAATCAGCCTTCTCCCAATCATCAGCAAAGTGATGGAATCCATCATCGCTTCAGACATTAAATCCTTCCTCTTCTCCAATGGCTTGATTTCCGGTCATCAATTTGGATTCAAACCAGTCCACTCTACCCTGGATATGCTGCTTCTGCTCTCGCAGCAATGGATGGAGATACTCAATGCCAGACATGAAATCAGAGCCATATCCCTCGACTGTCGCGTGCCTTCGATACGGTCTGGCACCCTGCCCTACTCACCAAACTCTCTTCCTTTGGTATCAAAGGCCATCTCCACTCGTGGCTCACAGACTTCCTCTCCTGTCATCACCAACGTGTGGCCCTAAATGGAGTTCTCTCATTCCCTCTTCCTGTCCAGGCTGGAGTTCCTCAATCCAGTGTTCTGGGCCCTGTTCTTTTTCTGGTTTTCATCAATGATCTCTCTGACTCTGGAAAATCCTCTTTATCTCTTTGCTGATGACTCCACCCTCTGCCGTACCATCTGTTATCCCTCAGACCAGCAAGCAGCAGCTTCTTCACTCTCTACAGATCTGGATAAAATTACAAACTGGTCCAACACGTGGAATATGCTTTTCAACCCTGACAAATCTCAAACTTTCACTTTGTCTCTCTGAAAGGACTGTCTATAAACTACCCCCCCCCTCCAATCTACTTTCTCAACAATCCTCTTGAAGAAGTCCTTTCAGTCAAGCTTCTGGATCTCACTATCTGCCACAATCTTTCCCAGGAAAGCCACATTTCCAAGCTGCCCTCCAAAGCCAGTTGCCAACTGGGCATCCTCCATCGTGGAAAGTCCTTGCTTGGCACACCTGAACTGCTCACCACATACAAAGCTTTCGTCCACAACCCGATGGAGTACTGCTCTCCCCTCTGGGTTGATGCTCCCACCTCTCACTTTTCTCGGCTTCACGCTGTGGAAACCAAGGCATTTAGGATCATTAGTATCTCCTGCGATGAGGCTGAGTCTTTGGCTCTCTCACTCTCTCACCGCATGCAGGTCAGTAGTCTTTTTGTCTTCTACTGTCTCCTCTCCAGCCTCGACCCCACCCTCCCCCCTCCCTTAGGGTCCTCAAGGTCCGCCAGCAACCCCCTTCTGGTAAAACTATCAAAATGATGAATCGCTGCTCACCTTCACTCTTTGATTCCTCTATTTTCCCCACCTTTGAAACAAATTCCCACACACACTTCAACCCCACTCTTCCCTCCAGGTCTTCAAAACAGCTGTTCCCAACTATCTCTTATCTTCCCTCATCCAAATACTCGATCTTTTGTACCCCCGTTAATCCACCCCAAGCCCACCTCCTTCACATTCCCTGCTTTCCTTCCTGAAAGTCCCTGTAAGTCCATCTTGTATACCCAACGTTCCCAACCCCATCCCTCTCCCTTCCACAGATCTCCTCATGTCTCTGTTTCCCACTTTTTTTCCTTCCCCCTCCCAACTCTCTCGTCTCCTGCTCCCCTTGTTGTTCGTTCTGTGTGTTTGCTCTTGTATGAGCCTCGACATTGTATTAAAAAAAAACAAAAATAGACTTTCTGGGATTTTACGTTCTAATAATTTCCCAAAGTCAATCTTTATGCCTTGCTCTGTGCCATTTTGTTTGTTCATAGGTAAGCTTCGGCGATTTTCCACAGATCTAAAACCATTGTATTCTTCAGTTTGCCATTTTTGTGTCACTGGAAGTTGAGTTGAATCCCTAACAGTAGTGGATCACACAATTTTGATCGATCACAAAACAAACAAAAAAAACAAAATCAACCCACGAGTCGAATGGATTATTATTGGCATTTCTTGTGGAAAGCAGCTTTGTTACATTGACCATGATGTTGTTCTTGCAGAGGATTTGCCGTTGGGATTTATACGACCAACTCCCCGGAAGCCTGCCAGTACGTGGCTGAAAACTGCAAGGCGAATATTATTGTTGTGGAGAACGATAAACAACTCCAGAAAATTATCCAGGTAACTGCCATGAATGACGCTGAAACCATGATGGTGAAACCACGAGCTCAAAGGCTGGCGTGCATGCCTCCGAGTTGTCCTGTGAGCCCTACTATTTATCTTTGGGCGAACATGTAAATTCAGTGCCGATAGCAACGTACAAGCTTTTAATTGTACGTTTAACATGTGGTTGGACTGTTTTTTTTTTATGGACATGCACAATTAGGAAAGGAGGAAGAACACAAATGAGGAGAGAAACAGATTGGGAAAGAATGATGTATGTTGAAGAGAATGTGGATGAGCGTGAGAGAGCGATGGGCAGCACTTTTGAACGAAGGAAGATGAGAGAAGGAACACGGGCATACTATTACACTTGGGGACGAATGAGGTGGGCAGCTGCCCTCAACTTTGGGAGGGGTGAGCAGGTAAGAGTTTTTTGAGGAACGATTGCGACCTGGGGTGGCTTTAATTGGGGAGCAGATAGGTAGGAGGCTGCAGCAGAAGCAAGGCCAGATGTAAGCTTGTCTAAAATAGAGCTCACCAATTTGTCACCAGTGGAAGTCCTTGCGCATCCACCTCCTGTCTTGCAGTTTCAATAGTGAATCTTCCAAGATTACAATTTAAAATGTAAATTGAGGTTAACCAGGATCTGTCAGGGATTGTTTTAACGAGGATTCTGTTTTCTTGCAGTTGAGATGCTTATCCATCAGGACCATACTCTGTGCTGCCTAAACTGTCTCCTTGGCTAATGGACACAATTCTAGACTGTTGATGATTTGAGACAGTGATGAACAGGTGTCTGAAAAACCTGAAGGGAAGAATGAGATTGAAGAGAATGTGGAGATTGGTTCCACAGGTGGTTAAAATTTAGAGGAACGAAAGAGTGTAGGTGTGGATTAATACCAGCAGAAACCTTGGGGGGGGGGGGGACAAAGTACAGAAAGAGCAGAGTGTGGAAGACCAGAAAGGAGGTGGTATAAGACAGAGACCACCGACCTGTCTATGTTGGGAAAGTGATAGGCTCATAGATTCAGCTTCACCGTGGAACAGCCCAATAATCCTGAAGTCCGTGGTTTCCGCAGCATCGAGCTGAGATTGCTGAATATCGAGCTTGGTAACGAGATGATTTGTATCCAATGTCGTTTTGATCAGTTTGGTTTTTAATCCTGTTGTACGTGCATCTGTTTGTGTGTTTTTACAAGGTGTGGCCACAACTTCCCCACCTGAAAGCCATCGTACAGTACTCGGGGGAACTGAAGGATAAAGTTGAGAATGTGTATTTGGTAAGGAATTGCCGTTTTTATTCCAATGGCTGTTAGATTTTTATCCTGACGACTGACGTATGCTGAACTGATACTGCAATTTAAGTGTACATATTAATCCTTGATGCTATTAAGATCCATCTTGTGCTCTCCAAAGATCTCATGATATTCAGATGGTGTTCTATCTTGTACTGCTCAGTGTTTTATGTATTTTAGAGTGATCTAACTGGTTCAGTGCATACTTTTCACCTATAGGATAAGGACATTCGGAGACATCAGAGCATACCTTTTTGTACCACCACCCCCTGCCCCCTGTCAGTTGTTCAATCGCTAGTGCAAATGAATGGTACTTTTCACACAACATTTATTGATATACAGTAGTGAACTGCGACAATATAATGTGCTGCACATTGATAACAACACTTGCCCAAAATATATGTTCATCACGGATCATGGTTGTAGAGGATCATGTTCCTCATGCGTTAACGATTTGTGTTCATTTTAAAACCGCCACTTCGACAAACATGGCCGAAAGACTAAGTTCGTGCAGCTAATGTGGAAATTTCATGTGACAAATGAGATAATTGTTCACTCCGAACTTCATTAAAAAGCAGTCTCGCATCACATGACAGTTTGCTGCCATTTTACTCATACCCAAAATGTTCTGTGCAGCTGTGACGTTACATCAGACAGGAGTTGGCAGATGTTGCTCATTCTTTCCGCTTTGACATCCACTTTACAAGTTTTCTGGCAGCGCTGATTATTTTCAGATTTTCCAGAACAAAAAGTGCTGGTTAACCTTTTCCAACAGCTTGGATTGTAATCTTAGAAAGAGGTGCTCGGATGAAAATAGTAAACAAGTGTTCTTACTTCCTCCACCTGAAGCCTCATATTTTAACCACAACTACTTAGCCAATCTCACCAAGGCATGATGATCAATTGGTGGCTAGCTGACCATCTTATCACATATTTAATTCTCAATGAATGTTTGAAGTTTCCAATAATTTAAATTGAACATGATTAGACTCGGTAGTGTCATGGTTTGAATGTCTGCTCTGAGTCTGTCGACTGGGAAGTCGGTGGTTCGAACCCCGGCGGAGTCGTACCAAAGAATTTTAAAATGGTATGTGCTGCTTCCTTGCTTGATGCTAAGAATTTAAAAACGGATAAAGAGGACAAAGTTGCCCAAAAAACTAAGTTTGTTAAATTATAACTTGTTTGTTACTTGCAAAATCGAAGATTTTTCAAGTATATTGATCAGTCGATTTTGTTATTCTGTCTGTCAATCATCTACAGGTCACAAATTAAAACCGATCTTCACCAAGTTGTGGAGGTAGTCTCAACTGAGAAGCTGATTTAAATTGAGGTCAAAGTTCATCTTGAGGTCAAATTTCTAAAATCGTCATTTTTCATCGGATTGTCTTGAAATTTGAACAAGATTTTCAGATTGCATCACTGAATTTTTTTTTGCAGATTGCGTCACTGAAACCAACTATTTTTGAGGTCAAAAGGTCAAAGGTCAACTGAAGGTCAAGCTTCTAAAATCATCAATTTCAATCTGAAAAAAAAATCAATTTTCATCCGATTGACCTGAGCTTTGATTAAGTTTGTCAATTTTAATCTTAATTAAATGGACAATTTGATGTATCCATGGCAACCTTTTGAGAATGAGGGAAGGGGGGGGTGGATTTTGCAAGTATCGTGCTCTGTGCAACGTCTTTTTCTGTGTTTGATTTGTAAGCAATCCTAAACTGCTGGATCGAATGAGTTAAAAAGTGGTGGTTGTACTCGTGCTTCTAGCAGTTTACAGTATTTTAATAATAATATCTCTGTACGAAAACCTTTATTAAATCGAAAACTACTCGACTAATTTACATATGTGCTCTGTATTTTATGCACTCCCAAACCGTTGAACGAAATATGTTGAAAAGTGAAGTAGTGTGGGAACCATATCTTAAAGTGCCATATTTCTTGATTCCGTTCATGTGTCGTTGTATATACTTACAACCTATATGGATGTGTAGAGGGGACCACTGGGGACTAGAAATGCCTGGTTTTCATTCTGGCAAGGTGTGCATGACCGTTTTATGGCTAATTTTGTGACTTCAATCTAGTCCGCGATTCGCGACATTATCAAAATCATATTTATTTATCTGTAGACTCCAATACCCAACATAGGGGCACGTGTATGGTATCAAAATGAGCAGAATGACTACTTGCATCAAAGCACTAACTTTGTGAAGTTCTATCGTATCTCAGTTCTTCATATAGTGAAATAAAACAAGTATTTTTGTCAAAAATTTATTTCGGTTTAGCTTTCGACAGCGTGGAATATTATAACTCAAAAAGTTATTATCCAATTGATACAATTAACACACTAAAATAATCCAAGTTCATTACCCTTGAAAATCATACCAAACACATATTAAACTATCACAATATATGTGCATTGATTTACACAAACTCAAGGTTACCCCCTTATTTTTATCAATGCTGTTGATAACATAATTATATACGTACTGCCGTAAATCACGTGTATATTTCAATGTATTCACATTATATTGGTAAATTTAAAATTAGGATCATACATGTGTATATATATATGTGTGTATATATATGTATATATGTATGTATATATATATGTATATATGTATGTATATATATATGTATATATGTATGTATATATATATATATTTATATATGTATGTGTATGTATATATATATATATATATATATATATATATATATATATATACACACACGACACTTAGTGGTCAAATCGAACGACTGTGATAATAATGCAATGCATGCATTGTTAATTTCTGTTCATCCAGATTCAATCTTCATCTGATTCAGTCATCTTCATCTGGCAAGTGAATGCTATTGCTACACTCCTGTTTGCATCCACATGCAACACTGCAGATCAAGTTGTGTTTTCTGCAGGTGCAGCGAAGCGTTGAACATCTCGTTTTGCAGCGGCATGTCAGCAGTTCGATACACACAGATGGGACTGGATCCAGTCTCATGAGCAGTGGCTGCAAAGACTGTCCTTCGCGACATACCCACCCACATTCCTCTGGTTGTGGTAAACTAGGAATAGGCACTATTGCATTTAGCCACACCATTGCCTGGTAGTTGCTTCGTTGAATATGAAGAGCTAGAGCATCATGAGTGGGTGGCAGTTTTTCAGGATCATTGACCCGATGAAATAGTTCTGCACGAAGGTCATTGACAGAAGCCGCATTCGTGGTTGAGCTGTACATCTGGATAACAAAGAGCTCAATATTGTCTGTGTCGATATCCGGGCTGTGTCCAAGATCTTTGAGCAGATTGGGAAACTTCAGGTAGGTTTTCCATAGCCAAAGAACAGTAAGTGCATGGAAACTCAGGATGTTATGCACAACCTCTGGTTCCAGATTTTCACGCGCAGTGCACACTGGTATAAAGTGTCTGTCTTTGGACTTCCCACTGCTCATCCAGACTTCTTCAGCAGTTTCATGACGAATCAGAAGCAAGAGAATGTCAGTTTCTCTGGTGCACACAACTACTCTGTGGAAATTCTGGACACTGGCATCCAGAGCATGCAAGATGATTTTGGTGTCCGCTTCCTCGTGATTTGAGTTCAGGTGCTGCACATCCCTACCTGTGGATGATACAGCAGGAAAGGCATCTCCTCCAGAAACTACTACTTCATGATAGGTTGGTAAGGTTTGCGCTCGAAGTAGTAGCTGGTCACGCAGAAACCGAATGAGGTTTACTTTGTTTGCCTCCAGTGAGATGAATGACTGCTAGACAGAAGGTAGATGCACATTACGGCCATCAATTATCCGACGTATTTTCCATTTACTTGTTCTTTGAACTCTTGCCCCAGACTTGATTGACTTTTGCCGGTAGTCATCGAAGACGATGTCCAGTCTTGTTTGTGTGTCTCTCAGGTTACTGAAGACTTGGTTACAAAATGAGTCAGCTAGATCGCCGAATGTTGTTGCATTAGATGGCTTCCCCAAAGCTTGCACAACAGCCATTCCATCAACGATAACACAGGTTGGTCGGTCTGTTTCTGGAAGTAGTTTTTCCTTGTAGTCGTCACAGAGTATATGGTACAGATCTGCCTTTTCTGTGGGTCTCAGCATTTCATCTGGAGTCACAATGGCAAGTGGAACTGGGGAGAGCTCATGTTGTAGTAGACCTTTGAGGTCTATTTGACGATCACTGCTTGCTGCACTTAACAACCTTCGGAATAGGTCACGGTCTGCTTTTACGGCCTTTTTCTGACCAGCCGGCGTAACGACATTGACAGTGTTCAGATTTGTGAATGTTTTCGATTTGTTCTTTGGGATAGCATCGTGAAACTTCCAGGGGCATCTGGAAGTAGACGGTTTGATACAAACTTGGTGAGCAACTCTGTGCCACGATTTTGCGCCATTAGTAGATCCTCTCTTATGTCATCGCGAGCAACATCATTGGTTGATATGCAATCAAGTTCTTCACCTGTATGATTGAAGGGATTGAACTGCACGATTTACTCTTCCAGTTTTTTTCACATCAGTTTTGTCTCGTTTTATTCATGAAGAGCTCCTGTCCCCTTTGCATCTAGAGTGATCGCGAGTCATGCCGACCATCTTGCGAATGTCATTCGACAGTCATGCTCGTTCACTGAATGTGATCATCCATCGGTTTAGAGCACTCGCAATCCGTGTTATGCCCACGAGTCCTCCCGCAATTTTACACTGTTTATTCACGTGTTCCAGTGCTTGGTCTGTGGCAATTTGATTAAAATAGCCAGTCGACTCCTTCACGACAAAGTTTCCTGCCAAGAATTCCTGATATACAGGAGGGGCGGTTTGCTCCAGTTGCAACATGTCGAGCAGATGTATGACACCCCATCATGCGTAGTTGGTATGATCGTACGTGATCATGAATGGAAGCATGCTCTTGAAGGTTGACAGATGAAGGGTCCAGTCAGCTTCTCTGTCTGCTCTAACAAACAGAAGTAGGGTTTCCACCAGATCTATGTACTGCCGCCAGAACATCAGTGTAGCATTAGATGCATTCTCTTCAAAGAATTTGTTGATGTCTTGGACACGATCATCGACATGTTCGACGAATTCTTGAATGGTCGCAGGCATGTTCTCATGGTCATTCTCCTTGAATCTTGTTGCTATTGGTGTGGCATAGTTGTTTGCATCTTCGATGCTGCGTTTTTGATTGTGATCATGCCATAGTTTGAAGGTCCGGAAGAGTGCTCTCCACATGGCTTCCATGGTTAATTTTTATGTGCGAACAGCACGATTCCAGGATTTCCTTTGCATAATTCTCTGTGCAACACACTCGCTGTACATGCCAGCTTTGATCCAGATGTCAGCTAGACCAGATTGTGCGAAGTGACTGCCGAGAACGCCGAGGAAATTCATAGCTGTGTGGAATGCCCCAAGTCGTACGATGACATCGCTCAACTTTTCCGGAAGGAGCCAAACCAATTCCTTGGCTTTGTGGTACAGTGCCTGATCAAATGTAATGACGGTTTTTGTCTGGCCGAGCTTCGCTGCAATCGCCTTGCTTCTCAGTAGAAAAGTCATTACCGTGTCAAGTTTGTGGGCAGGGGCTGGGATTATTGGGAGGTATCCCACCGTGGTTACATATTCACTCGGTTTCACCAGTGATTGGTTGAACCCTGTCCATGCAGGGATGTGTTGGGCATCTTCAGCAGTCAAACGACTCATCACCCATGCAAGGTCAATCTTTTCACACTCTGACCTCCATGATGCTGGACAGTCCAGACTGGTGTTTGTCACTGGTAGGCTGAAACGAGGGGGGACATGCCGTGGAGGTGCCTCGGATGGTGTTGTATGATGGAATGTTGGCGGGATATTGCCAATGCTAGTTCTTCTACCGATCGTCGTTTCCTTTTTACTCTGTGGATTTGGTGGGCCTCGCTGGAATACTGCCATTTGTGTGACGTGAAGGGTGCCTTTTCCATCCAAGGTTTCTTCTTGCATGTCAAAATTATCTGCTGCGAACTGAACGAATTTCCCTGGAATTACACCTTCTGGTACAAATGTGTTATCATTCTCCTCGAACCTTGATATCTGAGATTGTGCAATCGACGAGTATTCTGTTGACTGTTGGATAGCTTGTACTATCCCCAGCTATATGTAGATACTCAATCAATTGTTTGGATCTTGTCAGGTGATGGACAAACAATCCTGTTCCAATATGCTTCGGTGTATTCTTGTGACCCATTGATACATTATAGACGATATCTTGGCAGACGTTTAAGATCCGTTGATGAAGTGCTGGACTGATATCATCATAAGGGCTGTTATCACAGTCAGGCTCTGAATGCTCGCCGGGGTTGAGTTCATCTTGTATGATCCTCTTCATAAGCAGGTACACACTTTTTCTTCTGCTTCTTGGTTCAAGTCATCATAGCCCTTGTGTCCACCAGCTATTTTCATGTCAGCCTTCAGTTTTGTTGTGACTGTATGTAGACAGCAGAGGAAATGTGATGCTGGGCTGATCTCATCTGGTTCCAATTCTTCTGGAAACCGTTCCATCAGCATACCAATGGCGTCATCAGTGGTTGCACTTGAAGCCATCAAAAGCAGTGGTTGGTTTGCTTGTCGTTGCTTCCGGAAAACGATTCTGTCAGCGTAGTGTCTCTGCAATTTTTGTTTTAAGACATGTGTTCGGCATGACGGATCAGGAATTGCATCTACTGACATGAGTGACACATATTTCTCGACTACCGAGTCCATACTGTTTTTATGGCCACGTTTAAAGCCAGCATCCAGTATCAGTATGAGCTGGTCGAGTGAAGGGTCAATTTTGGAGTTTACATCAGGATCATTAGGTCTGTTGGCTTTGTATTTACAAGATGGGTGATAGTGCGCTTCATATGATATCAAATCATTTTCGCCAATCCTACACTTCAGGTTCTCGTCAAACTTGGCATGACCCTTGATGGTTGCTTCCACCTCATCGGACTGCACTTGATGTACCTTGTCTCTTTTGCGACTCTGGCAATAGATACACTTTTTCCAGTCAACCTTTGGTACAATTATGCATGTCTGTGGTCTTGTGCTGCCGCTTGCACCGTCTGTATTTACAAAAGGGGACATGTCGGAGTGGGGCTTCTTGACGAGGTCGATGTTGCATCGGTTCGTAAATGACGCATAGCATGATTTGTGCCATTTTGGTTGTTTACTGAGCAGATGATCTACTGATGATCGGTCATTTCTTAGTCGTGTCACAAGGTCAGTTGATTTGTGAAGGAGTCTTGCAAGGAGAGATTAATACACTTTATGAATGCCTTGTTGACTTGAACATGATAGTGTCTGTACCTTGACAGAAGACACACTTTGTCCAGTTAGTTTCAACCCTGCGTTTTTTTACAGGGAGCACCACTGTGGGTACAATAGTCTGATCGTCAGTGTTGGAAGCCATTGGTAGAAAGTGGTTAAGGCATTGTGCAGATAGGAAAGCAAATGTCTACAAGCACGAATAAAGCATTCTATACTACTCCGGGGCAATCATCCATCAACAGGCTAGCGTTGACGGAGCGACACACGGTGGCCTTGTTCTTCATTCTGAAACAGAAAAGAGAAACCAACATGTCATACATATCTGATTATTCATCTGAAAACTATTATCATTGATGTCTTATTCATAACAGAACAGCTGTCACATCTGAAGATGCTGAAAAAGACAGAAATGTAACCGTTATAAGCACATATTTGTTGAATTAGTCACGTTATCCGTATTTACAAAATAAGGGGGTAACCTTGGGTTTGTATAGGTATCTACCAATATATTATAAAAATGTCATATGTGTTTGGTATCGTTTTCAAGGGTAATGAATGGGGATTATTTCAGTATGTCAATTGTATCAATCGGATAATAACTTTTTTTAGTTATTGATGATATTCCCCGTTGTCGAATGCTAACCCGAAATAATTTTTTGACAAAATTACTAGGTTTTTTCCACTATATGAAAAAGTAACATACAATATGTCTTCAAAGCGTTATTGGTATGATGCAGTTGGTCATTCTGCTCATTTTGATACCATACACGTGCCCCTATGTTGGGTATTGGAGTCTACAGATAAATAAATATGATTTTCATAATGTCGCAAATTGCGGACTCGATTGAAGTCACAAAATTAGCCATAAAACGGTCATGCACACCTTGCCAGAATGAAAACCGGGCATTTCTAGTCCCCAGAGGTCCCCTCTACATGCCCATATAGGTTTTAGGTATACAATGACACGTGAACGGAATTCTCAAATTGGACCTGTGGTTCCTGCACTAAAGGTTGTACGTTCCTGTAGGTGTGTACTATAAGTGAAAAAAGGTGTGCAGGGAAGTTTACATTGCCACCTCCAACTTAGTTTTTTACTTTTATATGAAGTTGGGACTCCACTTCCAACTTAACGCCACCCCTACTTGCCACCCCCATAGGCAGCAGGTGTTTCGAGTAATACAAATTATCAAAGTAGCTTGTCATAAGCATAACGTAACTTTAATACATTATAATGACAAACTAGGGGTAATATAGATAGTATGAAATAACTCATATTATTAAACACTGCATGAAACCCTTGTTGCACTTTCATTAATTATGTGAATTGCGTTTCACACGAATGATTGTCAAAATGTAGCATCAATTAGTAGAATGTAGCATCATGAATCGTCTTGGAATAAAGAAACGATGAAAACGCTGGTTGTGACGTTTCCCCCTTTGGGGGTCACTTCCGACAAAGGCATTCATGATTCAAACCCAGGCTTGACAGCTCAAAGGTGAGCGCCCCTCCCTCTCTGCTATCCTGGCAGCTCTTCAGCCTTCAATGCCATGTTTTATTTTTTGGATTTATTAGTTCTCAAATCAAAGATTCCCAAGTAACTTGTATTTGTTTCCTGAGTTTGTCTGTCCGTCTGTTCGTCGCCTACAGTATGCAATTCTATACCGATCTGCAGGAAACTTAACCAACTGGTGGAGCTATTCAAAAGCTAGAAGTCTATTGTTTTTGATATCGAAAGGTCAAAGGTCACATAAAAGTATAAAATTTCATTAGATTGCCTTGAAAGTTGAACAGAATTTGCATATTTTGTCACTGAATTAGTTGACCAATAATCAGGACAACTGATTTAGAACAATTTTTAAGAACAATTCATAAGAATTTTTACGGCTCAGAACAATTTATAAGAACATTTTAAATTAATAAGAACAATTTTTACGTGTCACCGGTTTCCATGGCAACAACAATCAAATATGTGACTTTTTTGTTATATTATTGCCATACCTCAATAATTTTTCAAAATCTCAAAATGAAACTTACAACGGTTATTTGTATGTATATGTGTGTGAGGTGTGGTCAAAACTAATCACAGGTCATGGTCAAGGCCATCAAAAACATGTAAAGCATCTATTAGGCTGCAGTTAAAAGATTTATCAGCCAAATTTGTTGCGCAAAACAATCATTCATGTAAAACACTTAATAGGTCAAACATTAAAAATTGCCAAATTGCTGTTTCCATGATAACTATTACTTGGATTCCACAAGCATCGTGCTACACACATCTTTGTTGTTTATTTATTTTGGGGACTGCAACACCTCAACCTCAAGTTGGGGAGCCTTGGAGGTCTGAGCGAAGTTGTGCTGCATGTTCCTCCCAGTGGTCAGATTTCATCGAGATGGGGAAAGATGTGGATGACTCCCGACTGGACAAAGTCATGGCGTCGCAAAAAGCAAACCAGTGCTGCACCTTGATTTACACATCAGGGACAACTGGAGAACCGAAGGGAGTCATGCTCAGCCATGATAATGTGAGCTCTTACACTTATTGCTCGGTGCTTTCCTTTGATCATTTTGCATCTATAACCTGCACAACATGTTTGCCAATAATCTTCCTCGATAAGCCTTTTAATTTCATTGGAATGTTTAGATCGTTATTAGTTGTTTTTTTGTTTGTTTTTAAGGACGCTATTGTTAAGGAGGACCTATAATTATTTTATATTTCCAGGTAGAACCATATGAGCACGACAGACCATTTGTAGACATGGTAGGGCCTCTCTCTGCCATGATTCTTTGTCCTTGCAAAATTATGCTTTATGTATCCATGGACTGCAGATAACCTGGACGGCAAGGAGGCTAATGCAGGTTCTCAAGATCGGCTCTGCACATGAGATGCAGCAGCAGTCAATTAGCTACCTACCTCTGAGCCACATTGCCGCACAGATGTGTGACATCTGGCTGTGTGCGATGCTCGGAGCCACCACCAATTTTGCCTCTCCTGATGCACTCAAGGTCAGCCATTTGCTCCTGTGCACGTGTGCTTTCAGAATGAATGTGATGGTGGCACATTCAACTCTGCAATGTTGACAAAAATAAACTATCATCACTGTATCACAACATTTTTCAATCTGACAATGGTGTGCAGGGCACTTTGGTGAATACAATGAAGGAGGTGAGACCGACAGTTTTCTTCGGTGTGCCGCGAGTGTGGGAAAAGATTATGGAAAAAATAAAAGTCGCCAATGCTTCTTCTGGTTTCCTCAAGCGGTCTCTTGTTTCCTGGGGACAAAAGGTCGGCCTCGAAGCCAACATTGCTGCAATGAAAGGGTACTTTACTTGGCCCTCACCCTGCAAACATGCTTCACGGTCGTCGTTTTCGTGGAAATGTGGAAAGACTCTTCCTAGATCAGCGATTTATCCTTTTTGTGTTTTTGCACTTCTGGTGTTGGTGTTTAGTGGTGGAAACTGGAACTTTGTAAGATTAACCATGAGCTGTGTGACTAAATGTTTGGCACCTGTGAGAGTGGATTGAAAACTCGTTGCTGTGAAGCTATGTGGCTGAACAAGGAAGGATTGCAGAAAGGAGATCCGAGCTCACAATAAGATGGGAAGTTGGAAGAAAGAGAGAGAAGGTTGAGATAAGTTTGGAGGCGGGACGGATTGGGTAGATAAGCTGGCCGGGACCCGGGACCGGCTCACTCACAGGCCGTGGAGGCATGGCAGCCCTGGCCTGACACCGCGAGTGTCGAAGGTGTGGTGCTACTGGCATGATGTGTTTCGGGGTGGGGGATGGAGATTTTGGAGGCAAAATTCACAATTCGAAGAAACTTCTGACCCATCACTTTCATTTCATCACAGAGCAATTTTACCGAAACAATTATTCAAGACTAGTTTGGACATTCATTCTGGGGTGGAATGGGAAAGTAAGAAGACGAACAAGAAATATACACCGGATGAGCACTGAAGAAATAGCATTATGATTCATGACTAGGGGTTATATACATTATTTAATGACGTGATTTAGCAATAGCACAAAAACGAATTGTACTGATATTGTCAGAAGGGATCGATTGAATCCTTGGTACAAAATTAATGGATTAATGAAAAGCTTAACCACTTGCCTACGGACCAAAAATCCATCCATTGGGACCATACTCTGCAGAGCGTTGGTGCTGCCTAAGCAGTCTCCTTGGCTATTGGACACAATCCTGGACGGGTCGTCACTCCAACACAGGATACCAGCAAGCTGGTACTCTTTTTGCCGACCTTGGAAGGATGACAGGCTGAGTCAACATCACCTGGTATTGATTCAACAGCTGAGTGGGATTTGAACTTGGGATTCCAAGCCCACCACTCCAGCCATTATGCCAACACCAGGCATGACCAAAAATAGACAGATGAAAAAGGACAGACTCACAGAGATCAAACTATGATCTGGCTATGCTGCTGATACAATGCCCTCTACTGGTTAGCGCAGGAATTTGGAATTTGTTCATGGTGCCGGCAATTGCTCACCTACTCTTTGTGAAGAACATGATGGAATCTTTAGTGTCTACGAATGAATGCTGGCAGATGGGACACCCCTTCAATGTCCTTCTGAGAAACGGCACACACATTCATGAATCACCCTGTCTGTGAAACACCAGGATGACAGTTTATAGCTGGGTCAGGATTCAAACCCATGTTTGAGAGGTGAGTGTGCATACCTCCAGGCCATCCTGTCAGCCTAATGCTGACTTAGCAAGATGAAACTGAGGGAAGAGTCGCAAGTTCCCATAGAATCCTCCCAGAACTACAGGAAATTTTTTTTTAGCAAACTGTCCACAAATCTGATAAGAAGTACAAACACACTGCCAAGGCTTTGAGCGAGGACTTCGCAGAAACTGAGGATTCAACGCATTTTCCTCAAACGGACAAAAAGTCTATTCTCGGTCACGTATGGTTCAGAGCACGGCCTAAGAGTTTACTCTTTTTGGGTAGATGTTCAATCAGCGAATGTGTGGATATGCCGTTGATAACACTCTCCATAGACATCAACATGAAAGCTTTGAGATGATCTTGCGATTACCAAATTCCTGAGGCGGTGTTTGGATATGCTCAGCTCACATGCTATCTGTGAAACGGGTGGCGTCAACAATTTGGAGCATGTATACAATGTGTGATAATAGACTGGTCAAAATAGTGATTTACCCACCACAAATTGCAATAGTAATAATTCATGTTTTTTTTCACTCCAAATATGTTGTAGAATGACATACTAAAAGTCACCTTAAATCAGAGCATTGGAATATTTCCATTTTGACCTCAGTGTGAGGCAGCATTTTCTCACAAATATCATAAAATAAAATTTTGGGGTAGGGTCTAGATTTATGGTAATATTGTGAACAATTCAAAACTTATCCTTAATATAGTGGTATCAACAGATTCATAATGAAAATACTTTTCTAACAATGCCATATGTAATGGTATTGACCTAAGATTAGTGTTTTTATAGTTGATAATGTTTGGAGAATCTGACCAAAATAGTTATTTTTGGATGTATGACCATTTCCACAGATGCCAACCCTCCCGATTTCATCGGGAGGCTTCCGAAAATTCACCCAAACTCCCGCCCTTACGATCACTATCCTTATCCTCCCGAAATTTTGATATTTTTGCACTGTTCACTAATCAGAATGTACTAGTATGAGAATTGAATGAAAAGCATCGTCTGCTACATATAGCATGTGGTAACTCCATAACGTTCGCTGTTACCAAATTGTACGTAAAAAATTGCAAATTCAAATGAGGAGCAGCGAAACATTGGGTCTGGATCTCGCTTATGCGATCATGCACTGAGATTTAGTGCATGCGGTATGTGTGCAATACAGTGCATGCGGTATGTATGCACAGTGTATATGCATGCGATACGCTCACTGCATGCAGCTGGGCCCCGTACCAGCCCAGTGGTCGCGACCACCGTGCGGTGTTTAACAGCCGCTAGAGTTCTACGAGTCGCGCTGCAGCTGTGGAACATCGACTTCGAAGTTACCGATGCTTCAAGCCCTCGATGTTGATTACGAAATGGCAGAAAAGAAGCTTACGAAGACCAAGACCGAATACAGTCTCCAATACCCGTGTATTCGAAAGTCTGAAAGAGGAATTCATCATGCGTATTGTACAGTATGCAGCGTTGATATTTCAGTTGAGCACGGAGGTCGCGATGATATTCGGAAGCACGTTGGAAGCAAACGGCACACAGACATTGCAAAGGAGAGATCTTCGAGCACGAGTACCGGTACACTTCTGAATTATTTCACCAAACAAGGGACAAGCGAGGAAGAGGATGTTACCCGAGCGGAACTTCTCTTTAGTGGATTTATTGTGGAACATAACTTGCCCATATCAGTCTCAGATCATGCTGGACCTCTATTTCAAAAGATGTTTCCAGATTCAAAAGTTGCTTCAAAGTATGGATGTGCAAGAACAAAAACTTCAGCAATAATTGGTGAGTTGTCAAATGTTACTGCTTCATCTATTGCCGATATTGCTAGACTAGCTCCATTTAGCCTAGCTACAGACGGTAGCAATGACAGTGGTGAGGCCCAGCTGTATCCTGTCCTGATTTCGTACTATGACAACAGTGCTGGGATTGTGAAGCAAGGTTTGCTAAGTTTGCCTGCGTGCAAACAAGATTCCACTGGAGAAAACATTTTCAAACTGCTTGATCATGAGTTCAGTGACAGGAAAATTCCGTGGGGAAATTGTGTTTCCTTTTGTGCTGATAATGCCTCTGTCATGGTGGGCAAGCACAAAGGAGTCGCTGCTTATATCCACAAACAAAATCCAGAGTGCTACATCATGGGATGCCCTTGCCATATGATGCACAATACGGCCAAGAAGGCGGCTCAGACCTTACCCATTGAATTAGATGACTTTCTCATCGATATTTACTACTACTTGGACAAAAGTAGTAAACGCGTCAAAGGAGTGAAAGCACTGCAAGAACTCTGTGATGCCCCGACACACAAGATTCTGAAGCATGTCGCAACAAGGTGGCTGTCCCTTGGTCAGTGCCTAGACAGGCTGATTGAACAGTGGGAGCCACTTCGCCTCTTCTTCAAAGAAGAAGTACGAAGAAAAATGCAACCAACTGTAGCCAAGACTCTAACAACGAGCAAGAAGGACGGCACTGTATCTACTGCCAGTACTGGCACTGCAGGATCAAGCACTAGTGGAGCAGCATTCACCACTACCACTGCAGTATCTGCTGCGAAGAAGACAGCAGGGACAGCACCAAAACCAATGCTGAGAGCAGGTAGCATCACCGGCCCTTCATCACGTTCATCTACAAAGCAGATCCCTTCAGAGTCGAGAAAGACTGTGATAGTCCCATCTACAGGCAAAGAAGGACCCAAGTTAAGTTCTGCTTTTGCCAAATCACTTGATAGAAGCTCAGCAAAACCTTCGAATCAGAGGTCTTCTTCCTTGGCTGCACCTACCTCAAGCTCTCTCCTCAAACGTAAAATTGGATCTGGTACTACGAGTCTGACGTCTTCTGCTGGCAGTAAACGCAAGTGTGATCGCCCTGCGGCTAAGTGTACTACGAGTTCTACAACTAAAAGCGCGTCTTCCTCAAACACTGTGCAGGAATCTAGAGAAAAACGTGTCAACAGGATGTTCTTGTCTCCACAAACAAAACTCTATTGTTTCTTCCTTCGATATGCTAACAAGCTTTTTGAGAAGGGGAATCTTCTGCTCCAAAGAGACGAACCCTGTATTCATCTCCTGCACGGAGAATTGAATGGTCTTCTGAAAGATATCTTCGTACGGTTTTTGAAACCATCGGTGTCATCGGTTGCTCTGGTAAATGTACCCTTCTCTGACAGAAATCATCAGAAGAATGATGAGGACCTCATGATTGGGAACGATGCCAAACTGTATATAAGGGAACAAAGGAGTCTCAAGAAATCCACCTTCACTCTGAGTGAGTCAGACATCCAAGGTTTCTTCAGTGCAGTTCGCTCATATTATGTGAAAGCCTGCAATTACATCTTCAAAACCTGGCCGCGAGATGATGAATTAGCCAAGCATGCTCAGGTTCTGGATGTTAAGCTACACCAAGAAGTGGGGTTTGACTGTGTGGAGTTTTTCATCAAGAAATTCCCCTGTCTGTTCAGTGGCGGTGATAGTGACATAGACAGTCTTGAGAGTGAATTCGCTCACTACCAGGCAGACGCCTCCATAGCTACAATTGCTACTGAGACAGTGAGAGTGGATGAGCAGTGGCATCGGATTTCACAGCTCACAGATCCCTGCACTGGTGCCAAGAAGTATCCTAATTTGAGCAAAGTGATGAAGGGAATTTTGGTCATTCCTCATTCGAACGCATCATGTGAGCGGGCACTCAGTCTTGTACGGAAGAATCATACTGAATTTCGTCCCAATTTGAGTGTCAAAACCCTGGAAGCTCTCTTAATTGAAAAACTAGCTCATAGCACCCCTTGCTACCAGAGAGAATACAGCAAAGACATAATCAGAAGGGCTAAAAGAGCCACACAGCTGTCACTCAGCAAAGCTGCCATGGAAAAAGCAAGCAGCAGTAGTACCAGCCAGTAAGGTAAGAAAAATATTGCTTCTTTTGTGCTTTTTGTTAATCTTTGATTGTCCCCTAACTTACTAATATTAACATACATGTAACATTAAAAAGTGCACAATTTTCCCCTTTTTTTGTTCAAAAAGTGGGAATTCTTAACATGTTAAATGCTCCAAAATAGGGCTCAGAGGGCACTAGAGAGCGTCTAGAACCCCAGAGCTTCCAGGGCCCTAAGGCGGGCCCTGGACCCCGCCACAAGGGTCGAGCGCTCCACGCTCGAGATGTGCGCTTAGCGCACATTATTTGGTGTCGGTTGCAAATCCTCCCTAATTCTGATTTCCAAAAGTTGGCATCTCTGCATTTCAGATTTAATTCCCCAGGAAAGATAACTGAATGGTCTATTTACTTTGTCCTATGTTATTGTGGTTGCCATAGAAGATACAATAAATGTACTAATGATTGAAAGGGGCTGAGGGCTGTTCAATTAAATATGCATAGGGGAGAGAGAATCAGAAGGGTGTAGGGGTTAGGAAAAAGTATTTCCAGGGGATAGGTGAGAATTCTGAAAAGGTTCTCACTCACCTAAAAGTCTGGAACATCTTTATTTACAATTCTATTCATGTTTTTGTTTCTCTCAGGTTGAAGTAATCTATTAAAGATGGACAAGTGTGTCTTCTGTAAGGAACCTCTATTGAGTGGAGAAAAAACTGCAACGTTAGGTACCAAAGGATGTGAAGGCATTGCAAAAGCTAATGCATTGCGGTCTAGCAGTACAAGTACTGTTCCTGGACAAGTTGTGCATGTCAAGTGTAGAAAGGACTTCTGTTCTACAAAGTGTATAGCTCGTGCCAGCAGAAAGCGAGAATGTGACTTTCTTTCAGTAGTCCACCAAGTACACGCCAATCCACAGGAAATACATTTATTTATAAAGATAACTGCATATTCTGTGAGCATCCAGATACATTCCATCGCAAGGTAAAAAGTCATAAACTTATTCCAGTCAGATCAATGGATTTTCAAGATAAAATTAAGAAATGTTGCAATGAACACAAGGATTTGTGGTCAGAAATTATGAACGGTAGACTTGAGTTTGCACAAGATTTGCATGCTGCAGATGCAGTATACCACAACCTTTGCAGCACAAATTTTGGAACAGGAAAGCAGGTACCACAACAGTTCATGGCAGATGATAAAATCCAACCGAAACGATTTAAGCAGGTTAGACCTCCTGATTCGGCAAGGGAAGATGCTTTTCATCAGGTGGTCATGTATTTGGAGGTCAATGATTAGGAACAAATCTCAATACAGGATCTTATAAACAAAATGGAAGAGATATTGGTTGAGACTGGAATTGAACCATATGGATTTACCAACATGAAACATAGACTTGAGAAACATTTTGGAGACAAGATAACCATCACTGAGATTAGTGGAAAAGAAAATGTGGTTACATTTTGACATAAAGCATCTTTTATCATCCATGACTTCGAATCCAAACCCAAGAAGTATGACCATGATGAAGAGAAATTAAGAATTATAGAAACCACAGCCAAACTTATTAAAAGTGATGTAAAATTAGTGAAGCAGCCACAGGAATTTTATCCAAGCTCAATTGAAATATCTTCTACTGACAAGACTATGTCATCAATGGTAAGATGGTGCCTGTGGACACTAACTTGAAGCCTGCACCTGACAACCTTCTGGAAGCCTTGAACTGCAATTGCAGAACTCACTGTAGTACACAGAGATGCTCATGTAGAAAATTTGGCCTAGAATGTTCTCCAGCATGTGGAGAATGTAAAGGCCTACACTGCTCTAACACAATCCTGCCTGATCCAGAAAGTGATGCTGAGGATGTATTATAATGTGTAATTTGTGACTGTTTTTTCAAGGTGTTGTTTAGAAGTGACTTACTTGAAGTAGTTTAAAATATTTATTTTTCTTCATTAGATATACATGTCAGCTCTTGATAGCACTATAAAATAGTGATTGTTATGTAGTTTTAACAAATAGTGTAGTACTAATTTACTAGTTACATGTAGTATTGAAAAGAAAATGGCTACCCTGGAATTGGACTGTTAAGATTCACATGTACATATTTCAAAATGTGTTGTATATTTGCTTTTAGTAGCTTAGTACTTCTGGCTAAAATAGCTTTTTAAGTTTGGTGTTTTTGCTATTTTAAATTCCATAGCAATAAATGGAGATAAACTATAACATATCAGCACCCAGGAGGATTCCAAACTTCTAAGCATAAACTAATTGTCTGATTTATTTTATAGGAATATTGATTAGTGAAATTCCAGTAACAAAATAATTGTTTTATTTGTATAATGATTCATCATAGTACAGTATTTTATTTATGTTGGTAACTTTATATTCTGTAAATATGTTGAGGTTTTGCAGTAATATGACATGCCGAAATGGCCATTTGAAGGGAAGAATTTTGGAATATGTTAATCCTCCTTCAATCTTCAGTAAATTGGTTATAGGCTTGTAGCAAGGTATTATGTACACATTTAGGACATGGGGGACCAAAAAATGGAAGTCATTGTATGATTAAGTTTTGCATATCATTTGTTAGCCAACATCATGGGATTCAGGATCTATTTGGGCAGAGCTTAATTCTTCCTCTTTCTATTGCTCTGACAGGTTCAAGGTCAAATAGACCCAAAGAGTATCAATTATCTGTATCAAGGAACCACTCATATCATTCTAAAATTGGTCTGATGGCTTAGATATGTATTATACACTAATTGGAAACCACATATATGGAGAATATTTTGTTTACCTGATATTTGACCTTGAGCGAAGAGGTCAAGGTCATATGAAATTAACAAATTGATCAAATTGATCAGTGTTCATTCAGGTCATAAATATAATATGCACATAAACTTAACCATAGAAATACATGCTGTGATGAACCAAACTAACATCTTAGGATTAAAAGTGCAGATTTCTTTAAAATGTTATGTACTTCCTAACGACCTTTGATGTTCTGTATATTGAACACAAACTGGCTTTTGCTATTGATTTTTATGTCATAGGGCTATCTTGGTAAACTTATTCTATGGTTATAAAATAAAGCTTATAGCTACCAGTAATTTTGTAGCAGCTTGGTAAATGCAATTTGTTACGTACTTCCTAACATTTTTGACCCAATCATGGGAGTGAACCTAAAAACTGGTATATAGTAATGATCCATGTTGAAACTTGCCATTTTAAATCATCACTTTATGCAGAACTAAATTGCTATTTAAGATGTTCTATCAGATGCATTTCAAATTTCTGGAATAAGATTTTGTAAGCTTCACTATGACTGGGGGAAATTTTGCAAAATCTGAGATTTTACACATTTGAAGGTGCCAAGATATGCAGAAGGTCATAAGAAATATAATGTTTCGAGGAATTGTTCTATTCTTATGTGTAAAGATATATATATATATATATATATATATATATATATATATATATATATATATATATATATATATATATATATATATATATATATATATATATAAAACAAAAAATGCAATTTCAACCATTTTGGACAACATATACAATCATACATGTAACCCATTTCTAAAAAATGAGCTATAAAAATGGAAAAAATAGCCTGTGTTTGGATAAAAAAAACATGCTTTGTAAGCAACTATATCCATAGGACCCATAGCAAAGTATACATTTTCTGAAACCACAGACACTTGGGCATTATATACCATTAAGATTGTTTATCTTATTAAACCTGGGTTCAATTTCTAAGCTTTCTCCTCATTTAGGACCACAGTGTACACAATACCATGCTACAAGCCTATATTTCATTAACTACATTACATATTGGCAAAATTTAAAAACTGTGACAGTCAGAAAACATGTATATATATATATATATTCAGACCAATTGCGGACCTACTTTGGAAATTAAAAAATTGTGAATTTAAAAATGTCAACATATATGTCTAAATTCGATAATTTTTAGTGATAGGCAGAAATGTTTTTCTTCCGTCATGATGTTTATTTTAGGTCTACATCATTACTTGTGATGTTGTTTGAAAGGTAATTTTATTGTGAATCTACTGATATCTTAATATTGAGAATCGGCCAGTAATTTGTCATGATATGATCATGTGACTATACCCTCCCCCTATATTTTGGCTGTCAATTTTTTCTTCAATGTCACCTTAAACTGAGGTCAAAATGAAGCTGTTCCAATGCCCCGATTTAAGGTGACTTTTAGTATGTCATTCTATGATATATTTGGAGTGAAAAAAAAACTTGAATGATTACCATTGCAATTTGTGGTGGGTTTGAGCTTAAATGGCCTATTTTGACCGGTCTATAAGTGATAAGAGTACCGCCCATGTACCTTTAAAAAAAAAACAGTATTAAGAGCATGCTGCACATTATTTAAAATAATCGTCTTCACAAGGGGAGAATGTGCACTTCATAACTGGCTTGGTGCGCTACCTTTCAGTGAGTCCCACTTCCAGGCGAAGTCGATTTGTTCAACCTTTATCTGACTCGTTGTGGTGGACGAATCAAGCCGTATCACCTTTCATTGATGGTTTGAAGCGCTTGTTCCGTAAGGCTATTCACCTTGTGGAAAATCGGACCATATCATAGCCTCTCATTCTGTCGGTCGGATCATGAGACCAGTCATTCCTAAGCCACAAAGGTTATCGGAGGTGGGCCACTGGCCAACCAGTGGACTGGCCCACCTGGTTGCGACCAGGCAGCTCATTCCACCCACGGTTAGGAGTAAAGAGGTTGTGTGTGTGTGTGTGTGTGTGTGTGTGTGTGTGTGTGTGTGTGTGTGTGTGTGTGTGTGTGTGTGTGCGCGTGTGTGTGTGCGTGCGTGCGTGCGTGCGTGCGTGCGTGCGTGCGTGCGTGCGTGCGTGCGTGCGCGTGCGCGTGTGTGTGAGTGATTTGTCATTTTTGTATGTAATGTAGCTCTAAAAAGAAAACATAGGGTCACTCAAAGTGCCTTTTTTGGCATATGCATTCACTATGTTTCAAACCTCAGCTTCTTGTTGACTGCTCAGGAAGTTTAGGAAAGACCTTGTTTGGAAGCTTTTGCAACGAGCTGACAAGCTAATTGATGCGACCGTGTTGTAGCAGCACAGTGACCCAATAATTCATTCTTGCGAATTTAGTTATGAAAGTTATAAAATGATCTGAGATTAAATCTGACCCCCTGTTCACATTACACAGCTTTTCTACAAATTGGGTGTTATCACTTATGTGAATCTGACACGTCTTCTGCCTTCATGTTGGCTCGGGTTGCAGCACGGGCCGTGTGGGCTGATTTGCTTTGCTACTTCCCGTGCCAGCACATGCCCCTCTTTTTCTTCGTATTTATAATTTACATCGTTGCGTTGTGGATATTAAAAAAAAGAAAGAAAAATTTATTCATTCATTCATAATATAGTGCCCATTCCATAAATATACCAACTTGGTCCTCTTAATTTACTCCGAGATTAATGGTAAACGTTTAGTGATGTCACTGGTTTGGTTCATTGGCTCAATTATGTCGTATGTTTTCATCTCATTTGAAATGAAATTACCCTTTCACACACTGCTGACTTTTACAGGGAAAGCCCTCCATGGAGTTATGGGCTGGCACACTCGCTGATCTTCAAGAACATTCGCCAGGCACTGGGTCTGGATCGCTGCAACATATGTTACGTGGGGGCTGCCCCGATAGCACCTGAAACTCTTGAGTACTTCTTGAGTTTTGACATCCCTATTTATGAATTGTACGGCATGAGTGAAAGCACAGGACCACAGAACATGAACGTGAAGGATTCGCACCGCATTGGAAGGTTTGTACGTGCTCAGATGGAATCTGTTCTACTAAAGGCCTGGAAGCATGTCAAGTTTGTCCGCATCGTTTTAGGGTGTGGCTATGCTGCTAGGGCATTACCCCTGCATTTTCTGCAGCAGGAATTTTGAATTTAGCCAGGGTGCTTGCACATGATGAAATGGAAGACCAAGAATGAACCCGAAGAAGTAAAGAGCAAAGATTGAGTCATCAGGAGGAACCTGGACAGGATTCGGGTTTCAGCTGTTGCTCCACAACCCTCAAACCCGTCCAGAGTTCTCCTGATGACTTGCTCTTGCGAAAGACATACCGAGCTAGCGGATGCAACACCCAGCTTAACGTTGCATAAACAGGCTCGTTTATGTGACGCCATGCCTGCAAAACACTCTGGAGTTTGTTTATGGTCTCGTTGAGAATTGAGCTCAGACCAGGACAGCTCAAAGGAGAGTGTGCTTCCTTTGAGTCGTTCTGTCAACCAGTTTGAATGATTAGCAAGAATGGAGAATGAAAATTTAACAACGAAAACTTGGATTTCCCTTCCCTCACCAGTGCTGCACAGATTGGTTTTTATAACTATTTACTGCTTGGTTGGTGTCTGCATTCTATCCACCACTTCCCAAATTAATTTGAAGTATAACGTGACAAAAGCAAGCATAAACAGCCAACACGCCGACTGATTAGTGATGGCGACATTGCTAAGACACGTGTGTTGGCACATCCACCGGTTACTTTGTACATACGTCATTGTTGCCAGTCGAGTGTAAGGGGGTTTCTTGTTTAGCGGATGCCGTCGTTTTCAACATTTGGGTTGAGTGGGGGTGCTTCCTGCGAATTGCTTAGCTTTTTCCACCTCCAATGAAAATATATACATTTCAAGTCAACTTGGAAACTTTGCTCGTCAAGCCTGTGCCACTTATCAAACCGACACTCGAACACAATGTATTCACAACAAGGAATTAATCGATGCCCATAGATGGGGAAATTGATGAAAGTTTTGGGAAAAGGATGAGTGGAGTTGTGACTAGGGGTAGGAGGTAAATGGTGAGGGTTAAGGTTGGAGGTGTGGTGCGACAAAACACGACCAATCCAACCTGCAGTTTTCTCCAAAACAGACAATTAACTAGAACTGCACTCGGTAGAGTGCATACCTCCATCATGCTGAACAGTTTACGTTTTGGTAGCCCACTGATAGGCCCAGATCTGCATCCAGACCTAAACCTAAATCGAATCGGCTTGTTATTGTCACCTACCTAATTAATCGAGCAAGTTTTGTCATAATCCGTCCACAACTTTTTGAAACATCGTGCTCTATATAGTTTTTGGCCCGATGTCTAAATGGTGAATAATCACTTTAACAAATCAAATAATTATCAGATCCCGATCCGGATTAGGATCTTCACCAAAATTGAATCAATTCTTTCTTGTCACACACCCAACGTGTCCACCAAATGCTGGGTGAATCCTTCTGTAATTTTTTGCGATATCCTGCTCACAGTCACAGACAGACAAACGGGGTAGAAACACAACCTCCATCCACCTTCAGTGGTGGATGTAAAGATGCTCCGTGTCGATTTTCCTTAAATGGTTTTGGCAGTTTATTCTGATTTTTTATGATTATCATTATATTGTTAATATGATGCATAACTTGGATCATCGTACATTTCAGCTGTTTGGCATCATGATCCCAATCATTCTTTAAAATCTTTTTACCATTGTGCCATTTATTTTGTGCACAGGAAATGTTTCGAAGGGGGTCCAACCACGTGATGGGAGTTTTATTCACACTCAAATACATTAAAATTGTCTTTTTAAAAAATTTTGGTTCATTGGTCTTGTGATCACAAAATAATGTGGGTGGATAAAATATGACCAGGACCTTTGTTTACAAGTAACTTGCCATGAATGAGACTCGACACTGCCGCCACAAATTAACTCGTATGACGAACAGAATCTCTTCGGTAAAATCCTCGGGTCGCTTGCCGATTGTGATGTTGATCTAGATTTTCGGCCTTTTCTGCATGTGGTTAGTTGTGTACACTTTGGTTGTCGCCTGTACATGATGCCTTTGGAAATCGCACATAATACGGTTTATTTTTGGGTTCGTACACAAAATACGTGATGCTTTAGGAGGGGGGGGTGCGATGGTATTTCCCAGAGCATCACAGTGTCACACAGAATGGATGAGGGGTCAGGGCCACAGTCATGTGACGCCATCGTCATCTGTTTTTTTTGGGCACAGCCATCTTGAATTTCCCCTCACCATGACAGGGCACGTCAACAGCTTTTGGTTGAATCCATCCAAAAATGGCAGAGGTGCTATAAATCTTTAATTCGAATCCATGAGAGAACATTTCCAAAAAGGAGAAAGCAAGAAGTTCAACTTGATGTCTGTAAAGCTTGGAGGGAGCTGAAGGACAACACCACCATCTCATCGACTGAGCTGGCAGATGCCACCTATTTATATAAAATTAAAAACTTGCGGGATGGAAGCCGATCAAAATTTATAAAAAGGGTGGCATTGCTCTCATTCACAAATTCACGGATTTTTTTTTCAGTTGAGGATCAGGTAAAGTTTCATGGGGGAGGGGGGGGGAAGAGGAGGGTGTCGAAAAAACATCACGTATTTTGTGTACAGCTCATGGAAATCGTCACCATACTGTGCAGCCCATCGTCACAAAAGTTCAACCTCCTTGATTGTTTCATTGACCAACTACCCATTTTGCCATTTATTTTTATTGTATGCCTTGAAACAGGAAATCTGTGTTGAGTATTGGTTACCAATCCTATAAATAAAATTTCCATCAAATTAATAATCTACATACATTGGTCTACCTTTTTTCTAAACAAAAGTCAAGCTCAAACCGAACCGTCCTGATCATAATATCGGCAATTATTCATTTTATTTTTCCCCCATCCCTTGTGAAGTGCATCACGAAGTTTTATTTTTGGTCTTGTGCAGTTGTGGCAGACCCATTCCCGGCTTCTCCTTAAAGCTGAGCAACCCAGATGAGGAGCAGAATGGCGAGGTGTGCTTTTGGGGCCGACATGTGTTCATGGGTTATCTCAGCATGGAGGAAAATACACGGAACACCTTGGATGAGGAAGGCTGGCTCCACTCCGGAGATCTGGGAAACATCGACGACGATGGATTCTTGACCATCACGGGACGGATTAAAGGTGGGTCAAAAACACGAGTGCCTTGTTGGTGAAAGCGGGTAAGCTCGATGGTAGTCGGGATTCAAATTCTGCTCCCATGTACGATTCCTAATACAGTTTCTCAGGAAGCATACCCCCCGTTTATCGGAGGAAATGTTTAAAGGAGCAGTGTGACCCATTATAAGAATTTCATTGTCTTTTAGATCAAGGAAAATTTCATTTTAGAATTTTCAAAACAGTTGGATAGATAAATGTGGACAAAATCTTTTCAACAAATTAAAGATTGTGGACCAGTGCAGTGGCAACTTGAACGTCACTCGGAAGAGCGCATGCCTCCGCCAGGCTGAACAGTTTACGTTTTGTATCCCACCGATAGGCCGAATCTGCGTTCAAACCTCAACCAAAATCGAATCCGATCGTTCTTGTCACCGACCCAACTCAAACACCAAGTTTTTAGTCTGAATCTGTTCGTAACTTTTTTTTTTTTTGAAACATCATGTTCACAGATGAACAGTGGTGAAGACATAACATCTGCCACCGAAGTACATCATCATACACTAAGCATGTGCGGCAAACTCTGGAAATAGAATCTGAAGTTTGGAAAAGTCAGCGTTTGGTCAGGATCACGTTCGCAAATGTCCTTGCTTGCAAAATGTTTGGCCATCGGTCTGTTTCTGCAAAATGTTTTCAAAAGCACCCATGTTGGTGAAACCCCCCCCCCCCCACACCTCACATCACATCTGTGTTTGTGCAACGACCAGATAGGTCCACATTAAAACCAACAGCGGGTGAAGAATTTGTTGATTTGCTTTATTTGTGGTGAGAAACAACCAAACCAAAAACACAACATTGTAAATAATTATTTCATGTTCTAAAAGGATTAGAAACTCGTGTTAATCACCGAGGAGCTTGCTGCGACCACACCACCCAATGTTTCGTGAAGGTTTTTAGAAACCTGACACCTTCAGAATGACATATAGAAATGAAGCTGAAACTAAATTTCGTCTTGTGGACAAAATTCACAGGAGCTCGTGACATTTAAAACACCCCGACATGTTTATAAATCGGACAAGACGTGGTCATATATCTGGAAGAGAAAAATCACTGAACTTTCATCTTTTTAGAGAGAGATGTAACAGAAAAACTTTGGGGAAATCGAAACTCAAAATAAACAAGTTTCGTCCGAATCTGTCCACGACCTTTAGAGAGATCATATTATAAGGCCCAGTCACACCTTGACGTTTTCGCCAGGAATGGCAACGTATAAAAATGCACGTAAAACGTTGGCGCACGCTGAAGTTTTAAGGCTTTTTTAAGTTTTGGTCGTATTCATAACGAGTTGGTCGTATGCATAACGTATTAGTAACGGGCACAGAACGTTTCGTTGTCTTATAGATAACTTATACCAACGAATGCTTAGCCTGTTGTCGGCGTTCACAACCTATGCCCAACGATAGTTTAACTTGGTCATAGCGCGTTGCACGTATCACCGACGAACTCGTGACGTTCTCTGTTAAAAACCTGCCGCACGCAGAATTAAATCATAACCGCCTTAAAAACGCTGGCATACGTCGTAGTACGCCGAGCTCGTCGAAAAATTTTAACATGCTGAAAATTTTTCGACGTATGCCAGCGTATGACTCACATGTTCCGCATACGCTGGCCATAAGTTGAAGGCACGTTATGCGATCGTTGACACACGTTACTGGTAAGTTACTCATAAGTTGAAACACATTGAGGTAATGTTTAGCGTACCCGAACCTTATTTCTAACCTATGAGTAACGTGCTTTGAACCAATGTGTAACGTATCTCCAACGCATATTGACGTATGTAGACGTATTTGATGTCTTCCGGACGACCACAGAACTTACTGAACGTGTTTCTAACTTACAGCTACCGTATAATGGCGTATTGGCAGGGTTTCGGGGAATTGGTATATACAAATGGGCTTCACAATAGGAACCCGTCAGTGTTCCAGACTCCATGTTGAGTGGATGTCAATGTCAGTAGTAGTAGTAGTAGTAGTAGTAGTAGTTCGAGAGAATTTAGTGATGTCGATGTTATTAGTAGTAGTTCGAGAGAATTTACTGATGTTAGTAGTAGTAGTAGTAGTGGTAGTAGTACTTTCAAGTAACGTGTTGCAAAGTGTGAACAACGTTCGTGTAGCATGCTTACAAAACGTTACTCATAGGTTAGAAATAAGTTTCGGGTACGCTAAACATTACCTCGACGTTATTCGACTTGTGAGTAGCTTACAAGTAACGTGTTTCAACGTAGGTCAACGATCGCATAACGTGCCTACAACTTATGGCCAGGGTAGCGGAACGTGTGAGTCATACGTCGTAAAATTTCAAACATGAAAAAATTCGAGGAAAACCCAAAAGTTCAACGTTTAAAGCCAACGTACTACCACTTATGGCAGTGTTTTTCAGCGTGGTCTTAACATATACATAACGTATTCGACGTGTACCAGCGTTTTACACAAATTTTCCAAAAACCGGCATAAGCTGGCTAAAATGTCAAGGTGTGATTGGGCCTATATATCGATTTTGGCCCCATCTCTCAAAGGTCAAGAATCACTTAATATTTCCAGTGTCCGTTTACGGATCTTCATCAAAATTGAATCTATTCATCCTTGTCACACACCTAACCTGTCCACCAAGTTTTGTCCGAATCCGTCCATACATTTTTTGGCCTACACATACAGTGTGACCAGTGGTGTCATGACAAACTTTGACACTGGAGTCCTGTAAAAAAAAAAAAAAAAATCTGTCAGCCGTGACGTCATCGCCAGGTCCACAGTCACATCAAATTTTAACATGACACAAACGATTTGAGTTCCCAAAGATGAGTGATAAATTAACATAATTTTAACATATATGGTCATGACTAAATGTTAAAGGTCATTTAACATGGGCATCCAAAATCATCCTTGGTCATGTTGTGCAACATCGGTCTTGGCCCTCACTTTGGTTTTTAGCCGCGTTGCGTTGCTAACGCTGGCTCTAAGAGAGCTCTGCGTTGTTGTTGTTGTTGTTCTTCTTCTTCTTGTTCTTCTTCTGGTGAAGACAAAACCTTTATGATGCGGCTCTTGGACACATTTGTCCTTGTTTTTATTATTAGGGTACCCAGTCAAATGGACTGGGTAACGTATTGTTTTTCTTCTGTTTATTTCTTATTTATTATTTTTAAATCCTCGTGGAGGATCTCCAAAGTCTTACTCACGTTGTTGTTCTTAATCTTCTTCTTGTGGACCTTTTTGTTTCATAGCCTACAGTTTTCATCGAAACTTCCTGAAACTTGGCGTATATATGTAAAAATTCCCTGCGCAGACAGTAACCATCTCCGATTTTGGAAATTCCTCCGAGAAGAAAAAGTTATGACGTCAAAATATCTCCGCTAATGGAAATCGCCTAAAAAATTATCTCCTAAACTAGGCAAGCTTTTTGAATTCTGTTTGCGGGAATCGAACAGGGCATTAGCAGAGATGAATTACCGCACATATGATACATCACTATGACATCATATCAATTTTTATGACGTCATTTCTATTTTTTTGACATTTTTTGTTTCACAACCCAGAGTTTTCATCGGATCTTCGTGAAACTTGCCAGGTATATGCAGAAAGCCCACGCACAGACAGTAACCATCTCCGATTTTGGAACTTCTTCCGAGAAAAAAAGTTGACGTCATAATATCGCCGCTAATTGAAATCGCCTATACAATTATCTCCGAAACTAGGCAAAGCTGTTTGAATTTTGTTTGCGGGAATCAAGCCGGGCATTAGCACAGATGATTTATCGCAAACCTGATACATCACAATGACGTCATATTCGTTCTTATGACGTCATCATTAAGAGGACGAGGATCTTAGCTCATTTGAGCTTGTTCTTTTTCCACCAGCAATTTGCGGGCTTTTTCGCTTTAAAAACCATTTTCTCAGGAACGGTAAGTCCGATCGACATGAAATTTTCACCATAGTATGTATCTTTTTTGATAGCAAACTTAATTGATAATTGTGACGTCACAGATCACGTGGTACGGGCGCCATTTTGAAAAAAAGGATAAACTTTGGACCTCTGTATCTCTGAAACCGTGCAATGGAAATTTTTTTTTGCTTTATACATTGTAATGACCTCCAAATCGGAAAGACGGGTGATTTTCCGTGACGTCATCGGTGAAGCGGTATCCCGGTGAAAATTCGTCAAGTACAACGCTGCATAGGAAAAATCTGAAATTTCTTGAGCCTCATCTACACAACAATTCACCGTAGAAAAAAAATATTATGACATAGGTGACTTGGTTCGGCAGCCGTCTTGTTTTGAAATTAAAAAAAAAAAACTTCTTCTCCAGAATGCCTGGTCAGATCAAGGGGAAACTCCATAAATATATTGCACACAAGTAGAGAATATAAGTTTGTTAATTTCTAATTAATAGGTCACATGGTTTGGCAGCCATGTTGGATTCAATAATTATATTAAATGTTTTCTCTGGAACCACATAACCTATCGAAGTGAAACTTGGCAACTATAATCTACCCCCGTGCTTGCATACACGGTAAAAATTTTGATGTCACAAGTCACATGGTTTGGAGGCCATCTTAGAAAGAAAAACGCACCTTGTCCGATTAACACGAAACTTAACAAGCACAATCCACTTCCCCATTCGAGGGAGAATTTAAATTTATGTTGTAATAGGTCAAATGATACGGCAGCCATATTGGATTGAAAATTAATAACTTTAAAAATCTTCTTCTCTGAAAGGGCTGAACAGATCGAGGCGAAACCCCACAAGTATGACCGCCTGTCCATGAGGAACCAAAAGTCCCCCCCCCCCCCATTTGATGTACATCGTTTGGCAGCCATATTGGATTGAAGGGGAAATATTAATTAATGTTTACTCTGGAACCGCTGTGTCAATATATGTGAAACTTCAAAATTATTATTTAGCCCACATGTGAAACATAGTTTTAAAATTTCAACCCGACACACGGTTTGGCAGCCAGAATTATTTAATTATTTGAATTTGAGAACTTTTAGATTTTTTTTTTCCAGAAGGCTCACTTGTCTGCACCTGAATGCGTTTGAGGGTACAGGAACAGCAATTCAATTGATATCGACAATGTCTCCAGGAAAAGGGCTAACTGCATACGTAATAAATAGATTGAACACTTTGTGCTACCCAGTTCGTAACTCGTCAGTCCCGTGCTGTATCGAAGCAGGGCTGTATTTGTATCACTATTAAATAATGTTTTCTTTGGAACCACTTATCCTATCGAAGTGAAACTTTGCAACTATCATCTACAGAAAGTCTCATGTTGTATCAAAGGCGGACGTCTGGGTACCCGGTCATCGCTGCCATCAGTTATAAAGTGGCAGTTCGAGTTATCTCCCGCCAACCAACGAAGTTGGCGAGGGATATAGAAATGGGTTCCGTCCGTCCATCCGTACGTCCGTCACATTTCGTTTCCGGAGCTTAACTACAAATCCCCTCAAGATATATTTACGAAATTTGGTACACATATCAAGCAAGTGGTGAACTGGTTTTATTTTATTTTCTTCCACCCTCACCTCACTTTTATCCACTTTTAATTTTGTTTTAAATTTGTTTTCTCCACAACTGCTTGAGCAATTGACATGAAACTTCCAAGCTTGGAGCACCTACCCATGGATAATTATTTTAAACAAAGTTGTATGATGATTAGATAGAAAATGCAGCCGGCGTTCCAAAAAATCAGTTTTCTGTGTGGGCACTTTATTTATTCTTATGAAACTTGTGGCTGCTTGGCTGCATCATTTTCTGGAGGCGTGGCTGGGTCACTGATGGAGTACCCATTTCCAGTAAGCTGGTACTCATTTTGCCGACCTCGGAAGGATGACAGGCCGAGTCAACCCACCCGGTGTTATTTCGCAGCATGACAGAGGCTCAAACTCAAGAATCTAAGATCTTAAGGAAGCCATCTTAATGGATAAGCCAACACCATGCAGAACCCCCCCCCCATTGCCAACATATGTATGGTGAGAAAAAAAAATGACCGTTTTTACAGCCATTTTTCCCTGCTGTGCAGGGGTTTGGCTTTTTCTTGTGGCAATGTTTTTTATGGCCGGATGCCCTTCCTGATGCCAACCCTGGTCGCCTCTTACGACACACAGGGATATGGTACACCTATTCTAACCGGGGCATACACCGGGACCAGTACACTGGTACTCACTTCGCTGACCTCAGATGGATGACAGGCTGAGTCAACCGCCTGGTGTTAATTCAGCAGCCAACGGGGCTTGAACTCAGGATCCTGGGATCCCAAGCCACCACCCTAACCACTAAGCCAACACCAGGCTTATATGTATGGTAAGGCACCACAAATTTCAGAGGTTTGGTTAGTAGGGCTCGCTAAAATAAAAACACACAAATATGAGAGACGTTTAAAGATATACTACGATTAACAAAATGTTTTAAGTACCCAAACCACTCGACAAATTCTCAACTTTCCAGATTAAAAATGATGCACAAATGCTTCCGACGTAGCCAGTGACACTTCCCGTCACGCTGATCACGGAAAACAAAATGAAAACGGAGAGTCGGAAGGGTGGTGTGCGCACTTTGACACGCACACATGGGCCATGGCTGTAAAATGCTCATGTGCTGTCAGTTTCCATTGCCTGGGAGGGAGGGAAGAAATGACGGAAAAGGAGGGTGTCACGAGATGGTAACTGCAGGGGCAAGGGCTATCGGAGCTGTCAAAACGAACTCGTAAATAGTTCACACAGTGACCATCCATGGCATGAGTGAATATTTGATGTTAAAAGTCTAAATGGAGAAAAATGTATGACAGCATCCAAGAAGTGGGTAAATAAATCATGTTGACACATTTTCGGTTGAAAATGAATATACTGTTACGGCTGTGGAAATTCGTAATACACCATAAAGGGTCCTTATATCAGTTATGACACGAAGTCCATGTGTAGTTAGCCCAAACCCGTTGTATAGAGGGAATATATGTGATCCATTCGGGCTGCGATTCTTCAGTTAGCTGTTTTTCTTTTGCTGTCGTTATTTTGGTGCAACAACACAACAACGAACATCGCCACAACCAACATCTTAACAACGACGCCATTCACACCACGACGCCACCTTCAACAACTACACCACCACCACCTTTGCCACTTGCCATTCAACGCGCACCGCGCGGTCACGATCTCCGCGGGATGGGAGCAAGGAGCGGGGTGGCAGCAGCAAGGGCACGGAAGACAACTCCTGCCCGAATCTTGAGCCGGATCGTCGTTGCGCTTGGTGAGAAGGGGGAGGGTGGCGCAGTTTGCTCCCGATTGGGGGATGTGCGGTGTGACGCGGCCAGGGAGGAGGAACGCCCCCCCCCCTTCGAGACATTTCTGGAAACGCCGCGAAGGGGGGTGGAGCAAGGAACAGGGCGGAGCGAAGGTGGGGCCCCGCCTTACAAAAAGGCGAGCGCAAGGCGGCTGGGGAGCTGGTCGTCGAATTGGGTCTGGTTTTTGTCTTGGTCTTGCCTGGTCGGTGGTCCCGGTTGCTGTTCCCGATTGTCGGTGTCAGAAGGTCAGTCGGTGCGGTCTCGAGATCCCGCAGGTGGGACGGAGCGCCTGCCATTCCCCCTCCCCTCCCCCCCCCCCGTCCGCACCGGGATAGCGGTGAAAGCTCCGTCCGTTCGTTCCCGAACTCCGTTCGTGGCGTCGAACGGCCACACGTGCCGGCGTGAGGTACAAGCTCGCGGACCACGTCGGAGGGGCTCGGTGTTGAGGTCGCGCAAAGGAGGACTCAACGACACGCTCAGGGAAGTCGCGACTTTCTTTTCTTTTGGGGTTCGGTGTAAATGTGTGTGTGTGGCGCCAGTCCGTAAAGTAGAAACTGATTAAGTGCTTGTACATTGCCTTTTATTCGGTTGTAGCTCTGCATCTTTCCTTGCTTGTGTTTTCTTGCTTGACTGTATATGTGTATTGTTTTGTATAACTGTGGCCTATTAGAAATACGTGCTGCCGTGTGGCGCGAATAAATGTGCTTGTCCAATTGTTCCCCGTTTCGCTGCGTCCATTCCTTTGTTTGAACTTCCATCTTGCATCACGTAAGGGATTGATAGTAGGTGTAAGTTCCCGATAAATAATCTGAACCGTCGAGGTCGACGCTCGGTTATCTCCGCTCGGTTATCCCTGCAGTACGGAACGAGCCGCTTTAGCGGTTTGTGTCCGGAGTCGACCTGCGGCGTGGTACAACTCCTCGGTACGCTACCCGCACGGGTACTTAGGTAAATCGACCATTCAGCGATCGGACCTTATTTCGCGCGGGTAGAATGTGGACTGAGTTGTGGTGAGGTTAAACCCCCACCCGTGACTAGCTCCCGGCGTTGTTCCGAGAGGGTCACGACTGAATTGCACGTTTGGTGGGCGAAGCGGCCGCTATTGGTTAAACGCGGTCGGTCGCACGCCAGCGGGGCACGAATTCACAACAATACTATATTTGATTTTCATGTGGGTCCTTTTTTCTTTTCTTTTCTTCTTACTGCTGCGGAGCTCCGCCTTGGATGGATTGAGGTACCAGAGTGGCACTCCAGTGCGCTCCGACAGCACTTCACTGCAGAGTGTGACCATAACATGCTTGAGAAGACATCGAAGACGTATTTAAACACTAAACTCAAAAGTCAAAACCTCATGAGTTCTTCAAATAATGAAAACCTCAGCTTATTACCTCTACTACAGAAGGTGGACAGAGGTTATGTTTTCACCCACGTCTCTGTCTGTCTGTGTCCAGGATATCTCAAAAAGTTTGGACAGATTCAGATGAAATTTCATTGACAGGTTGGGTGTGTGGACAGGAAGAACTGATTATATTTTGGTGAAGATCTGACGACTAGAGGTTTTTAAAAGTGATTCTTCACCATTGAGATATAGGGCTAAACACAATATATAGCACGATATCTCAAAACATTGTGGACGCGGATTCGTATGAAACTTGGTGGGTAGGTTGGGTGTGTGGCAAGGAAGAATTGATTCGATTTTGGTGAAAATCCACATACAGATCCGGATACAAGAATTATTTAATTTTCAAAGTGAATCTGCACAATTGAGAGATGAGGCCAAAAATGATATACAGCATTATATTAAATTTATTGGGCCCAATATGTTTTACTGGATCGGGCGTTGCGTGATGGAGGTATGTGCTCCACTGGGTGCTCTTCTGGTTTGTATATGTTATCAAAATGTCATTTGAATAGAAAAAAACCTCATTTAAAGAATTAAAACCTCAGCTCATGTAAATACTTAAGTCATAGTGGTTTATTTAGATACTTAAAACCTCAGTTTTGGGGTGCTTTTCTCCCTGATCCCCACAAGGGTGGCTGTCCCTTCACCCCACGTGGGGGCCTACGACAACCCCCGCCTCAACGCCCCTTATTTTATTTTCCTGAGACCTGGTCACCCTACTGTGTTTGCTTGTTCACTTGTACCTATGCAGATGTTTAAACATGTTATAAATTTGTTGTGCATCACAGAGCTCATCATCACTGCTGGTGGGGAAAACATTCCTCCTTTGCTCATTGAGCATTCTGTCAAGACAGAGTTGCCTTTCATCAGCAACGCCATGCTGATCGGGGATAAACGGAAGTTCCTGTCCATTCTTCTCACGCTCAAGGTAGGTCGAAAGTGCCAGCTTTCTCTGCCTCCCTCCGAATCCAATAATTTGAGTTTGGTTCTTAATTGGTCTTGTGGAGGCAACGATTGCTCAATAAATCACAACTGCCTTATACTTGAGTTAAAGAAATGCAAAAAAAAAAAAATGTTGAAATGCTTTCCCTTCTGCCATTTTGTTGTCTAGTGGCCTGCAAAAGTATTCACCCCCCCTCCCCCTCCAAAGTCTTCACATTTTGATGCCACCTGAGCTTATTTCATGATGCTTTCAAATCAAACTTAACATATATAGAGTCTTCACAAACTACTCCAAAGTGATAAAGCTTAAAAAATGCAGATAAAATGTGATTAAGATTGAGATCAGCAGAGAAAAATCAGATGATTCTTGGTTGTACAAGTATTCAACCCCTTTGTCTAATAAACCCTAAATCACTTCAGGAGCAAATTGTCTGTTTGAAAGGTTACAAAATAAGTGTAAGAGGTTTCATCTGTATGTAATCAGTCGTTTAACGTAAAAAAAATAATCCACCACACTTATCTGAGGAGTTTTAAGGTGTAACTCACTTGGTCAACCAACAAGGTAAACATGAAGACCAAGTTGCTTTCCAAAGAAGTCAGAAATGAAGTGGTGGAGAAGCACCGTTCAGGAGAGGGTTACAAGATTTCAGTCACTCGTTATCCCTTTGAGTATAGTGTTGGACGCATCATATCACACACACTCTACCCAGATCACGTCGCCCATCCAAACTGAGCAGCCGGTCAAGCAGGAACCAAGTTTGAGATGTCACTGTAAATCCAACAATGACTTTGAAAGATCTACAAGGCTCTATGTCTGAGATGGGGTCAGTGTTCATCAATTACCAATATCCCATTCCCTTCACAAAGCTGGCCTCTGACAGGTGGCAAGAAAGAATCCATGACTGAAAGACGCATCTGAAAGCTCGTATGGAGTTTGCGAAAAAGCATTTTAATGATGCTGTTGGCATGTGGAGAAACGTTTTGTGGTCAGACAAGACAAAAATTGAGCATTTTGGTCTAAATCCAAAGTGTCTGGCACAAGCCTAACACTCCACATCACCCAATCAACATCATCACTACTGTCAAGCATGGTGGTGACACCATCATGTTTTGGGCCTGGTTTTCATCAGGATAGAAGGGACAATGAACAGTGCAAAGTACAGGAGAATACTTGATGAAAACCTGCTTGAGTCTGCCAGGAAACTAGGTAGGAGATTCACATTTCAGCAGGACAATGATCTGACGCACGAAGCTAAAGCCACACTGGAGTGGCTGAACAAGAGAGAAAATAAACGTTCTTGAGTGGCCCACTCAAAGTCCTGACTTGAACCCAATTGAAGATTTATGGTGAGACTTGAATATTTCAGTCCATCGACGATCCCCATCAAACTTGGCAGAACGAGTACAATTTTCACGTGAATAATGGGTAAATATTTCACAATCTCACTATGTAAAGCTGGCAGAGATCAATGCTGTCAAAGGTTCTTCCACCAAGTTCTGACCGAAGGGGTTGAATACTTTTACAACCAGTGAATATTGATTTGTGCATGTGTTTTTACAGGTATTCTTGACATGTAACCTCCTTCAACTATAAGTGTTTAGTTTGATCTCTTCAGTTAGAGATAAAAAAAAATTTAATTTGGAAAAATTGTTTCACACCAGTCTGTTGTGCTCATTGAGTATTCTCTCTGTGAATGCACCTCCAAGGTGAAAAGCGAAAATAATATACTCATGGCAAAAAGCAACAAAGCTTGTTGAAGGAGATTTGTATTGACTGCTCCCACAACCTTTTGTTGACATTTTCCTGTCCAAATGACCTCAGTCAGGCTGTTGGCATGATTTTTTTTGTGAATTACATAAGTTACTCTCTGCAAGGAAATGGGTGTAAAATACAATGACATTTATGTTGAAGTTGCATTCATTTTTTACACTGATGCATCCTTGAGTTGGTGCGTCCTTGAATCCCACAACGCTTTTTCTGGCAGTGTCAGGTTAACGAGAGCACCGGAGAGCCACAGGACGAGCTCTCGGACGATGTGGTGGCATTCTTCCGTAAGATTGGCAGCAATTCGACACGAGTCTCTGAAGTGCTGAGCAGCAGTGACCCAGTCGTAAACTGCGCCATTGCCGAGGGTATTGAACGGGTGAACCAGAAGGCGACATCCAATGCACAACGTGTCCAGAAGTGGGATGTGCTCCCGCAGGATTTCTCCATTGTTGGAGGAGAACTTGGTACGTCTTGGCCGATTTGTGCATTCCACTGTTAATCATGCAAGAAATAAAAATATATATTTTATTTGAAAGTATGCTCTATCGGCAGTAAACGCATGATCGGGGAAAACAGTAGATGATAATTTACTTTGGCAACTGTGGTGTCATGATGTGTATAACCTGAAAGATGTATGTGTGCCACGTTTCACTCAAAGCAGGAACTGATGTTACAACATGTATATTTTCTATATCTACAAACCTAAATAAATGCAAGTTGCACGATTGTGTCTGAATGGGGTAAACGTCATAACCATAGCATGTACTATGCTGGATGACAGCTCATTTAAGAGCTCTTGGGTCCGGACAGTGCATGCGGATATTTACAAATATCGATATTCATGTAATTTTGTGTTTTTTTTTTTTTTTTTTTTTTTTTTTTTTTTTTTATACCTTGGTCGAGGCTCGTATGAGAGCTAACACACAACTCACAGCAAGGAGGCATGAGACAAGAGGGGCGGGAGTGGAAGGGACAAAACATTGGGGAACAGACACAGGTGAACTGTGGAAGGGAGAGGGATGGGGATGGGACGGGGAACATGGCGAGGGAAGATGGACATTAAAGGGACTTTCAGGAAGGAAAGCAGGAGAATTGAAGGAAGTGGGCTTGGGTGGATTATCGGGGTAGAAAAGATCGAGGATTTGGATGGGGGAAGATAAGAGGTGGTGGTGAACAGCTGTTTTGAAAGCCTGAAGGGAAGAATGGGAAAGAATAGAGTGAGGAAGTTTATTCCAAAGGCGGGAAAAAGAGGAATGAAAGAGTGAAGATGAGCAGTGATTCGTGATTTTGGTAGTTTTACCAGAAGGGGGTTGTTGGCGGACCTTGAGCGCCCTGTGGAAATGTGGTTGGGACAAATCGCAGAGAGAGCAGGGGGGCAAGGCTGGAGAGGAGTCGGTAGAAGACAGAAAGACCACCGACCAACCTGCGGTGATTGAGTGAGAGGCCCAAAGACTCAGCTTCATTGCGGGAGATGCCAATGATCTTAAAAGCCCTGGTTTCGACAGCGTGAAGTCGAGAAAGGTGGGAGGCAGGAGCACCAGCCCAGAGGGGAGAGCAGTACTCCATCAGGCTACGGACAAAAGCTTTGTAAGTAGTCAGGAGCTCAAGAGGGCCGAGGAAGGACTTTGCACGACGGAGGATTCCCAGTCGGCGACTGGCTTTTGAGGCAAGGTTGGAAATGTGACTTTCCCAGGAAAGGTCATGGCAGATAGTGAGACCCAGAAGCTTGAAAGAAAAGACTTCTTCCAGAGGATTGTTGAGAAAGTGGATGGGGGGGTTTGTAAACGGTCCTTTCGAAGAGACATAGTGAGAGTGTGAGATTTGTCTGGATTGAAAGACATGTTCCACGTGTTGGACCAGTTTGTGATTTTATCCAGATCTGCAGTGAGCGAAGAAGCTGCTGCTTGCCGGTCTGAGGGATGACAGATGGTACGGCAGAGGGTTGAGTCATCGGCAAAGAGAAATAGAGGATTTTCCAGAGAGTCCGAGAGATCATTGATGAAAACCAGAAAAAGAACAGGGCCCAGAACGCTACCTTGAGGAACTCCAGC
>NC_140971.1:16323252-16330752 GCF_056783735.1 Eptatretus burgeri
ACGTTTTGTAAGCACGCTACATGAATGTTGTTCACACTTCACAACACGCTACTTGAAAATTCCTCATACGTCGAGACACATCAAAGTAATGTTTAGGGTACCCGTGACTTATTTATAACCTCTGAATAACGTGCTTGGGAATTATTACGCTATGCATACGCTAGACTATCGTTCGGCATAGGTTGTGGACGACTGAAACACGATAAACAATCGTTGGTATAACTTATCTATCAGTTATCGAAGCGTTCTGTGTTCATTACTAGTACATTATGCATTTCTCAAAGTCGTTTTTACTACTTTAAAAAGTAAAACAAAGAAATATTTCATTGTGGGAATGAGGAAAAAAAATTAGCTGAAAAGAACATCAAACAATGGTGCAAAGTAGTCTCCTATTCGTGGACGATAAGATGATCCATCATCACCCACACCCTCCCCATCACGCTCACATACTACTACTACTGACATAGACATACTACTACTACCAATGCTACTACTACTACTGACATAGACATACTACTACTACTATTACTACTGTCATGCACACCAACGACTGCTCAGAGTATTACTACTACTGATACTACTGGCATTGACAACTACTCAACATGGAGTCTGGAACAATGATGGGTTCCTCTTGTGAAGCCCATTTGTATATACCAATTCCCCTTAACGCTGCCAATACGCCATTACACGGAAGATGTAAGTTAGAAACACGTTCAGTAAGTGCTGCGGTCGTCCGGAAGACATCAATCTAATTCGTCTACATACGACAATGTGCGTTTTAGATACGTTACACATAGGTTCATAGCATGTTACTCAAAGGTTAGAAGCGCGTTATACTTAGGTTCAAAGCATGCTACACATAGGTTAAACGCACGTTACTCATAGGTTCATAGCATGCTAGTCATTGTTTCAAGGCAAGTTACAAATAGGTTCAATGCACGTTACTCATAGGTTTCAAGCACGTTAAACATAGCATCAGAGCACGCTACTCATAGGTTAAAAGGACGTTACCCATTGGTTGAAAATTAGGTTGCGGGTATGTTAAATATTACCTTGACGTGTTTCGACTTACTAGTAACCTACAAGTAACGTTTGTCCGTCGTGTGTAAATGATCACGGAGCGTGCCAGAAACATATGACAACGCATGCAGAACGTGTTCGCCATACGCCGAGTACGTCGTAAAATTTTCAGCATGCTTGAAATTTCACGACGTATTACACGTACCACGTAATATGACAGCGTACTTCATTGTTTTCCAGCCTACTCTTAACGTATACACAACTTACCTATACCTTATTTGACGTGTGCCTAGCGTTTTAGACGCATTTTTCATAGGCCGGCATACACTGGCAAAATCGTCAAGGTGTGACTGCGATGTTGACACTTCAAATTCTCAGGCGGTTATGATTTAAATCGGCGTCGGGCAGGTTCTTAACAGGCTACGCCACAAGTTCGCCGGCGATACGTTTAGCGCGCTTTGCGTAAGTTAAACTATCGTTGGTCATAGGTTGTGAACGCCGACAACAGGCTAAGCATTCGTTGGTAAAAGTTATCAATAACACAACAAAACGTTCTGTGCCCGTTACTAATATGTTATGCATACGACCAACACGTTATGGATACGCCCAAAACTTAAAAAACCATCAAAATTTCAGCGTACACCGACGTTTTACATACATTTTTATACGTTGCCATTGCTGGTTAAAACGTCAAGGTGTGACTGGGCCCTAACAAAAAGACAGGAAGCGGAGCTGGAGGTGGCAGAGTTAAAGATGCTGCGATTCTCGTTGGGAGTGACGAGGATGGACAGGATAAGGAACGAGTATATTAGAGGGACAGCGCAGGTAGGACGGTTTGGAGACAAAGTGAGAGAGGCAAGATTGAGATGGTTTGGACATGTGCACAGGAGGGAAGCGGAGTATATCGGGAGAAGGATGTTGAAGATGGAGCCGCCAGGCAGGAGGAAAAGAGGAAGGCCAAAGAAGAGGTTCATGGATGCGGTGAGGGCGGACATGCGGGTGGTTGGAGTGTCAATGGAAGATGTGGAGGATAGAGCGAAATGGAGACGGTTGATCCGCTGTGGCGACCCCTAACGGGAGCAGCCGAAAGAAGAAGAAGAAGATATATACATCACAAACTATTCAGTCCATCCCTTCCAACATATAATTACCTTCAAGTCCATCTACTTTGGAGAGAAGCTTGCTTACAATTCTGTGCTCTATTTTTTTGCGTACACCGATTTCATGTCATGACATTTGAATCTTAACCAATGACTATTATTTGTCATTGCAGGTCCTACACTAAAGCTCAAGAGGCCAGCTGTTCTAAAGAAGAACTGTGACCGGATTAATAATTTGTACTGCGACCTCACACCAACCAGTTCCTCCTAATGCCTGGCCTTTATCTTCAAACAGGATGAAATCTGAAATTAAAACAAAGCCATTAGTCATCTGTAATCTGGGATTCAATAAAGGTTATTTTGTTTTTGTACGGGTTTGTCAGGTGAACTTTCCTGCTGTTGATGAGGATGCTTGTACTATTATCCCTCATGATTTTGTTATTTACCAAACTTGAAGTCTGTGGACTTCGTCATGCAATTCTGTGCGAAGGCCGTGAAAAATGAAAACCAAACACGAGTTTAATTTCCGCCGTTTGATTCGAATACCTTGAGCATTCTGCACAATCCTTTAAGGTTGAAGCCTCCAATGTGAAAGTTGTATAATCTTCCGTACAGCGAATTAGACGATTGAACCCCATCGCATGCCTTCATCCGAGGAAGATCTTGAGCCGCAATTCAACTTCGGCCTGGTTGGAATTGCCCATGCACCCAAGTGTAAAATTCACTTTGGACTTTAATTTTTGTACATGTGACATTAAGCTGTGTACAATTCATTTGTAAAATATATATATATATATATCTAGTGAATTGTTTATGTTCTGTATGTAATAAATCTGATTTGCACGTGGGTATTGCAAGAGGTGTCCATCTTTGTTTCAGCAACACGTTACAGTCTCACACATTCACAGCGCATGGCATGGTGACTTAAAGTTTGTTTTTTTTTGCAGGATCTAAGGCTCGTAGTGGAGCTGCCACACACACACACACATCTCACATGGATTACAAACGAATGCACAAGACAACACAGGACTGTTCGGCGAGACAAACACAGCCACCGAGCTTGGAAGAAGTGCCGTCAGTTCCTGGAGCACTCTGGGTACCAGTGACGTCACAACAATAGCACAACACCTTTCTCACCACACTCAGCGGGGCATTTCCTGAGGAGGACTTTCCTCCTCCCCATGGATGCCAACCTATGGGAAGAAACTTGGTTTCAAATGTTTTATGCTAATTTGCATATCAACAAAGCAATCATGTTTTGTCCCAAATTAGGGAAAGAGGAATAGGAGGCCTCACTTGGACCTTGGCTGTGGCCAAACCGAGGAAAAAAAATCTGATCAAGCACAACATCAATAGATGAGCGTCAGCAGTGGAGGTAAACATTTCCATGTACAGCTGGTTAAATATTAAGGGCAATGAGTTAATGTGCATCTCATGTTTCACCACAGACTGAGATAAACCCAAGTGCTGTGTACATGACCCAGACAGAGGTCTTGTTCACACTGAACAGTGCGGTCTTGACCACTTGAGCGTTTGGCATTTTCCGATAAAACCTGAGTTTTACATTATTTAACCGAGGGGTGGAGATGGTGAATGTCGAGAAATAAATGAGAGATCTAACCACATAATGTACTCTCACCACACCACATTGCCAGGAAGGAAAACAATCTCTGAGTTCAATGTTATCGTCACAAGACCAGCTCAGTCTGAACTCAAAAGCACATCGTCATGATCATGGTTGTTCTTTGGAGCCAATGATGGCCATTCACATGAAACATGCAAACAATGTAGGAATGCAAGTTCGTTTATAACATGAGTTTCTGCCAAGACAACAACCGCACGCACGTGCGCACGCGCACGCACGCACGCACACACACACACACACACACACACACACACACACACACACACACACACACACACACACACACACACACACACACACGTGCACGCACACGCACACGCGCACACGCGCACACAAACACACATGTACACAAACACACACGTACACAAACACACGCACACGTACACAAACACACACACACGTACACACACACACACACGTACACACACGTACACACACACACACACACACACACACACACACACACACACACACACACACACACACGCACACACACGTCAATAAACTGGAACCTAGTGTCAATGGCTCCCCAAGGAGACCAAACCACTTGCTCCCTACAGTTTCAGCATGAATTTGGAATTCGTAACTTACCTCCTCCTATCCGTGAAAATAGAAGAGGGATTGGTGAGGATGTTTAACATTGACCAACACACTCAGTGTTGGCAGACAGGTCCTCCGGCTTAACATCCATCGAACTGATTGTGCACACATCAATGTGGTCTTGCATGTAAAACACCACAATACCAACGTACGTACAATGGTCAAGATTCCAACCCAGGCCAAACAGCTCAAAAGGGAGTGCACATAACTCTGGGCTATCCTGCCAATCCTGGAGTACGTACATGCCTGTGAAACAGGATCCACAATACCTCAACATCAAACGAGTCACCACCGGTATTGTATTTGGCCTTGTAAACCCCCCACAATCAACCCCCCCCCCCAAAAAAAAAACAATTGTCTGTGAAGTTTAAATGAATGGTCACAAACTTCAGAATAAACAGTTCTTCTTCTTCTTCTTCTTTAAAGGTCCCAATTATTCCCAGGTTATTGTGGGGTTGGCTGGGGTGAGTTTTTGTGCCGAGTCTTTCATGAACCGGCTGGCCAGGATTGATGCTCAATCAAATATCTCGGGCAGGAATCTGTAATTTGGCCATGGTGCCGGTGATGGCTCGCCTACTCTTCGAGAAGGACACCATGACATCTTAAACGTTCACCAACGTCGGCAGATGCAACGACAAGTTCAACGTCCATCCAGAGGGAGGGCACACACTTTGCCTCGCCTTGCCCGTGAAACACCGGGATGACAGTTTACAGCTCGGTCGGGATTCAAACCTCGGCTGAACAGCGTAGAGGCGAGTGCACACACCTCCAGCCCACCCTGCCAGCCCTCAGGATAAACATTTAAAAAGCAAAATTGCAGTCTTATTTCGTTTAAACAAAAATCAAAACAAGCCACCAAGGATGACGATGCAAACATTTATTTGCATAACCTATTTTTTTGTAACATTGTATGACCACAGCTTGTCTTATATACCATGTGCAGTAAATAATTAAAAAAGAACCCTAAAAAAAAGTTCACAATTCACCATAGGACACGCTGAACGCTGCCTTCCCATATGGCCTGCAAACCCAATACTCACACAAGAAGACGTCATGGAATGGTACGGTGTGGTGGTCTTTTGTCAAACAAATGCGATTTTACCAAACGTTTTCAGAGTAACCGTGGTGTATGGTATAGTCCGATAGAGGTAGCTCGATTCCGCGCCAAAACTCCCGTTCATATTATTAAAACAATATAATTAAACAAATAAATCGCAAGCACGAAGGCACTTTTTCCATCATGGCCGACCCACCCGGTCGGGTGCCTGCGGTCCCCGAAAACAAAACAAAACAAAACACAAATTCAAGTTGAAATACAAAACTTAGACACGTTGCGAAACCAAAAGGAGGTTTTCTGCATTGGGGACATTTCTCTCGTCTTTTCTCATTCTGCTCAAGAAGAGAAAAATGTGACATTTTGTGATTGTTAAGGCCTACACAATTCAATGCCCGCCTTTCCACCATCGACGCGTCTTTCACAAAACTCTATATCCTCCCCCAAGGCCGGTTGCATGCAAACCAAGCCCATGCTGTGCTGAACACGGTGAGGATGGCGGGGACATTGGGGATTTGAAGGCTGGGGGGCGGGGGGGCGGTGAGAACAGGCAGTATTAGACTTGATGCACGTAACATCCGTACACCACACATGCAAATGTTCCATCACCGAGAGTTCATTTGGCAAGGTCAAGTCATTCATTGCATCCGTTGCAGTAAACACAAAGCAAAACGAAAAAAAAAAACAACTTTCACCACCAAATCTGCCTGGATTTGGGGAACCGTTCGGCAGAGCTGTGCAAATGTTGGACAAACTGATAAATTAACGGTGGGATTGCGACGTCTCTGCCTTCCCACGCGATTACAAGTACCCACAAGGTACGACACGGACCGTTTCGACCAATTCAATTCTGTAAGAATTCATCAAGGCTTGGATTCTTGGTATTTATAAAATAAAAAAGGATGCCGTCGTTACGTTCTGGTCACGTGACGCCGCGGATGGATGCGAATGCACATCCCAGCAGTAACGGAAACTACCAACCTACTTCCACCAACCGTGCTGCACAGTTTAAAAATAAAAAATAAAAACCTACACAAACTTCCATGCCAGTACAGTTGGGAGATTACCATGTGCAGCGCTCAGTTACGATACTGCAATGCTGAAAGTGCACGACTTGATGCCACAGTCTTAAATACACCACTTGGTTCCATAGTCTTGGATACGTGCAGTTTGACATCAAACGCAAGTTTCATGAACAAGACGTCTGAACGTTACAAAATAAAAATGTCACAAATTAAATCTTCGAGAAGTTCGGCATCCACACCAGTTTGGGTGAGGATGAGGCCAGAAGTAATTTCGAGGCTTCGGCTCAATCAATACGAGGCTGCAGACTCGGTGCCTTTGGCCTGCAGCGATGCTTATTGTGGCCAGGGACTGATTCGGCAGCGCCGACGCTCTGTCAAGAGTGTGGTACATTTGACTGATTGATGCTTCTTCAGCAGTTTGATCGACTGCATTGCCTATCATGGGAAGCACTATCTCGATAAAGCCGAGTAAAGCGAGTTGCAGGAGGTGCCCGTGTGACTGCTAGCCTGCGCTGGCGAATATTGTCCAGTACCGAGCTCTTCCATGTTGATTTTGAAGATGGGCGTCAACCGAACGATCATGTCTGCTGCATCTCGCCGACCTAGGTCTCGAAGCTCGTTGACAAGAACTCCGATCGTCTTGGGGGCATCCACAGCATGTCCTTCCATTTTCCCCCATTGGATTATTGTACCGTCAGTGGGGCTGCATGTCTGCATCCTATTGGTTGTTTCCAAGCCAGGGAGCAGGTCACAAAGACCTAAACGCATGGCTAAGAGACACCAGTCTTTGCCTGTGGCATCGGGAGGGTCGAGAAGACGTGCAAGACGGCGGCGCGCGTGCAAACTCAGCTCGGAAATGTGCAAGTCGAGACCAAAAATGCCATGACCATACAGCTTCGGACAACCAAAGCAGAGCACACTGGCAAAATCCTCATGGTACTCCCCGAGCGTGTTGCTGAGTCGGCCATCGTTCTGTAATCGGGCACGCTGGAAGTCCCGCGGTTGGTAGACCATCAGCGGTTCAACCTGCTCCTTTAGCTGCTGTGGGCTCAAGTA
>NC_140971.1:16338252-16363252 GCF_056783735.1 Eptatretus burgeri
GAAGGCCATGGTTTCCATTTTGCAGGAGGTGCCCATAGATAGATTTGGCAGTTCATATCTACAAGCTTGTAGATGGAATACTCAAGTTTGAAAGCATCATTTCCTCAACTCAAGATATGAATCAGATGGACAACCAGCTAGAAAGTATAAAGGCAATGAAGAAAAAAAAAAATCAACATAATGGATGTCTTGTTTAGCCTGGTGTTGGCTTTGTGCCTTGGGATCCTAGGGTCCTGAGTTCAAGCCCTGTTGGCCGCTGAATCAATACCAGGGGGTTGACTCGGCCTGTCATCCTCCGAGGTCGGCGAAATGAGTACCAGTGTTATGGTAATGGGGGCACTGCATCAGCGGCATATCTGCGCCCATAACCAATGATGCAACCAGCAGCCATAAAGGCTGCACACGAAGGGAAGGGCTATTGATGGATTTATTAAATTCGGTATTGGTGCGGCACAAGCAAGACGGGCCAAATAGCCTCCTCCAGCGCATAATTTCCTTGTAATCCTTGTATAAAACCCGAACTCTAACCCAATAATAATCCATAAAAAGCGGTAATAAATGAGGAAATGATATTAGCCAACACCACCAACCCCTTTAAAACAAACAAACAAACAAACAATTAAATAAATAAATACATTTTAAAACTCATTAAATCAGGTCCACTGGAGAAACAAATGGGACTAAGCAGTGGCTGCATTAGCCATAACATAGTACCTGGATCAGTGCTGGAATGGTGACCATGGCTATGCCAGGAGGTTCTGGGCTTTGGGTTCCATCAGTGGAGTCGGTTGGAGGGTGTGGAGGAGATACATCACGGGCACACACACCCATTGCTTCAAGGAGCTGAAGCAAGTCGTCCGTCTCAGCCGAGTCCGTACATAGTGCAGCCTGCAGCTCATCAGGTGCAAAGCGGCCACGATAACGAGATAGGCCATGCAGCCCGTCCGCCGAGAGGAGGCGTCCCAGGACACAAGAGCCGAACCACCGAGGGTCCATCAGTACAAGGTCCTGCACAGTATCGCTCTGGAACACGTGCACCTGTGGAATGCATGCACACCAAACAGTACATAACTTAAAGAAGAATACGTGGATTAGGAGTTTGAAGAAAATTATGACGAAGTAGATATGTGGCACGAAACACGTGAAGAAAATCAAAACAACGACAATCATTCGAGTTCGAAGAATGCTGCAAAAATTCCGATTGGTCAAAAATGCATCAAGTAATGGGATCAATCCTTGCATTAAACCTTAACACTTATCTGTTCTCCAACTTGGATCATCAGTCTGCCCTAAACACGATGCCTCTTCTATTTTTCTACATCTTGCTTAATCTCAAAGATGAGGCCAGGGCCATTTCCCTGAACATCTTCCAAGCAGATGTTGCTCTCGAGCAAGAAGCAGTTGCTTTACAAATTATTCTCTCTCGTGCGCTCGACCAATAGAGGTTGGCATTACTCAAGGCAGCATTATAAGTAACCTCTCATCACTTGAAAAACCATTGCATCACTTTGCAGATGACTGCACTCTATGCGGGAAAATTCCTCACCCATTTGCCAGTTACACTGCGACAGCATACCTCCATGCTAATCTGGAGATCAGCAGCTGATCATCTGCTTCAAACATGTCTTTTAGTGCAAGAAAGAGCCATATTCTCACTTTGTACCTTCATAAGGATCAGCAGGTAAATCCTTCAATTTATATACGGTGTGTGGTTAACCTCTGGGAGAGAGTCTCTGGAGGTCATTGGCCTCACTTTCAGCAATAATCCGTTTTTGGCAGTTCATATCTCAAAGTTTGCTTCCAAAGGCCTTCATCTGACATATCATGGAAATGACTCACCCATGGAATTGTGATGCTGGTCCACATGTTGCGACCTCCCCTCTCACCACCACCCCCACAATCACAGCCTTATTTGAGGACATGGAATCCTTTGCCCCACTCCATCTGCTGATCCATTTCCCCTCAATGTTCCAATCTTCCATGAGTCTCTTAATGGACCACTAAATGGTCAAAATTCATGCTTGTGTGGGTAGAACTGGATCTTGTGAAGTATTTTGAAGTTTTGGGAATAATTTGTTGATTTAATGGATAAGGGTGATGGACTGTTGTGCTTCTGGGTATTCAAATTCAGCTGAACAAGCTTACAGACTTACAGGGTTTATACTTTAGCCAGAAAGAACAGACTGAAATATAGAATGGATAAATTGATGATTATTCAATACCAAATGAATATTTTATCATTCTATTGCACACTTCTCATTTCGTTGGAGAGGAAATTTTGTCAAATGATGAGTAGAGTTAGTCACCGATTTGAGAATACTCACTCAGATATTTAGAAAAACCACCCATCGAACCATGGTATCACCATTGAAACTTGAAGAACTCATGCCAAGTGGCTTTATGAAGCAATCCACAAAACAGTTGCAGAAACGTAAAAAAAAAATGAAGTGTTTAATTGTTATTTGTATTTATCTCTGCTAAAGTGACAGGTCGTATGATGGAAGAACAAAAAAAAAAAGGAAAATGAGTAAAATAAAATTTCACATTTCAGCGGGCCAGACATCGCCTGTTGCACCGCAGAACAACACGTGGCCAATGCAGGCGAGTCGCCCTGAACTTTGTTCGAGTTAATCGATATGCAGTATTCATTGACAGTGCAAATATTGTTGAGTGCTAACCAAGTGGCTTAAGCACTCAAGGAAGCACTCCAATGAAACGGTTGATAAGGAATGGCTGGCTTGGCAAGCAATGATCCGTCATAGTAAACACCGACCAGACACGCCCAAACAATGTCCGAATTAGATAAATTAACACTTTTTTAGTCGTCACAACTGCTGCTAAGTTCCAGCCTTGTGTTTAAATTTTGTAATTCTCCTTAGTTAAAGAGATTCTCGAGGTTATAGCATGTGTGGAAATTAAATAAAGACACAAACGCTGGTGTCTTCAGGTGCTTCTAAGCATGGCAATGTACCCAGCAATTCATAGCAATGATGAACAAGCATTCGATAATATGAAAGAGGAAAATGGAAGAAAAAAAACTATGATTAAGAAATCATTGCAGCCAAGTCAAAACATGGTTGAGCAGGCCAAAAAAACATGGCAGCTTCAGACCCCATCGAGGTTACCCAGGAAATGCCTTAAAACTCCAGAGAGTGAGGTGGCCAAGCATCACTTGATAAAGGATATATTTAAATAAGGCCGTTAATTATCTTCAAAAGGGGTGTTTTAATTAACCAAAACACACAATTTTCACTCTTGCACTGCCTTGGAGTTTTCTTAGTATGCCTTTTTCAGTTTGAGGTTACTAGGTTTCATGGTTTTGAAGTTACGAAGAAGACACATTGACCATTTATTATTACAGGGTGGGGCATTTATATCCGATGGTTTTATTATCCTTATAAGTTTTTTGTTTCTAAACCAAATAAAATAAAATTTCTATACTACATAGGCACATACTTCAAGTTTTTAAAATCATTTTTGATTCTTTATTTCTGAAAAATTACATCAGACAAATGGGCCCCTTTCGAATTTGTGCATTCACGACAGCGGATCATATTGTTCATTACCGCAAGCAATGTCTTGATCAAAAGAGCGGATGGTTGCAGTGATGTTTGCCTTCAATTCATCGATCGAGGTTGGATGTTTGTTACAAACTTTGCCCTTCAGAAATCCCCAGAGGAAGAAATCTGGTGGAGTTAAATCTGCCAAATCAAAGTGTGCCTCATCTGTCATGATGACCTTGTTTGTGAAATTGGCATGCTCATTGCATTAAAAAAAAAGAAACAAAATGCTCATTGCATTAAAAAAAGAAAAAAATGCTCATTGCGTTTAAAGTGCTCCATCATTAACTTTTAAGTATTATCTGTAAAACAAAGAAAACAATAATTAGTTATGCCAAGACTGCTTCTGGTTAGAAAGATTACAAATGTGTCAGATATAAATGGTGCACCTTTATATGTATATATATATATATATATATATATATATATATATATATATATATATATATATATATATATATATATATATATATATATATATATATATAATATTTATTGAGAAGTGTCCGTATGTGTGTTATCCCACACATACAAGGCAAAAATCGAGGTTAAGCAATTGGTTTACATCCGTATGTCCACAAACGTCAATTTATTACAGAGGAATAACTTTATTTCAATTGAATGTTATATTTTGAACATGAATAGGAACACAAACCTGTAGCTTAGTAGTACTTCAGCTCTGAATTAGTCCCGATCGCATATGCGCAGAAGGGAGTGAGATTTTTTTTCTGACAGTCAAATAGTCAAACAAAATTGAAAATCATTCTAAACAGGAAATGTACCGTTTTTAAGGACATCATAAAGGACACAAACAATAGGCACAAAGAACTAATGTCACGTGTTAAATAAGGTGGTGAAATAACCACTTGCATCAACAGCGGTAAACTTCCGGAATTAATATTTTTATACAACCTTTACAATCTTTATTTTATTTAAATTGAATTATGCACTTGAACACTGCAGAAGACAAAACACCTTCTTAATGCTTCCAAAACCCTCCAGTTCTGTAGTACTTGGACATGTTATATATGGTGATATATAAGACTGCGTCAACGACGTGACACAAAATAAGAAGAACGGCGCTAAAGTTTTGGAATTTTATTTAAATAAGACCTTTAAAAATCATTATTTTATTCAAACTGAATTATATACTTGAACACTGCATGGGAGGAAGGTGTTCTATGAACTCTCTAGTTTGGGGTTGTAAACCCATCTGAAAAGACAGGGTCTTTGCGAGCTACTTCAACAAAATAAAAGAACATGTATTTCTTATATAAAAGTGGATCAAATACAATCGTTTCTCCGATCACATCACGCACATAAGTGCATGATGTGAACAAGATGTTATCAATGAATATAAGTGGAGACGATTCATTAAAATACTGTCAGTAGTTTTGCACAGAAGGCCCAAAATGAGCCAGGGTGATGCTGGTATTCTCATTATCCTCGACCAAGGGAGAAGGCTATTTAAATCGGTCGGGGGTGTCAATATGAGTGCGAGGCCACGTACAGGTAAACGTCAATACTGTAGAGCACCCCCGAGAGGCCTATAACAATACAGTGCCCCGCAGGGTGACCCCAGCACAGTTTGACAGAGTAACCTAATGTAACCATTATATTTAACCACAACATAATTTTGTTTTTAAATGTGCATGACATTAAAGTTTGCCGAGTGTGTGTTTGCCCCCACCATCAAATGCTGTGAGGTATGCCGCAAGGCCTGCGTGCTCGACAAGCCTCCCCAGCCTGCCTTCGGCACAGTTTGACAAAGTCTAATTTAACCATCCCACCTTTCACTCAAATTTAGCCACAAGTCAGTTTCAGGTATTATTCTGCAATTTGGCTTCTCGTTTATATTGGCATTCTACCACGACAACAATTCAAATCGAGAGCAACATCAAAGAAGGTGACACATACACCAAAATAATTCTCAATGTCTACTTGAATAATTGTTGAGATCATAAAATTCAGAAAGCTGTTGGAAATGAGTGAAATCTTACAATTGGTCGATTGGTAAAAACATGGCTTTCTGTAGGTGAGTAACCAAGTCATGTCTGTAGACCTTTCCCAGATGACGGACAACACATGGACAAATCGGCCATGTTTTATGACAAGATATCCCATTGTGGTGCATCGAGCGCTTGGAAGAGTGGTAACATTTAAGCAGATTCTCCTTCTTTTTGGTCATTCTCCTTGATCCACAATAGAAGTCTGATGGCTTCTTGTTTGGCTTCAGTCTTGCTGACTATTTGCTTTACAGCTTGAGATTTTTGTTTATTATATATTTTTTTCCTCCCTTTAACCATCGGAATCATTTTGACTATATTCAGAGTGCAATGCTCCCGTTGGTTATCAATACTAAAATGGATACAGTATTGCTTAGTATGACAGCTTGGCAACCAATGGATGCTCTTAATGTCTCACCTCATTAAGATGTGTATTTCGTAAATACGTATATCTTAAAGGAACATTTGTTTAAAATGAGTTAGAGCATGGGCAAAAGCACGACTCTTGGCAAGTCGTGGTGGGGGATCTTTGTAAGGGCTTATATGATGCTGGTACACTCACCTCTCCCATACAGTGCAACTGCTTGGCTACGATCGCCAGTTGTTCAGCATTGGCCAGAGGGTTCATGTTGCGCATGTCGGCAGCAAAGTGTTCCCAAGACATGAGCTGCACTGAACCGCAGGCCTTCCTCCATGATGGGAGGGCAGCTAACATGCATTCACATAGTGGACTCACACATGGTTCAGCCTATAGGGGACGAAATACGAATGCACACACGCACACACCTTCAGTCTGGTAGTCCCACTCTGCCTGGTATTTATAATACAGTGCATTCACAAATAAATAATACAGTCAGGACAGCACCCATATCGATGCTTCACCACATAATATATTTGTAAATGCAAAATGTCTACTTGTCTAATAGATTCAAGAAAAGAGCGAAAGCCAACAACAAAATCTCTCTGAAGCCACATATGGTCAATGGCGTAGTCTTATGGATACCATATTTAGCATACGAGATCAAAACCCCTTGCATGGATTGCTAAGCCAACTATTTTATGGGGACACTTTAGTTAGCAGAAATTGTGTTCACATAATCAACTTATTGTAGAGTATTTTAGTTTTAGTTAATCAATGGAGGTGGACGAGTGTGGTGATGGAAGGGGCTGGAGAGGATTTAATGGGATTTCTTGTTTAGACGAACAATCCTTTTACGAGTTGACAATTGTATGGGGAACAAGGCTCCCCATTGACTTGACCTGTCACCCAATCCCCTCACTGTCGACAACAAATTCACATCGCATTGTTCTCCTCGATGACAGTTTGGGCCTGATGCCAGCACAAAAGCCTTCTTGCTGAAGAGCTCTAACCAAAATGAACATTCGCAGTGTTTACCTCATCAGCTGCTGCAAAATGTTTTATCCTGAGCCTGTTTTCATGGTGAGGGAAAGCTGTAAATCACATCGAATAATCCAGTAAATAGTACCAATGATGCAAAACCTCACACTTCCGCAACTCAAATGGGTCATGGGTATTACGGTCATCAACGCAGACTAGATGGTGAGGTCAACACAAGTACATCGAATGAATATACTCTTACGGTTCTGCAAAACCAGCACTCCCGCGAAGCAATAGCACACAACATATAGTGGTCCCGAGGCAGTTATTTAATTAGTATTTCTTTTAGATATCCCTTCCCTTATGTGTAGTGGGTTTATGGGACAATATGCGTTGCGTGGATTTTAGGTCGTGTTTTTCTTTCCATTCTTGACATGATTTTGCTTTGCTGTATACGACCTTTCTCCACGCAAGCATGCACACCGAAGAACAAAGCATCAGGGGCAAGTCATTTGCATACGTGCACCATTTACAATTCAAATCACATGCCATTATACAGCAGAGGATCCACCTCAGACTTCACCAGACTCGAACCCCCAATGTTGCAGTATTTCATACACCATCAAGATTCCTTTATAAAAATCACCACACCATCGGACCACAACCCAAGCTCACTTACCTTCACCATAAACAGCCACAATGATGCCTCAACCACCACAAACCACCACGCAAACAACTCACCGCTACGCTGCCGCTACAAACACCTCAACTGGTCACCTAGCATCTAACTTGGAGCGTAAGAGTGTGCAGGACTCAGTTCATTGTCATGTGAATATCACTTGCACCCCGCTCAATTACGGCCCTCAATGGGTGTCCGGCACGTGTTCGTGGTTGGAGAGCGCAGCCAAATACCCCGGTGCCATGTTAATCTCGGAGATAGATCGCGTGGCAGAGCGACTAAGGCCATTTCCACTGCCGAATCTTCACATGGGCAGAGCTAATGCCAATGTAATCGTCCATACACCAATGAGGGCGCTGGAAAACACTCATCGCTCCACATGATCCACTCCAAGGCACAGCCCCCACCCAGGGATTATAAAGGAACGCTCAGTTCTCTGGCTGTGCGTTCTGGTCACTCTCAGTTCTCTGGCTGCATGTTCTTGGTGTTACAGTACAGTGCACAACGGAGCTTGACGGAGCAAGCAGATTTGAGCGGAATGGTGGCCACGGAGCAGAATGCGGAACAAGCGGGAAAGCCAGATGCCAGAACAGGTGCAGTTTAGACAACCTTAGCATTTACACGTACAGACCTCTTTACATTTAATTTTAGGACAACCTTCTCACATGTTCTTTGCTTTATTTCCACCACCCACTCTCTCCCCCCCCCTCCCACCTTGATGCACATCTTTGCATGTTTCTCTCCACACTACACCTACATATAACTGCACCTCCCCCGACTACGCACCACAGACATCCTCAGTTTACCTTCCCCCTCCTTAGCGACTGGGTTTGAGTTGGTCCATCAACCTCGCTTTGTAACAAAGAGATCAAAACCTCTCTGTCGAATGATTCTGATGGCGCCTGTTTTGTGAGCATAATTAAGATTGTACAAGTTTTAGGATCAGGGTAACTCTGCACTGTCTCTCTTGAATTTGTAAATAATTGTTTTTCTTTTGCTGCACCTCACCAATCCCTGCTTTCCCTGCTGTATGTATCTTTTGTATTAATCCCATTGCTTACTGTACACATACCTTTCCCCATTCTTGCTGTAAATAAATGATTTCTTATTGTAATGGACCCAGTTTGACGTGTATTTTCCTCCATTGGTCTCGCATAGTCCACAAATAGTATTAGCCGAGAAGTTATACCCCACTGATTGGCTCTACTTATTAGCTGGTGCGTACTTGGCTGCACCTGATCAGGTAAGATAAGACAAGTCTGCATCTAGGGCATGAGCCCTCCTTGATATAGTCATCTAAAGCTTAGGTACCCACATGAAGTAGAGACACCCTGCCAGGATTGGTAGTACTAATCGGCATCCGTGGTTGCTTACAAACCAACCGAAACACGGAGTTATCCATGCTCGTTAGCCTCAGGACCGGGTGTTCAGGAGGAACTCGAGATTGCTTACCAACTCACCAAAGCACGGAGTTATCCATGCTCGGTGGCCTCAGGACCGGGTGTTCAGGAAGAACTCGAGATTGCTTTCAAACCCACCGAAACACGGGGTTATCCGTGCTCGGTTGCCTCAGGACGAACTCGAGATTGCTGACCAACCCAGCGGAGGGTGGAGTTATCCGTGCTTGGTGGCCTCAGGACCGGGTGTTCAGGAGGATCTTGAGATTGCTTACCAAACCACCGAAGCACGGAGTTATCCATACTCGATGGCCTCAGGACCGGGTGTTCAGGAGGAACTCGAGCGCTTCCCCTCGTGGCAAACCTTGAACTCAAGGCCATAACAATACATTGCGAATTCTTCAGACAAGAATTCCGTGGAGAAATCCTGAGAAGCTGTTTGATCAAAGGACGACAAGGGTGGTTCACTTTGGACTTTCAACACGGTGACCCAAACATTTTCTCATTAAAGGAAAGTTAATGGATGTGCATTAATTTTGAGGGAGTTTCTCTTAATAGCGAGACTCCGTTCAACGTCACGTGGATAGCCCAAACGTGAGCGCCGTCATTTGGATAAATGAGGGATTTTGACAAACGAGGCAATAAAATAATGATGTCCTACACTGGCTCAGTACATTTCCTGAAGAACACCACACAAGAGGCATCCTCCAATGGAGCATGTACAGTATCTGTCCAAAGATGGAGAACACATTGAAAAGCAATGCAAGTAGAATTTTTGTAACAAACATAGAAGCTTAATTATGAGTACTCAGAAAAGACGAGGCCAAATTTGAAACTTCTTCCTATTTCAATGACAAAGTAAACCAAGCAGAACGAGAACAGCACTGGGTAGAGTGCATACCTCTGCCAGGCTGAACAGTTTATGTTTTGTACCCATGTTTTGTAGCCGGATCTGGATCTGGACCTGATCCAAAATCTAATTGGCTTGTTCTTGTCACTGAACCAACTCGTCCACTTAGTTTGTCATAACCCCTCCACAAATTTTTGAGATATTATGCTTTTTATAGTTTTGGCTCTATCTCTCAATGGTGAAGATTCACTTAAAAATTGCCAGTATCCAGATCTTCACCAAAATGTGAACAATTCATCCTTGTCACACACCCAACCTGTCAAAGCCTGGTGTTGGCTTTATGGTTAAGGTGGTTGGCGAAAGATCTCAAGGTCTTGAGTTCAAGCCCCCGTCCTACTGTTGAATTAACACCAGGTGGGTTGACTCAGCCTGTCATCCTTCCGAGGTTCGCAAAATGAGTACCAGCTTACTGGTACACAGGGGACAGCACAGCCATGCCTCCAGAAAATGATGCAGCCAAGCAGCCATAGGCTGCGTACAAATAAATAAATAACCCAACTTGTCTACCAAATGCCATCTGAATCTGTCCATAACTTTTTGAGATAACCTCCTCACAGACAGTCAAACAAACAAACACACAAACAGACAAAGATGAAAACATAACCTCCATCAACCTTCGGTGGCAGAGGTAATAAGGTGAAGAACATTTATTGAGAACATTGAAGGTGAAGGTGAAGAACATTTAAGAACATTGAGAAAGCCCCCCCCCCCCCCAAGGGTGATCTCTTGTAGTCCTTACTGCGATACTCTTCGTGCGGAGTTCCAGCAGGTGACTCCTCAACAACTTCATATCTTTAGATTGGGCTGCAGTGGCGTCGAGCACGAAGATTCGATCGGAAATGTTAAGGTCGGTGCCAAACCTGCAATGGCAAGTGCAGTTCAATGAGTGAAAGGGGCGCAATGGATCTGAGCACTGCACGGTTTAACTTTATTCAGACTACAGAACAGTCTATTCAACATTTCCACAAAAATAAAAGACTTCAACACATAAAAAGGGGAATCGTCCATTGCAATCGAAGATATCCATTTATATGTTCAAATAAATATTTGAGGAAATGTTAGTAGGTTTTGGTTCTCAGACCCATTCAACTGAGCTGTTTCCTCTGTTGAAATTAACCATTTTGAGGCAAAGGGCTTACTTAATCGTGTGAGTACTGCACCCAAACCCTGTGAAAAAAAGAGAAGCCAACGATTCCTTTAAAATGCCAATAAAGCTGAAGCCAAGAGCAAACAAAACAGACATTTTTTTCAGCAGATAGCCCTACAATTCACAATTATGACATCATAGAATGAAGAACTCGTCTTGCCGGTGAAGGTGAGTGTTCCTCTTTTGCTCGGCCGAAAGGGAACCACAATTAAGACCATTCCCCTTTCAATAGTAACCATGATTCTTTGTCTCTCATTGTGTTTTTTGTTAAATTTAAAAAGAAAAAGTAATGAGATTTTGCATTCGCTCACCTGTGCTTCACCTTGCGCAGTAGCTGTGCACCAGGCATGTACACAAACTCACCGCTGTGGCCTCGTGGACAGTTCACGAGGTCAGCATGGGTCGCCACCAGAACCACTTTCAGGGGCTCCTTGGGCTGGCTGGCATATGCTGGGGAAGATTTGCGATGACAAATGATAAATTACAAACATTTCAGGGAACTCATCTTGGTCAGGTCTTACTCCGTGAAGTTTAATTTTATGTACGATCACAATGATTCGAATCATTGAAATTGTACAACTGGATTACACATTGGTAATATTCATCATCAAATACATTCATGATTCAAAAATAAGAAATAACTCCAGGAATTCTCTCGCAATAACTGCAAATAATTTTCTGAAAGAGAAACTGAATGCACCAATTGTCACCAATGCAGAAACAATAACTCGGGTGGGTTATTGCATCAAGTAGGAGAGACCCATGTAATTTGGGCCACCAGCCAGCATTGTTGGAAGCCGATTGTTCTTGTCGAGTTTTTTGATGATGGTGATCATCGTCATAATTATTACTAGAAGCACCCGCTCCCTACGGGAGCCGCCGGAGGATCATGTTATTACCTTTACGATTATTAATAGCAGACTACCCACCCTCCAGGTGATCTTGTTCCATGCGTGCAACACGGTCTTCCGACACATCCCTTTCCTTGGGTGGTCGGTGTATGGGCAACAGACTGCTGCCTCAATCACTCCCGAAAATAAAATTAACCCGGGGAACGTATATGAAGTGAAAACATGCGTACTGCTGACGTGCATATACAATACATTGTTATATTGCTCAGATAACTCCAATTTCATCCACCCTCCCCCTAAATCCAAACTCATGCCTGGTGTTGCCTCAATCGCTCAACAAAGCTGATTGGCCTAAATGATTGGAGGCCATCTTGGGATTTATGAGCACTTTCAAAGAAATTTCAAACACAGCATCATTTTCTCCCTCACTGCTAAAGCACGTCAATAGGAAACATCAGATTCAGCACCAATGGGCTGCGTCGCTTCAAGTTTGGAAGGAGGAGAAATATCTGTAAAAATGTAATGCTCGGCACGGGCCAATCAAAATTGACAGTTTTTCCAACAACAGGAAATCCATGGATTTTGAAGGAGAAAACTGGTATGATCTGGTTATAGGCAAAGAAAAAAAGATTTGAACACTTGTGACCATATTCCGTGAATGTTTCCTTCGAATCCAATACAGCATCAACAGCAATCAAGGCATTAAAAACGATTTCAACACAAAAACACCTTCATATAGGTTTGAGGGCTTCCCCGATTTCAAATTTGAAATTTGATTTCCCGCATTTGAAAGCGTCTCATGGTTCGTTCAACGACCAGTGTTACAGCTGGGAAGCTTTGATTGTTGCTGAGAACTCTTGTTGCATTTATAATCACCGACCTATAATTGACACTCTGTGTGGGTAAGTAATATGGACCAGCCCCAACTGAAAATTGGATCAACTTAATTTGTGATCGAAAAACAGGATAAGGCCAACATTAGACCCCCCCCCCCCCCCCCGGTGACCAAAATGTAATCAAATTCAATGATTCTGCTCAATTTGTAGGCTATTGTACAAGAGTATGCCTGGAGTTGGCTTAATGGTTAGGGTGATGGGCTTGGGATCCTCGGATCCTGAGATCAAATCCCACAGGGCTGTTGAATTAATACCAGAAGGGGTTGACTCTGCCTGTCATCCTTCCGAGGTCGGAAAAATGAGTGCCAGTTTGCTGGTATCCAGTGTCGGAGTGGCGACCCATCCAGGACTGTGCCCAATAGCCAAAGAGACTGCTTAAGCAGCACCAACGCTCTGCACAGAGTATGGTCCCAATGGATAGATGATACATGGGTGATGATGGGTAAAAAATAAAAAATAAAAATTAAAAAATGGAAAAAATAATGAATGACGATTTTACTACATGAAAGGTCCCAATATTTTGTGAATTTGCTGGTGGTCCATGTCACACAAATCTTGGCCCATATCAGACCGCACTAATGAGGGTCCACATCATGGCCCACAGTAATGATATTACACATGTGTGCCAGCCACATCTCAAGCTACCACCACAAGCACTGCTTCAGATGTTGCGCTCTAAGACGCAAGAGTACTTCAGCACTACGCAAGCACTACTTCAAAACAGCATCGGACGAATCAGAAGAAAAACTTGTTTTTCTTGCATTAATGATTATACTTTGACATGTAGTCATCCCCCTTTTGGCCGTTAATCTATCATGATAGGATTGTGGTGGTTCCACTGTGGTGCCATTTCGTCTAGCAACCGAAAAATTTCACAAGATTTGAATTGCACATTGCTCCAAGTTACATGGATCCCCCCCCCCCCCACCAATGCAAGAACCACGAAGAAGCTGATGAAGCAAAGGCTTTTGTCAACAGGCTGAGGCCATAGAACAGAACACTAGAATTAACCACATAATGGTAAAAAATCTGAGATAAGCAAGGGAAGTTATCTACATGATGGGAGCATCTGCTAAATACCAAAGGTGGATTATACAAGTTGAATTGCAGAATTGCATCACAGAGGCACGCATTATAACCAGAGCGCATTTGAGTTACCAAATGGTTCCTCAACAGGCCGCAGAGCCTTGAGGAAATTGAGCCAGAAAATTAGATGAGTCAGCTGAATCTCGAACGTGGCCTCCAAACTGAACAGTACAATGTGGATGGCCGTCGTGTCATCAGCAAGAAAAAGGTCATAAGAACAGAAATAGACTGGGTTGCCAGAGAACTCCCAAATACTGAACTCGCCAGCACCTAAAGAGAAATAAAGCATCAATCGATTCGTACATCCTGCAGTGGAAGGAGACAATAAAATGGGAAAGTAACAATTTGGATAAAAATAATTAATATATATATACACATTATACAGAGAAAAAGAAAGCTCAAGAAAGTACAGAACATTTAAGAATAAGAAGACAAAACAATGGTGCTTAGCATATCAATGAAGCAGGAGAGCATTTTTGTGGCTTTTAGTTCTCAGCTGCTTCTGTGTCTTGCTCCAACACATTAACCTTCTCTTCATCTTTACAGAAACCCACACCTGGTCAAATCACCTTGTACAAGTCCACACTTGATGCTCGCACATCCATTCCTTCATACCACTTTTCTCTCGCGTATGGGAACTTCTTCCCAAGTCTGCTGTCAAATGCTCTTCCCTTCAGTACCTCAATTATGCTGCCCGGCACCACCACATGCTCTCTCTCCCATTTCTACCTCTGAGCTATACTACACCTGCTGAGGACCTATCCCCCTTTCACCTGTGCCAACTCTCCTCATGTTGTGATGTATTCGTACATTTGTGTCCTCCCAATGCCCCACTTTGCATATGTAGAGCCTTTACCTCCTCTTGTTCTGCTCTTCCATGAGCCTCATTGCCTGTGTAAAATTGGATTTTCCATCGACAGGAAAAGAGTAATTGATTATGGGAAATAAATAAAAAGCAATAATAAAGAATCAACATTTATTTATTTATTTCTACATTCACAAAAGTTGCTCAGCAGAGTGATTAAAAAAAAAATTAAAATACAGCACATTCCCACCAATCAACTATGAGTAATTAATGGTTCCTAGTAATCCCACCGACTTGTGGGGTTGGCACAGGAGGAAGTTTGGCCCAAGTCTTTCAAGAACTGGTTGACCAGGCATGACATTCGACTGGAGATGATTAGGGCAAGAATTTTGAATTTGACCAAGGTGATGGCGTTAACTTTACTATTCATGAAAGAGATTGTGGGATTTTAATGTGCACCAACTCATGCCAGCAGACAGGACACCAAGTTTAATGCCCATAACTGTGAAATACCAATTCGACAGTTTGCAATCGGACAAAGAATTAAACCCAGGCTAGACGGCTCACGATAAATGCACTACCTCCCCACCATCCTGTCGGACAATATTCCCACCATTCCAGTACAATACTGCAGTGAAGTCTACAGCGCACCATCACAAAGCCCCACGCTTTCCACCTGAAGCAATGTTGAAAGATGGCAAACAGCTCCACCAGGAATGACCCAATATCAAATTTGGAGTTAAATTTCTTTTTTTCCCTTTTACCCGTTGTGACCCCAAGTCCCCACTCCCGTGACCCTAAGTTCATGCTTCCCCCAATGTTGATTGCATATACAAGGTTTCATTTAAAAATGTGCCCGTATTTGCATTTTTTGGAATTTGACCCTTTGTCGCTGCCCCAAGGGAGCGCAGCCAAATATGATACTATTCTTGCACCTCCACACAATGTGGTGATCCTAACCACCAAGTTTGGTGAATTTCTGTCCAACTGTTGAGGAGATAGTGTGACGGATGGACAGACTGACATACAAACAGACAGATGGAACAGATTCCAATATTCCCCCCATTTTTTTTTAAACAGCGTGGGGATGATAATGTATGCATCAATGAAATTCACCAATTGTAGATATGCAATACTGTTCAAATTTTCTCTGATATATGCAACCGATCTTCTGCGCTGCAAAGAGACTTTTACCTGGATGCAACACAGTCATGCTGATCACTTGTTGCTAACTTCAATATTCTTCGGCAATTAATTCTCAGCATCCATGTGACCCTGATCGTAAAATATAACTATGATGTTTTCAGTCATATAAAGTCTAATACCAAGGTAAAAACAAACACAAGTACTGACCGCTGACGTTTGTGTTCTGCACGTTGATGGCACGTGTGGACTGCTCATCAAAGCAGAAGGAAGTGCTCTTGGATGGCGAAACCAAAAAGTTACGGCTTCTGTTCCTCATGATCGGCTCAAACATCATTGAGCGGCTTTTTACACTGACATTCTCACAACCGGGATAAAGGTTGGTGATGCTTGATGAAACTGGGAGGGAAACGTGGTATGTTGAGGGGGTGGGTGTTGATGGAAATATGGGGAAGAGGAGAAATAGATGAGATGGAAGGAAATGGAGATCAAGGGAAGGTGTAGTTGGTATGTGCAGCAACAGGTTGCAGGATACAACAACATCAATTCAATCAATTTTATATTTTTTTTGCACTAGAAAATAACCTGTCCCACTTCTATGATGTCAACTGCGTATTTTTACTCCGCACGTGTGAAGTGAAAAGTGAGGCTGAGCAGTTGGTTCACCTTGTCTGTCTGTCTGTCTATCCACAGACGGTAGTTTATGATTGAGGAGCAACTTAATTTAAATTTAAAGTTATATTTTGAAGATAAATTGAAACATGAATCGGAAAACAAACCTCTAGTCTAACAGTACTTTGGCTCTAAATTTGTCCCGATTGCATATACGGAGATAGGAGAGATAATATTTTTTACTCTGTCTACCTGTCTGGCAATGAAACAAAATTGAAAATCATTCCAAACAGGAAACTTACTGTTTTTAAGGACGTTATAAAGGACACAAATAGGCTTGAAGAACTAATGTGACGTGTTAAATAAGGTGGTGTGAAAGACGCTGCATCAACGGTGGTAAATGTCTGAATTGTTTTTCTACAGCCTTTAAAATATTTACTTTATTTCAATTGAATAATACATTTGAACACTGTATAACACAAATCAACGTATTGGCACTTTCAAACCCCTTCTGTTTATCAGTAATTGGACAAAATATTATGGCATTTTAAATCATCTTGACCAATCAAATTTGCTCCTCGCAGACCCCACACCCACGTCCTATTTTTCTCAAGCCGGTGCGGGGTAAGGCGTTCTAGGAACTCTCTAATTTTATGACTTGTAATAAAGGCTTCCACCAGGTGGCGCTATATGATACCCATTTACAGGGAAAATTGGGGTCCTCCCCCCATCTTGAACCCCAGTGAGTAAGATATCCAAAACCTTCCCAGGAACCCTCCCCCTCTCCCACCGAGCACAACCAGCAGTTTTCAACTCATTTGATCCAGCAGTTAAGGAATGAATAGAAGTCAAACAAAATACAAACAAACAAACAAACAACAAACAGAAAGACACTTCTTGAATTATATATATATATATATATTATTATGAATGCATTTTTCATTCAGAAATAAAATATCAGTGCTTTCCAAAGAAGGGAGAGGGAATAAAAGTCGAAACGAATAAAATTTAAAACTGTAATAAGATGGAATTGTAAGAAGAGATGTAAAAACTGTAATTTAAGAGGTTGTGTGGATCCACAGTTGGGAAGCGTATCTCAAAAATGTTAGATCGCTCAAAACCAAGCTGTTAGGGTTAGCACTACGCAAGCAGTGTTAGGTTAGCACTACGCAATGGTTCAAACTTGTGAGCTTGAACCATTTTCGAAAGAAGATGAAAAGAAATGAGAGAAGACGAAGACGCAGGCAAGCCTGCTAACAGTGAGCTACAACGTTCCAAATGAGACATCATAAGAACAAAAATGAAGGTTTCATTCGCCTTCAGATTTAAGCACGAGCAGATTTGCACAATATTGTTAAGATGGAAGAAAATAGATTTGCATATTTTAGCTGCACGCAGAATATCTGAAAGACTTGGGTCCTTAGTGACACTGAGATGTGAAACCGTAGAAGTGGAGATCAGATAGTAATCCTACAGTAAACTAAGTGGGGTTGAAGCAATGCAAAGACAGATGAGGGAATGGGCCAAGGACCAGCATGTCAGTCCGGGTAACATCGAGTTTGAGAAAGCTAATGGACATCGACATATGAATTCCAGAGACAGGAAGTCAGTTTCAGAAGACAACACATTCTCAGGTTCAATAAACAGGACAGTGAAGTGAAAGTGAGAGCTGATATCGAACTTCCATAAAGCTGTGCCAAGGTGTGTGTGTGTGTGTGTGTGTGTGTGTGTGTGTGTGTGTGTGTGTGTGTGTGTGTGTGTGTGTGTGTGTGTGTGTGTGTGTGTGGGGGGGGGGGGGACAGCCCCAATAGGGGGGCGAGGGGGTGGACACTTCCACTATGAGCCAGTTTTTAAAAGTCCGTGGAAAAGAAGTTTCATCCTCATTTAAAACATATCACCTTTGAAAATAAAATTTCGGGCGTCACTTTCATACAACGACCAACTCCCTCCCTCCACCACCAACCCCAATGAAGGAAACATAAACAACAATATCAGTAACATTGTAACAGTATCTGTAGGCCTGAAAATGTAGTAAAGCCAATCAGAGACATATTTTACGCACCAATTTGTCCTTCATATGGTCAAACCATGTTTTTGGCAAAGCCCTCGATGTTTAACCAATATCCTTTTTCTTCATCTGCTACACTGTCCCATAGTATGGGGCTGGCAGCTAAGATTGCATGCTCAAGTCTTTCACGAACTGGCTGGCCAGATCTGACATCTGATTGAAGTGGACTTGAGCAGGAATTTGAGAATTTGGAATTCAGGGTGGCAACAAGAACTTTTCTACTCTTTGTTGAAAGACACCGTTGGATCTTCAACATCCACCAGCTAAAGCGAGCAGACGGGTCTTCAAGTCCATGCAAATCCGAGGGACCGTGCACTCATTGATGCAACTCCCTGCCTGTGAAGCATCAATTTGACGGTTTATAGTCAGGACGAGAATCAGATGCAGACGAGAGAGCTCAGAGGTAAGTGTGCTACCCTCTGCACTATCCTGTTCGACATTCGATGATTTACCAATATGGCAACATTTTTAAAAATATGGCAACATACCATAAATACCAGTATACAGAGACATGACAGAAGTAAATAGACACAATTATTTTTAAAGGATTTATTTATTGAACATTTGAAGTACATTTGATCCATTTTAAAACATACACTAGTCTTTGGTAGATTTTAACGCTTTTACTCTTTCACACATAGAACTAACGAGTTCCAAAATTTTCACTTGTGGGATTTCTGCCCAGGCTTCCCACAAAAGGTTGAGGAATTCTGCCCATGATGTTGGGTTCCTGGACCTTTTCCATACAGCTCGATCCAATATGGCCCAGAGGTGTTCAATGGGATTCATGTCAAGAGACTGACTTGGCCATGGAAGTTGCTTGATCCCATTTCTGTCCTGCCATTCTTTGGTCTTTTTTGCAATGTGGCATGGAGCTCCAATCTTCCATGAACAGTGTTGTTTTTGACCATCTGACCAGTGGAGAAGGCTGGGAGACGTCCATCCTCAAGGATAGAAATGTGTCGTAGAGTTGATGTTGCCAACACACTCCACAAGCTCTGACCGACCAGCGCTCCAGATTGCTCCCCACACCATCACTGAAAAACCACCGTGTTCGACAGTTGGCTGCAATCAGTTCAAAAACTAGACTGGGAAGTCTCCAGACCCATACGCGTCCACTGTCAGAAAATTAAGTAAATTGGGACTCATGAAAAAAAATAAGTTTGCCCAAACTCCAAGGTTCTAGTGGCCATCTCGTCACCCACTTCTTTCTCCTTTGAATGTTGGTTGGTCTAAGAAGAGGTTTTCTCCTCGCTGCTTTCCCATAGTAGCCCAGTTGATGAAGGTACCGCACAGCAGTTCTTGAGCTAACTTTGACCTCCTCTGCAACATCTGCTGCATTGCAATGGGGAGTTTGCTCAGTGGACCGCTTGGCAACTCAAAGACACCTTTCTGAGAGTCCAGGTTGACCAGAATGGGAAGCTGTGGCTTCCTTGCCTTTGCTGGTGAATTGCACAATCACCCGATTGACCGTAGAAAGTGGAATGCCAAGGTTCTGAGCTATCTGACGCTGGCTGATTCCACGTTCCAAATGGCCAACAATTCGCCCTCTTTGAAAATCGGGAAGGTCGTGTGCTCCCTGGGTTCAAGGCATAGTTAAATCTCTTACAAGACCCAGGAACTTGTTTCTGAAAATAAATAGTTGAATATTTGTACAAATCGCTGAGTAAAACTGTGTTATCCAGATGAAATGAAGAAATTTAAGGTGTCCATTTACTTCTGTCATGTCCCTGTACAAGCCGTACTGTAAATACCGGAGTATAAACCATACTGTAAATATTGTTAAATTAGCCAAACTGTAAATACCTGTGTATAAGCTGTATTGTAAATATAAGCTATACTGTAAATACCCATGTATAAGCTGTATTGTAAATATTGGAATATAAGCCACACTGTAAATACCCATGTATAAGCTGTATTGTAAATATTGGAATATAGGCCACACTGTAAATACCCATGTATAAGCTGTATTGTAAATATTGGAATAGAAGCTATGCTGTAAATACTGGTGTATAAGCTGTATTGTAAATATTGGAATAGAAGCCATACTGTAAATACCCGTGTATAAGCTGTATTGTAAATATTGGAATATAAGCCACACTGTAAATACCCATGTATAAGCTGTATTGTAAATATTGGAATATAAGCTACACTGTAAATACCCATGTATAAGCTGTATTGTAAATATTGGAATATAAGCTACACTGTAAATACCCGTGTATAAGCTGTATTGTAAATATTGGAATAAAAGCCACACTGTAAATACCCGTGTATAAGCTGTAATGTAAATATTGGAATATAAGCTATACTGTAAATACCCATGTATAAGCTGTATCGTAAATATTGGAATATAAGCTATGCTGTAAATACCCATGTATAAGCTGTATTGTAAATATTGGAATATAAGCTATACTGTAAATACCCATGTATAAGCTGTATCGTAAATATTGGAATATAAGCTATGCTGTAAATACCCATGTATAAGCTGTATTGTAAATATTGGAATATAAGCTATACTGTAAATACCCATGTATAAGCAGTATTGTAAATATTGGAATATAAGATATGCTGTAAATACCCGTGTATAAGCTGTATTGTAAATATTGGAATATAAGCTATGCTGTAAATACCCGTGTATAAGCTGTATTGTAAATATTGAAATATAAGCTATACTGTAAATACCTGTGTATAACCTGTATTGTAAATATTGGAATATAAGCTATACTATAAATACCCGTGTATAAACTGTATTGTAAATATTGGAATAATATGGAATAGGCAAAGCCGAGAAGCGAACGTAGAATTCTTCTTACATTCGCTTCTGACTTTACATAAAACTTGTTCACAACTGTATGCTTCCAACTATACAGTGGTACATGTAAGCGCCGCACAGCTGATGATTTTGACGCAATTTCCGGTTACTTCGGCCTGGATTCGGGATCAGCGATCAAATAATGTAAATCACGATTAAAAATTATTTTTTGATGATGCAGGAGATATCTTTATTAAAATTAACTTTGGGAAAAGAATAATTGAATAAATAAATAAATAAACGATCACTTCTGGTCAAGAATAAAAGAAATTAAAAGTTCCGGAAAGAGTTTCAAAATCACTCCCGGTTATGTTTAATACAAAATAAACACTGCCCATCATGAAAAAAAATCACTTTCGGAAGGATAAAATTAACTTTGGGGAAAAAAAATAATCGAATGAATAAATAAACACTTCCGGTCATGATCTCCCAGCATGCATCATTCCCCATGAAAAAAACCGGAAACAAAAAAAACCAGAAACAAAAAAAAAAAACCGAAGCAAAATGGTCATAGCCAACGACACGGACTCACAATTGCGAGGGTATTGTGTTGTTTTTGTTGTTTCCTATTCTCTCATGTGCACACGTTAACTAATATTCACAAGATAGAAATAAAATCCAATCGTGTTTATACACCGCACAGCATTTAAAAACAACCGGAAGCAAAAGGTCATATCCAACAACACGGATTCAAAATAGCAAGGGGTATTGTGTTGTTGTTGTTGTTGTTTACCTATTCTCTCACGTGCACGCGTTAAGTATGAAGCTCACTGAGTTTGCTATAAGCCACACTGTAAATATCCATGTATAAGCTGTATTGTAAATATTGGAATATTAGCCACACTGTAAATACCCATATATAAGATGTATTGTAAATTTTGGAATATAAGCCATACTGTAAATACCCATGTATAAGCTGTATTGTAAATATTGGAATATAAGCCATTCTGTAAATACCCGTGTATAAGCTGTATTGTAAATATTGGAATATTAGCCATGCTGTAAATTACCCGTGTATAAGCTGTATTGTAAATATTGGAATATAAGCCATTCTGTAAATACCCGTGTATAAGCTGTATTGTAAATATTGGAATATTAGCCATTCTGTAAATACCCGTGTATAAGCTGTATTGTAAATATTGGAATATAAGCCACACTGTAAATACCCATGTATAAGCTGTATTGTAAATATTGGAATATAAGCCACACTGTAAATACCCGTGTATAAGCTGTAATGTAAATATTGGAATATAAGCCAGACTGTAAATACCGGTGTGCAAGCCATACTGTAAATACCGGTGTATAAGCCATACTGTAAATATCGGTGTGTAAGCCAGACTGTAAATACCAGTGTATAAGCCATACTGTAAATATCGGTGTGTAAGCCACACTGTAAATACCGGTGTATAAGCCACACTGTAAATACCGGTGTATAAGCCACACTGTAAATACCGGTGTATAAGCCACACTGTAAATACCGGTGTATAAGCCACACTGTAAATACCAATGTGTAGGCCACACTGTAAATACCGGTGTATAAGCCCACCCAGATGACGTACAGTATAGGCCGTGTATACACCGAGGTGTGCATTGATAACATCGGTGGGTGCTGGGCTGAAGTTACTCAGGTGTGCATGAAGAGTGTGTGGAGGAGGAAGTTGTGACCTGAATGTGTCACTGACTCGGAAGGATTTAAAGATGTCCCCACGATGAAGAAAGTTATCCTGAGTTTGGCCAATAAAGCGGGTTTTTATAAGGTGGAAGAAAGAAAATTTTACACAATTTCTACAATCACACAAAGAGCTAATCATTGGAGATATGAAGAAACTAGAGACGATGATATTCAATTGTTTGTTTAAAACAAGCTCAAATGAGCTAAGATCCTCGTCCTTTTAATGATGACTTCATAAAAACGAATATGACGTCATTGTGATGTATCAGGTTTGCGATAAATTATCTGTGCTAATGCCCGGCTTGATTCCCGCAAACAAAATTCAAACAGCTTGCCTAGTTTCGAAGATAATGGTATAGGCGATTTTCATTAGCGGCGATATTATGACGTCAACTTTTTTTCTCGGAAGAATTTCCAAAATTGGAGATGGTGACTGCCTGCGCGTGGGCTTTCTGCATATACATGGCAAGTTTCAGGAAGTTTCGATGAAAACTGTAGGCTGTGAAACAAAAAAGTTCACAAGAAGATGAAGAACAACAACGTAAGACTTAGAGATCCTCCACGAGGATCTAATTATTTAAAGCTTATACTCGATATATATGTAAATCGTATATTTTGTTTGCCGAAAATTTTTTTCCCTGGAAACTAACCCTCCCTATTTACATTCATTCTTATGGGGGAAATTAGATTCGCTTAAAGTCGTTTCAGTTAAAGTCACACTTTTCAAGAACGTAACTACAATGTTAAGCGACGACTGACTTGTAAATGACTTTACTGCATTTTATTCAGGAATCAATCAAAATCGACTTTCAACACTCAACAATTAATGTTATGTATAAATATAAGGTCAAATATCAACTTCCTCTCCTATTTCTGAAAAGTAAACTTTTTTTTTTAGCACTGACCTTTTGATGGCCCAAGCCCTCGATCAGTGCCCGAATGCCCAACTGCTCAATCAACCCCTGCCGCTACCCCAACTTTGTCCTCCACTTCCCTTTTCTTCCCGTTCTTCAAAGCAAGAGAGCATTCGTTCTTATATCACTGCATATTATTACCTCATTGAAATAGTGGAACATTTCACTCTTTCCTCTCCCCAATACACCTTAACATTTTGCCATTACCAACTTCACCAACTCCTACCTCCTCATAACCTGCTTTCCTACCTTACAAACTTCTTTTCACTCCTCCGTGCAGGTGCCCATTCACAATCTCACGAGATAGGTCATGGGAATTCCGTGGAAGTACCATTCGCAAGTGATTGCGAGTCGTCTAATTGTGTTAAAAAAAATGATCTTTCATTAATTTTCTTCTTCGTGATGTATAAATGCATTTATACATCACGGAGAAGAAACGACGTTAAAATTACTGTAAATAACGATGAAAAGACGTTAAATGCACAATACTGTATTGCGAGATTCCGTCGTCTCGCAATATTTTACAAACACAGACAGACAGACAGACAGGACAAGCGTATTATTACATTGATGATCAATGTTATTGGAACGCGGAAGAGTTTGTGCATTTGAGAAATAGGACAGGCTAATGATTCAAGCAAGTGGAACAGAAAAAGTGAAAATTATTTAAAGTAGTAATTGATGGTATATGGTGGTGAAGTGTTACATTGAAACTGTGAATTGGTTTCTGTGCAGACAACTGTTAATCAGGGTTGACATTTTCCTCACAGCTGTGGGGGATAGAACGAATATAACTTACCGGCATTATTTCCAGGACTGAGGCGACCGTAACGGGAAGGAGATGATGGCGTGGGTGGTGCCAATGAGAGCAGTCGTGGGCGACACTGGCGGAGGAACAAACCACGCAAGAGGCCACACTTGAGCGACTCAACCAGAGCACTCTTCCCACTTCCTGAGAAGCCGAGCATCTTGAGTTTGACACGAGATAAAAGTGCATTGCTGGGCCTCAGCTGTGCTGCAAAGTGTGTCCGCTGCACATCCTACCGACATAAAAGTGAGGAAAGAAAGGGGTGGGGGAGGGAGGGCAAACGAAAATAAATAAA
>NC_140971.1:16368252-16393252 GCF_056783735.1 Eptatretus burgeri
ATTATTTGAGTGGTTAATGTGGTTATCCAATCAATGTGACTTTCTCGATGGGTAATACAAGTCTGCTTGCACATAAAGCTTTAGATTTGTTACCTCCGCCACCGAATGTGAACGGACGTTTTGTTTTCACCCCGTTTGTCAGTCTGTCTGCCCATGAGCAGTAAATCTCAAAAAGGTTCTAGGCGGATTCGAATAAAACTTAGTGGACAGGTTGGGTGTGTGACAAGAGGAATTGATTCGATTTTGGCGAAGATCTTGATCCAGATATCAGACTTTTCAAAAATTATTTAAACAATTCTTCACCATTGAGAAATAGGACTAAAACCGATATATAGCAGCATCATATTTCAAAACGTGGACGAGTTTTGACAAAACTGGGTGGATGAGTTGGTTTGGTGACAAGAAGAAGCTGATTATATTTTGCTTCAGGTCCGGGTCCAGATCCGGCCCATCAGTGGGATCCATCCATCCATCCATTGGGACCATACTCTGTGCAGAGCGTTGGTGCTGCCTAAGCAGTCTCCTTGGCTATTGGGCACAATCCTGGACGGGTCGCCACTCCGACACAGGATACCAGCAAGCTGGCACTCATTTTGCCAACCTCGGAATGATGACAGGCTGAGTCAACCCTACCTGGTATTAATTCAACAGCAAGGGGGATTTGAACTCAGGATCCTAGGATCCCAAACATCAGTAGGATGCAAAACATAAACGATTCAACCTTGCAGAGGGTATGCGCTCCACCGAGTGCCGGTCTAGTTTTAAACTTCCTTTGAGGCTACAGCTTGCTCCTTGTAGATATGAAGCAGAGTAGCCACTAGCACTTTGGCATGGTAGCCACACGGTGTTGGCACATCCGCCACATACCACAATGTGCCGGTAGTGAGGCCGAGATATGGAAGAGCCACAGGCCAGGCTGCCGGGTAAGCTTGCTACAAACACCACTGGATGACATCAATCCTAACATGATTGCATTGACTGCAGAACGCATCACGTATCCACCTAAACAGGCGAATTCATTAGTCCGCTAATTACATTCATACAAAGACGGTGTAATGTCTGCATCACAGTTATTTCCTGATAGTATGGATAATGCACTCTTTTGTTGCTCAGTCAGTCTGGTCAAGTGCAGTCAAGTGGAGAAGCATAATTATGTTTGCCATAAAACCACATCACCATCATCAGAATTGTTTTTTGGAAGAGTTCACAGAATACACAGCTGCAACATAAACATGCATTGCGATTCCTCTATCACCTTCTACAGCAGATTACATGATCGTTTCACATCACATACACATGATAGAGTGGGACATTATTGTTTGTGTCTGCGAGTGTGATCGGTGTGACCCAAGCAACCCGCGTACTCACGGAAGTGAGTGCGTCAACATTTGCTCCGGCAAGGCACAGCTGTCGTACCACCTCGGCGTGCCCGTGTACTGCTGCAAGGTGCAGGGGTGTGTAACCTCTCTGAAAGATTAATGAAAGGATTGCACAAAGATTGTTGCAATGAACCTGTTGCTTGTTAAAACAGACCACTATGTTGACCACACAAAGCTTTTTGAACACTTCTCCAGTTACAATACGTGTTCATTTGTCAACAGTAAAACTTCAGCTATTATCGGTCATTATGGAAAAGTGAACACATGCCAGATTGACTGCTCTTTGTCTCAGGAATAACAAGAACATTCAGTATTACAAGTGTATTGAGTGAGGTGCATTATGGGACATGCAGAATCAAACTTTGATCTCACGAACAACCGATAAGGTGATGAGCCAAATTGCATTCAAATACAAATTTCCCCCATGCTCAGATTTACCTTACATTAATCAAGACCATACTCTGTGCAGAGCGTTGGTGATGCTTAAGTAATCTGCTTAGCTATTGAGCACAATCCTGGACGGGTCGCCACTCCAACACAGTGTACCAGCATGCTGGCACTCATTTTGCCGACCTCGGAAGGATGACAGGCAGAGTCAACCCCACCTGGTATTAATTCAACAGCTGAGGAGGACTTGAACTCAGGATCTGAGGATCCCAAGCCCACCACCCGAACCATTAAGCCAACACCAGGCAGATTTACCTTACGATTCCCTAAGTTTATTTCCAATTATGCCAAATTCGGCGATGGAATGCGTGCGTGGGGTGAAAGGTGGGAAACCGTCTCTTACCCTTATAAGGTTTTATTTTTAAGCGAAGAAAAAAAGATATGGGGAGAAGAGGTGGACTGGACGTGGGGAACGGAACAAACCAAGCAACATGGCAGACACGGAGAGGGAGAGGGGAATGTGCAAACTCGCATACAATGATAAAGAAATAAACAATCCTAGCCCAGCTGTAGTGCCACATACCACACTCTTACTAACAAAGGGGAAGCAGGTGAGGACTTTCCCCATGAACAATGGCTGACAGTGGGATGGGGCACGATCGGCGGTCGGTGGGACAGTGGCACGATCGGCGGTCGGTGGGATGGGGGCACGATCGGCGGTCGGTGGGACGGGGGCACCATCGGCGGTCGGTGGGATGGGGGCACGATCGGCGATCGGTGGGATGGGGGCACGATCGGCGGTCGGTGGGACGGGGGCACGATCGGCGGTCGGTGGGACGGGGGCACCATCGGCGGTCGGTGGGACAGGGGCACGATCAGCGGTCGGTGTGAGAGGGTCACGATTGGCGGTCGGTGGGACAGGGTCACGATCGGCGGTCGGTGGGACAGGGGCACGATCGGCGGTCGGTGGGACAGGGGCACGATCGGCGGTCGGTGGGACAGGGGCACGATCGGCGGTCGGTGGGACAGAGGCACGATCGGCGGTCGGTGGGACAGGGGCACGATCGGCCATCGGTGTGACAGGGGCACGATCAAAGGTCAGTGGGTCAGGAGCACAACCGCAGGTCGGTAGGATCAGGGCATGATCAGCAGGGCAAAGGCGTTGTAGCGCAAATTGCATTTTGGATCCGGGAACACAGCATGGAGACATTTTCCTCCTCCTCCTTCTTCTTTTCCGTGACCCAGAGCAGAGATGAAGAGCAAGCTTAAGAGGGCAAGCGCACGCCAGTTTTTACTGCCCGTGGACCACCCATGGCTGGTCCCCATTGGTTGATGCTCTGGATGAGGGTGGCGCTCTTCCATGGCCTTGAACTCCCCCATCCAGAACCTTCCTGCAGCCCCTGAAGGCTGCTTTATCACACAGTCTGCCTCGTGCTCTTAGCAGACTTGCCATACCTGCTCTTCTTCCCTCCTCACCTCATGGCTTGCTCACAACAGCCAAACAGATTTGATCTGAAGCACGAAGTACTACCGTGCCTTCAGAAAGTCCACCACCCATCCTCACCTACTTTACAGGGAGGTTTCACAAATACAACCTTACCTTGTGAATCCTAAAGGTAACGCTTACTGCCCTGCCCTCGGTGCACATATGACGTACAGTTACAGGTATCCGTGATATATGGCAATGCTGTCTGCTCATAGCACACGGTACATCCAAATGGATCCATCCACCTCCCTCCACCACCTCCTACTCCACCCCCCCTTCTCTCCTTCCATGTAACAATACCAATGGAGTCTGGCTAACAACATACCATTCTGAAGGTCATTAAATATAAATAAGCGACAGAGCTGCAAAATAAGAAAAATAAATTACTTCATGCCTCTGGACTCAGTTGCATGGTCTTGCCTTGTTTTGTGGGTCCAGGCGATAACCGGCCTGACAAAGTGCCTGTACAATGGGTAGGGAGCCATCTTGAGAGGCCAAGTGCATTGGAGTTTCTCCATGCCTGTTGCCAAGATCAGCCCAGCAGCGAGCACGTGAAAGTAGATGGACAGCTATGTCATAATGGCGACGACGAATGCAATGGTGGAGCGCTGTCCATCCATTCTGCATCGGAGAAAAAGCAGCAAAACGGAATCTCAGAAGTCAAAAAGAAAAATGGAGCTCTCGGATCAATTGCAGACAATCGCCGTTATGTTTAATTCAAAACACAAGCCGATCACTGAGGTGTGCCACCTTGTTGAGGAGGCAGTGGCCTACCTTATCGACGATTTGAAGCTGTGCCCCGCTCTCCAGCAGATCATGCACAATGTCACGATAACCCCTTGTTGCTGCGCTCAGGAGTGGCGTTTCCCCATCGCGGTTCTGCAGGTTGGGATTCCACCCAGCCCGGCAAAGCACCTGGCTCACGGTCGTGTAGCCATGCCAAGCTGCACAGTGCAACGCAGTCTCCATTTCCTGTACACAAGGATGGTACAAAACACCTTGGGCTTGAGTATCATTTCAAACAATCATCTCCATGATTCAAGCAACAAAACCTGAGATCTTTGCATGATAATCTCAACATTATCACTTTTTTTTTTTTCCTACTTGTGTGAAGAACAAAAAAAACCCTCAAAACCGTCACCCATATACTGTGAGCATGAGACAAAAAGAAAAGTAATCATGCCAAAAAAAATCCCATAGAACCCAAACTACAGGTTCCTCACCTGGTCCTGCAGGTTGGGTATCGCTCCGGCCTGGCAGAGGTATTCTACGACATCAACGAAGCCATACCGTGCGGCAACATGCATGGGGGTTTCACATGACTGCACAGCGCATAAAATGTCATCAAGTCAACACAACGGTCACTCGCTCACAGCACGTTAACAATCGAGCACAAAAAATTCAATTTCCCACATCATTCGTATTTAGGATTTTAAGACGTATTCAAGAATCAAAAGTGAAGATGTATAGTGACTAAAACAGATGAGTAATATTACAAAGCAGCACATAAGGGAAGAGTTGAGGTGGTGGTAGTTAAGAATCAGATCGTGCACTGGCCCACAAGCTCTTATGCGGGTGGGTCCATGGTTGGCATTGAAACATGCGATGTCATAAGCATTTAGCCAATCATGGAACAGATTTGGCCAAGGTGATGGCACACATTTGCCTTTCCTTTTTGGAAGAGACCATGGGGTCTTTAACTTGAACAAATGAATGGCTGCAGATGAGACAGCCAGCTTAATGTCACCTCCGAAGCACAGCATATTCATCGATGCAACACCCTGCCAGTGATGCACAAGGATAATTCTGAGCTATCCTGTCAGCACAGGGTTTGCATCTACTTTTCTAAGGTGGTCAAAAGGCAACTGGTCGTTATCTATAATTTATCGACAATGTATTCGTTTCATGAGAAAATTAATGTTGAGGCTGAATAATCAACTTCCTTCCTTGGAAATGCATCCGATGGACATGTAATACGAGTTCCCTTAAAAGGAACTTCAATGCAGGGGCCATTAGGCCCATCAAGCATTCGGCCCAAGGACAGTGATGCATCTGTGCAGAGAACCATCAGTTTGAATTTTTATTCATTTTGACAGGAAGGAGCCCATCTTGGATACATATCAGACTGAACACCATTTGTGAACCGAGGCCAATTCTGCAAGTCTGTATATAAGCATTATCCCTCCTTTTCATTATGATTACAACCCGACCCCTTGCTCAATTCCCTCTCCTCTATCCCTGATGAGCTGCACGAGCCTGGCCCCGTAGATACAAGGAGGGACAGATGGCTCCACCCTACATGCTGAATTGTAAGAAGAAGTGTGTGTGTGGGTGCCGAGATCAAGTAGAAAGAGCTCACTTTGTCCTGGACGTCCAAGGGACAATTTCTCTCTTTGAGGAACCGAATAGCCTCCACGTGGCCTTGTCTTGCTGCCCAGTACACCGCATTGGCACCGTGCTGCGGAACAGAAATACTTCATGGCCTCGAGCAAGTAATAATACCTCATGTCATCATAATCACAATATAAATACAAATCCCAGCTTTCAAGATTTACTTTCCAATATTTCCCGCAGTACAATGTCTACCTTTCGAGAGTTAATGCGGAATAATTCATCGTGGGCTTTTGTTCATTGCATCACAATGCTCAATAATTCCAAAAACAAATAATATGCAAGGCAAACGGAACACACAGATATTTTATCAAATGCAAAACATGCAACATGTAAATGGATAACAACAAGAAAACAACAAACACCATATCATCCGAGAGGACCTGCACGGTCACGAGTAACGAGTCGGATGAACGGACAGTTTCCCCATTCGATAACCCTTCGATGTAGTACAAGGCTGGATTGCAGAACAACATTTGTGTTAATATTGGCAGATTTCAAAGCAGGCCTAAAATAGGCAGATACCTTCTCTGCTTCCTCCACCGATGTTCTTCAACTCTTCAAAAAAAAAGACAAAATTTTTCTTTTGCGAGGAGCTCTGTTGAATGTTGCTCCCCGCTTTGGGCGAGAGCGCCTGATTCACGTCTGGCATTTATTTTGTGCTTTGGACTAATGGAGGCCAAATATTTGAGGATCATTGACCTGACATGCCCAAAGGATGCCAAGACTCGAGCCGTGCTCCTCTCCCACAACCGGCGGGGTCGTGGGTGCCTCGTTTTTTTTTTTTTTTGGTTTTGTTTTTTCCGACGCTATCCTGGTCTTGCACCATCAGCTCTATAAACGATTTGTCCCACTCCAGCCCCTCCTTGGTCAAACGTGCTCATGTTCACTTCGGTACAGACGAGCTCCTTCCTTCAACAACTTCAGGTGTCAGCTCATCATCACCATATAACAAACCTTGTATTCATTTCTAAACCTTTTCACTCTTATTTATAATCAGTCCTTTTGTGCACCTGCTTGTACTTTCCTTCCAACAGCCAGTACACACGCCCCTCAAACTTTCTCTATTTCAACTATTCCACAAACATAGAAATGTCGATTAAAATGTTTTCAGTGGTGGTTACCAGTGATACCAAACAAATTAGCAATCAAGTTATGTTTAGCAAAACTAAAAAAGCCTTTCTCATCACCAAAAACATCAGGATAGCAGAGCTTTGGCACCGCTTTGGGACTGAGGAAGTCAAGTCAGAGAATCAGAAATATGTGAATACCTTATCAGTCGCATCGACACGAGCTCCTTTTGATACCAGGAACTCAAGGATGTTTATGTTCCCACATGCAGCTGCAATGTGTATGGCACTCTCACCATGCTGAAGAACAATCAGCAGAAAAGCAAGGGAAAAAAAGGAAAAACTTTTTTTTCAATTAAAAACAGATATCAACACACGTAGGAGTAACACACCGAGTAAATCCATCAATCTCACATTTCAAAGAGCTGTGGCCGCGGAGTGTGACTATCTGTTCATACACGTATCGTCGTAAATGTTTCTGCGGCTGAGAATGAATCCTGGACTGGTCGTCACTCTGCCGCAGATTATGGCAGAAACATGGAGTTTTGCCATGGTTCTGGCAGACAATGACCGACTCTTTGTAAAAGGCCCTGTAGTGTCCACTTTCTTCCTCAAAGTCCCTGTAGTGTCCATCTTGTGTACCAGTGTTCCCCACCCCATCCCTCTCCCTTCCACAGATCTCATGTCTCTGTTCCCCAGTGTTTTCCTTCCCTCTCCCCCCTCTTGTCTCCTGCTCCCCTTGTTGTACGTTCTGTGGGTTAGCTCTCATACGAGCCTCAACAGTGTATACAAAAAAAAAAAAGAGAAAAAAGGCACCATGGGATCATTAATACTGACCAGGAAATGATAGTAAATGGGACACAGGCTTAACATTCCTCTGAACACTCACTGATGTAATCAATGACCTGCTTGTGAAACACCAGCATGGTATTGTATAGTTGGGCGGGGAAAAAAATGGAGACAAGGTGACTCAAAGGTGGGTGTGCTGAACCCTGAGCTATCAGGTCAGTCCCGTGGTAATGGGTGAAGAAATATGGCCTCACACTGAAGTACTGTGTATCCAGTCTTAGGCAAACCATATCTCCAAACTCGACTCAAAGACAGGCCCTGTTCTTGGTATTCTCTGTAAAACCAAGTGCATTCTGAGCCTTTCACAGTGGATTTTGACGTACAAGACCTTCATCCAAAGTACCATGGTGCGTGGCTCTGCACTTTGAGCAGGTGCAACTCTTTTCTGTTTAGATCCCCAAGAGGAGATCTACTCCAAGGCTTTTCAAATTGATGGTATCTTTTTCAGCAAGAGGCCAAGTCTCAACATCTGCTCTTCACCCAGAGTAAGCAGGTTGGTGGACTCAGTTTTCTTTCGCCTCATTTGTGGCCACATTCCACCCATTCTCTTCACCCCATTAACACCCAGCTCTCATGCATTTTCCACTGTTATCGTTATAATGCTAATTATTCATAATCATAATAACTACAATGTGCTGTCGACTGCGAATTTGTTGCACCAAGACTTGCGTGTGCGTGTGTGCATGTGTGTTTGTTTTTGTGTGTGTGATATAATTGTTAGCATCATCTACGTATGATAAAATGTGTGCGTGTGTGTGTGTGTGTACATAAAAAAATGGAAGCACCAATGGAAAATTATTTAATATGGGTTGAGCCACCACATACAGCCAGTACGACCTATATGCATCATTGCATAAAGTCCACCATTGTCTGGAATTCTGCAGGAGGGATGCGGCACCATTCTTCCACGAGAAAGTCAATTAACTCACACCTGTTTGATGAAGGTGGACAAAGCTGGCTCAGGCATCATTCCAGAATGTCCCAAAAATGCTTGATTGGGTTCGGATCTGGTGATTGAGAAGGCCGTGGCATATGGATAATATCAGTGTCATGCTCATTAAACCATTGGGCGACCACACGTGCTCTGTGAATGGGGGCATTGTCATCCTGGAAGACAGCTCTCCCGGCAGGAAAGAAATGCTGCACCATGGGATGAAGATGATCCCTCAATTACATTAAGGCACGATTGGCATCGACCTTGCCTTCTAAAGGAATGACTGCACCTAAACCATGCCAGGAAAATGCGCCCCGCATTACAGAACCACCAGAACTCCTCACTGTTAGAACCAAGCACTCAAGATTGTACAGTTATTTCGGTTGGTGCCATGCATGCACTCGTCCGTTTGTCGAGAACATGGTGAAGGATGATTCATCTGACCATATCACATTTCTCCACTACTCGGTGGTCCATTGCTTATGCTCTTTGCACCGGTGGACTTGCAAACGTGCTTTGCCAGGTGTGATGAGCGGTTTATGCACTGCAACCCGACTATGGTATCCCGCTCTGTGGAGTTCTCGGCGGACCGTTTTTGATGAAACTGGCTGCTCATGCCCCAGGTTGAAATTTACACTCAATTAATCTGCAGTTGATCGCCTGCTTTGCCTTGCACTTCAAGTATACGCTGTACACTTCCGCTTCCATCAACAGGGAGTATACGCTTCCGCCCACTGTTGCCCTTTGCTGATGACGTCTTTCCCTCAGAGGTCCATGCCGACATCACCTTTGACACCGTTGCTCGTGATACATCAGCAAGTTGAGCTGTCTGTCATTGAAACTCCTGCCAAATGCGCCCAATAATTACTCCTCTTTCATAATCACTGAGGTCCCCTCTTGCAGCCATGCTCGCCATAATTCTTGGCAACGAGGCCTGTGCAGCATATTTACACATGACCCTAAACATGCTGGGATGTTATTTACTTAATTAAAACATGGGCTACACCTGTGTGGAAGCCTTTGCTTTCAATATACTTGGTACCCTCATTTATCCAGATGTTTCCATTTTTTTGCCCACTACCTGCACATTTGTGTGTATTGGGTGCATGTGCACAATTTTTAACTTTCTGTGAAGAATTTTTTTCTTCTCCAAAATAGTGCAGATGGACCAACCCCATCTTTGCTTGCTCAGGATTGGAAAGCTTTTCTTTGTGGCCTGACGGTGATGGCAACATAATGATGCAACTAATGTTGTAAGGTGAGTGGAGGTAAGAAGGCTGACCTTGGTTGGTTGGTTGATGTCATAGCCTTTGAGAGATTCAAGCAGATGGCGCAGCCCATGGAGGTTGTCATCATTTATGGCATGGGTCACAGCTCTGGCCACAAATGAATCCTCTTCATCCTGCAAGGTACCAAAAGTAAATGTTGAACTTGATGTCACACACATCACCCCTACAGTGTACAGTGTGATACACCCACACCCACACATGCACATATATGATGGAGTTTCATGTTATTGATCACTTTGGGGTATTTCAATACCCCAAAGTATTTCATTCAACTAAAACTTAATGATTCTTTAAAATAAAAAAAAATAAAAAATATATATTGTCAGAAAATGCAATTGGCCATCGTCATCAAGTTCCAACATCAAAAGAAACTTCAGTGTTATTTTACCTTCGGAAAATTATGTATTCATGATAAATCTTCTTCATTTAAATTAAAACAAACGATGACAAAACCGCATTACAAACGCCTTTTGCGCAAAGCTGAATCGCCAACAGATGGCACTCTTGAATTTGTCAACGTCAAAATGATTATGATCATTTAAGAGCACAGTACAGGAAACAGCTGCTCTCAGCATCATGTTGATGCCGAGAATATATATATATATATATATATATATATATATATATATATATTTATACTGTATATATATATATATATATATATATATATATATATATATATATATATTTATACTATATATATATATATATATATATATATATATATATATATATATACATACATATATACACTGTGTATATATATATATATATATATATATATATATATATATATATATATATATATATATATATATATATATATATATATATATATATATATATATATATAAATTTTGGTTATCAATTTTGACATGAGGCACATCCAAGCAACAGTCGCAAATTAAACACTTCCAATTCTGAAACAGGAAAAAGCAGTCAGCCTCATGCAACATATAACATATAATCCACAAGCTTTGATTTGATGACTATCGTACTCATTACACCATAACACAGAAAATGATATAGTATGAAACAGCGGTTGAAGCAGGAGTCCGCAAAAAAATAAATAAATAAATAAAAAGACAAAAAGGCACTCAATCCCAAATCAATGCAACTTTCTTGCAGCAAACAAAGTGAAGCTTCCAGATGAAACACATGGTGTCATTCGATTGCATCTACAAAGCCTCAGAGTACTTTCCTGTCCACCATGCCAAGGGACCTCTGCACTAAGTGGCCGTGTCTCACTAAGTTAGTCAGTCATGCATGGTGGTCCGCAACGTTTTTATAAGTTGGGTGGGAATGCGCACACCAAAAAACGGTTGGCAACTGTTTTGGACAAATTGCAAAGCATCATCTTTTCCTGTTTAAACAAAGCTAAAGGCTCACCAAGGTTTCATTGCTCTTGCTGATGTTCATGTTGCTCCGCGAAAGGAAGGAGCGAGAAAGTCGATAGCAAAGGTTGATCAGTCGCACAGATTGCTATGATGCAAAGGAAAGAAAGGTTGATAGTCCAGAAGGAGTCAAAAAGGCTATTGGTGACATTTGCATGACAACAGGAAACTTGACATAAGCCCTGAATGCAAGTGAAAATAAGAACAATAATAATAATAATAATAATAATAATAGTAATAATAAAAAATAATAATAATAGTAATAAAACAGACCTTCCATTTTCTGCGGGCATGGAATTTCTTAAACTTCTCCATATTCACAGCGGATGCCTTTCTGCTCAAGGCTTGAGTTGTATCCTTTGGCTGACAACATGGGAAAATATCATTAAAAAGTTAGTTAACAGAGGCAAACACCTACATCCTGTACAAGTATTCAAAATGTATTTTTTTTTATGGGGTGAGGATATTCAAAATGCAAAAACTTTTTCAATATATTCCCAATGTCGTTGTTGTCCCGTCTGACCATCAAGTTCTACATGTCTGGTGCGTTTTAAATGTATACACCGGTGTTAGCATACGGACATAATGTATACAAAATGTTTCTCCTGATCATAGAATACTTAAAGAGCACTTCAATGAAATTTATTTCTTGGCAGGCCTAAGCATGATTTAATGCAAGACTGGGCTCGGTAGGTACAAATGAGCTGCCATCCTCTCATAATATTCTCAATACAGCAAGAACCCTCACTATTCAGCAACCCCTTCTGCTTGCTGTTACCCCCACCTTGGTTACCAAGTCAAATTCAAACTACACTTTCTAAGCTTCACAAGCAAACAGCTTCAAATTAACTTCCGTCTCTTGGTGTGTGGCCGAGGCGTGAGTAACCATCCGGCTTTTGTGATCAGAGAAGAATGGTCGAGAGGGGGTCCGTCAAAAGCCCTACACCCTGTGCTAAGTCCTCCGCTGACCTGCAGGGTGCCATTGGAATCACAGCTGCACCAATTCCCTTTTATCACTTGAAACAGAAAGCAAATTGCATCCCAACGGAGCACAATTAAAATGGTATGACAAAAAATCTCACCAAGTCTAAATGGTTGGACTCTATAGCATTTTGGTTACAGCGTCTGCTGTGAGTACTGAAGATAGGTTGGCGGTTCGATTCTCACCCTGGTGGAGTTATAGCGAAGACAAAAAAAAATAGTATGTTCGGGAGATATATCTCTGAAATTGCCCTCCTGACTGCGATGAAGAGAAAAGAGACATCAAAATATGGTACCCAGAGTGCTATGGAAAGTTACACCACTTTCCCAAAGACACTGGCTATGTTCATGTTAAGTCAAGTATGGTGTTGTCAGCTGTCTTTATCTTCACGTGTGTGTCTGTCTGTCTGTCTGTCTGTGTTTGAATGGTGTGTGTGGTCATCCAAGAGCCTTTGATCATTTAAATAAGGAAGGAGTGGATGAGAAATAAGAATCAGAGGAGGAGGTGCTGTCATGAGAGAATGGGGGAGGAGGTTCAGAAGTTACATAATGGATGCAGGAGGAGTTGAAAGAGTTAGAAATGGACAGGGGTGTCAAGAGCCAGTGTGGGCCTACTCTGAGCATCACATTTTTGCTATAAAATTCCCTGTGTGAAAGGTTTTAAAACTGATGTTCTATGCATTCCTCCATTAATATATTGATGCGGTTCTGGAAACAGCATGCCTCAAAGGCAATGGCATCCAACATCCAGTGATCTCCAGACAGTTCTTTTGATAGTATTCGTACAGTTAGACCTTCCCCTCATGTCTAATGAGTCAACGGGATGAAGTGCGTTGTGTGGGTCTCATAGCTAGGTATAATTATATCTCTTTCTTCCTTTCCACCATCAGCGAGGTCGCCACCATAGGTAAGTATGAATGTCCTCACGGATGCCAAGAAAAGCATCAACACCACGATAAAAAAAAACCCTCTACCACAAGTGCCAACATTGACCAGCGCCAAGCACAGAATGCCAGGGGTGCCCGACCGGACATGCGGGGCCAACACGATCCTCGGCCGGTCGCCGGAATGCGGCCTGGAAGTTTGTTGCGGGGCGGTTCATGTCGCGGTGTTCAGCGCGGGCTGATTCCACAGCTCAACCATGTCTCGCCGGATGTACAAATGAGACCACTTCCGGCAGGAGGGGCCAGGCAGCATGCGGCCAGGGTCCAATAGGAGTGCACAATCCAGGTGATGATGCATCGCTTCGGGTCGTCACCCCCACTCTCCACCATGGACCTTATAAAAGGCGGATCACGAAGCCGTTCAAAATGCAGGGATCTCTACATTCACCTTCCTTGTCTGCCCTCTCACATTCTGATTTCGCCTTCCACCACCCACCCGCCTGACTCCGCCTGCTGACTTCCCACCTTCTCGCCCACTGGCAACACCCACCGCCCTTCTCATCTGTTGGCTCCACCTTCCTTGCCTGTCAGCTCTGCCTATTCTCTGGACCGGTGCACATGCTGAACCTGGCACAGTAACCAAGCAGGAGACAACGCGCTGACCCTCAAACTGGGATTGCCCAACGGAGCGTCCCCCAAAGTGTACTGGGTAGCGCGGCTGGCTGACCGTGCAAGCTATAGCAAGACCGTTAGCCCTCATCTACTCTCCTTTCTCATAATTATCTCCTCTTCATCGTGTGTGTGTGTGTGTGTGTGTGTGTGTGTGTGTGTGTGTGTGTGTGTGTGTGTGTGTGTGTGTGTGTGTGTGTGTGTGTGTGTGTGTGTGTGTGTGTGTGTGTGCGCTTCATGGTGCCTGTCCTTGCTTAAGTTAAGAGTGCAGAAGAAAATATCGGGATAAGCCTGCTCTGTGTCCGCTTTGGTAAGTTGCTCGCTTTCTTTTTGGCGCACCCCACAAATTCCTTACTTGCATATCCCTGCTTGCATACAATAATAAATCCATTCACTGTGCCACATATTTTTCCTTGCCTGTTTGTAATAAATGCTTGTGTCGAAATGTTCCCAGTTCGCTTTTGTCTTTTCTTTCATTGATACAGCATGGTGCGTATCCTTGCCAAGCCGGGACTTTATCTCCCAACAATCCGTTCTCCTAGCCGGTACGTTCCTTGGCGGTGTCGCTCAGCTGCATCTGACCTGGTAAGGTGACCCGGTTCGGACAAGGCGTACCGAGGGTGTGTTCCCCGGTAATTAGGTCACGTGATTAATTAGGTAGCCAGTTAAACCAAAGACGGAGGACCCGAGGTCACGTGGTCGAGTTATTGGCATTCACGGTCGATTAGCGACCCGCCGCGTCACGGAGTTGTCCGTGTGCGATGACCTGCGATTCCAGAGAGACTGGTGGGAACCCAAGATAGCTCCCCCCCTTGTAGTCCTCTCACCCCAACAGCGGGCCACAACAATTTGTTCCATCTGTCTCATATACTATGACATTATGACATACACACTTTCTTGAACAATGCACGTAACGATGAATAAGTGAGGATGAGCCAACGGAGGGCTTTGCTCTACTGTTTCAACAAAAAAAAACATTACGGGAGAAGATCAGGCCTGCGGGCCCCTTGGTGAACCCCGGGCCCCGGGGCAGTAGCTCCCCTTGACCCCCCCCCCCTCTCAGCGTCCCTGGAAATGGGGAAGGGGTGCAACCCTGTAAGAGTTAGAGGAAGGGGAGGAGAAGATTCTAAAGTCAGAAGAGGAGGGGGGGGGGGAGAAGTATCATGAGGAAGAAGATAAGGAGGAGCCTGATGGCAACAGTAAGAAGAAGAGTATGAAATGGAGCACAATGAAGAGCCAGCAGAAGGAGAAGAACTTGACTAACAAGCAAATAACTCATCTGGGTTAATTCCCTCACGTTTATGATAGATGACGTGTAATCCCAGCTTCCACCATATGGCGCTATACGATACACATTTACGTGGAGAATTTGCGTGCTGCATCCCACACTGCCCCCCTCCCCACCCCACCCTGAACTCTGGAGGCTGAAAACATTTTAATCACCTAAAACCTTCTCCTGCACACTACAACTACCAGTGTTCAACTCATTCAGTCCAGCTCTTCGAGAATGCATACAAGTCAAACAAAACACACAAACAAAGCAAACCCCTCCCCCTTTCCTCCACCACAAACAAACAATTCTCAAATAATTATACATTGTATGATAGTTTGGTGCATACAATTTGTCCTTATTATACTATCGCCCTTCTGAGGGTCTCCTGTAAATACGACACTCATGACCTTTATATGCAATAAACTATGAACCTAAAAACCTAAATTGATAAATAAAGGAGGAAATGGTAAATTCTCATTGTCTACAGAGCAAAATGAAAGCTCAGGTCTCAAACACCGCAACGAAGCTTAAACTATAGCATTTACCTTAATCCAAGGATGTGCCAGACACTCTTCTACAGTCATTCGCTTTCTGAGTAGGGAGAGAATACAACAAAAAAAAAAAGGAAGAGTAAGATCACATTTCAGGGAGTTTTTAAAACGAATCCTCGATGAAACCAACACAAGGTGGAGGGAGAAGAGTGGGGAGTGGAGAGACAAGTCAGCGATCCAATGATATACTACAATAGCATATGGCTATGAACACACAGGTGTTACAGGAAGAGATGTCGAGATTATGTGGGTAACATCCCAAGAGGCAGATCCACATTGGTGGATAGTGTGACTATTGCACCGTCGGATACACGGCGAAATATCACAAGTGTCTGGAGTTATTAATTTTTGTTTGAAATAGTACCTTTTGTGAACTCGAGTACAAAACGTCATTCATCATACCAATTGCTATCAGCTTGTGGTTTTCTTGTCTGCTCTTAATACAGTTGTGAAATTATGTGATTAATCAATGAGTTCTTTATGAATACGCTATTTTGGAGCTTTCAGCACCACCTGATTTGGTGCACTCCCTCGTGCAATCTCCCTCGCACCACCTGTCCTCGAGGTCTGTGGTGTGGCCAGTGTGAAGCACCTGCACCGACACCACACTTTTTATTGTCAAGATCATTTGGAACAGTTTCGTCTGCCGTCTCTGTTTTGGAATTGACGTTCATTTTAAATTGATTTCGAACTGTTAATTTACATTGACGTCATATTTGTTAAGTGAAACCAAACTTTTTCATTGAAATCAGATTGTCCACCAAAAGTGCCGCTTGTTAAAACAAAATTCATTCAAAAAAGTTGCACAGAGTGAGACTCTACTGTATTTTGTTAAGCAGTTGAAATGTTATGGCCAGCATTTTATTATTAACACTAGTTTTGTTTTTTTTTAATACACAAAATTTAAGGTCATCAAGAGTGAAGGGGAAGAGGATAGTAAAAAGGAAATGTATTGGAAATGGGGTAGTTTGGGATACAGTTGGACAACAAGCATGGGAATGAATGAACAAGAAAAGAGGACATAGAGGAGGGGAGGAAAAACGAATCTGCAAGTAAAAGGGGCTGGATTAGGTCGGATTAATGGGAGTAAGTAAAGATGGTGGTTCGAGACGGGGAATAACATGAGATGGCGGTGCAATAGTGATTGAAGCCCTGGAGGGGAAGAAGAATGGGATTGAACCATCTCCAGAGGCAGTTCCTCAAATGGGAGTGAAAACAATGGAACCTAAAGGCCCGGTCACACCTTGACGTTTTAGCCAACGTATGCCGATTTTAGAATTTTTTTTCTAAAACGCTGGCACACGTTGAATACGTTATGGGTAAGTTTTGATAACATTGAGAGTACGCTGAAAAACACTGCCATACGTCGTTGTACGTTGGCTTTAAACGTTGTACTTTTTGGTTGTCCTCAAATTTTTTCATGCTTGAAATTTCACGAGGTATGCCGGCGTATGACTCACACGTTCCGCTACGCTGGCCACAGGTTGTATGCACGGTCTGCGATCGTTGACAGATGTCAACACATGCTACTTGTAAGTTAATCATAAGTTGAGACACGTCGAGGTAATGTTTAGCGTACCCGAAACTTATTTCTAACCTATGATTAACGTGTTGTTGGCACGTTACGCGATCGTTGCCACACATCGACAGACGTTACTTTTAAGTTACTCATAGGCTGAAAGAGGTTGGTATAATGGATCGTCCTTGCGTCAGCGTCCACGGCCACGGCCAGGACACTTATTTGCAGCATTCTTCAAACTTTTCTTCGGCATGACGAGGATGTTCACACTTCGATGTCTAGTTTGGCTATGATTCCAATTGTCCATCGGCAGCGTCTATTTAAAATAGTCGAGTTTGAGCGTTTTAACACGTTCAGAAGAAACGCTTCAAATTTCCAAACCCCAGTGTAAAAAAACAAAGGCGAGTGACAGCAATTTAAATCGTTCATTGTAAACAATGAAAATAGTTGAGTGGTTCCGTTTAAAAGTCGTTGAGTGTAAAAAAAATCCAATTGTTGAGCGCAAGCGTCTACTTTCAATAGTGGAGATGCAGCCATTTAAATCGTTGAGTTTATCATTTAAATCGTTAAATCGTTAAACGCAAGGACGATCCATCATAACCCACACCCTCCCCTCACACTCACCTACTACTGCCAACATGAACAAACTACTACTAATGCTAATACTAATACTGATACTGATACTGTTACTGCTGACATGGACATCGACTCAAAAAGGACTCGAAAACACTGTTGGGTTCCCTTTTATGAGCAGCATTTTTATATACCAATTCCCAAAACCGCTGGGAACACGTCTTTATATGCCAGTTGTAAGCGAGAAACACGTTCATTTATTTTTTTTGTCGACCGGAAGACGTCATTGGAATACGTCTACATACGTCGAAGTGTGTTGGGACTACGTAAAGAATTGGTTCAAAGCACGTCAAACATAAGTTAGAAATAAGTTTCGCGTAAAAAAGACATTACCGCGACGTGTTTCGACTTATGAGTAGCTTATTAGTAGCCTTTGTGGACGTGTGTAAGCGTCCACATATCGTGTGTAAAACTTATCCCCATCGCATGCGGAACGTGTGTCATACGCCAAGTACGTCGTAAAATTTTGAACATGTTTAAAATTTCTTGACGTACTCTACTTACTACGACGTATGATAGCGTACTTTAGCGTTGTACTCACGTATACCAAACTTACTCATACCGTATTTGACGTGCCCCAACGTTTTAGACACATTTTTCTTAGGTCGGCATACGCTGGCAAGATCGCCAAGGTGTGACCGCGATGTTGTCACTTCCATTTCTACGGCAGTTATGATTCGAATCGTTGTGCGTCAGCCTTTTAATAGGCTACGTCACGACATCGTCGGCGATGCGTGCAACGCGCTATGCCTAAGTTAGACTATCGTTGGGCATCAGTTGTGTAGGCCGACAACAGGTTCAGCATTCGTTGGTATAAGTTATCTATAACACAACGAAACGTTCTGTGTCCGTTACCAATGCGTTATACATAAGACCAAGTCGCTATAAATAAGTCCGAATCTTTAAAAAAAAACATCAAAAGTTCAACGTAAGCCAGCGTTTTACATACATTTTAATACGTTGCCATCGCTGGCTAAAACGTCAAGGTGTGACCGGGCCTTTAGTGAAGGTGTGCAGTCAGCCTGGATTTGAGGACTTTAACCTCAAGGCAGTTACTGGATGAATACGTGTCCTGGTGGAGCTGGCGATGATCGATGGGCTGAGAGAGCAGTGGCAACCAGACTGGCGAAGAAGTGTTAAAATAAAAATAAAAACAAGAATGCAAGTCCTCATCGAGGACACAGCTCCCCAACTGCACCTCTAAAATGGGAGGTGAAGATTTTACATTCAAATAAATAAATAAAGGTGGTATGTCAGGAGGGGAGATGGTGAAGTACATATGAATAAATAAATAATTGAAGATGTTAGGTGTATAGCGGTGATGGTAAAGTGAATATAAAAAAATAGGACTGCCTATCCTGAAGCTCACCTGGATCAGGAGCAAGAGTCACTCAAACCCCTCGGAGACCCTCTTCAACTCAATCTCTTAATGCCTTGAACAAACTTCGGTACATCAAGGGTGATGAAGTCTGTGGTCAAGTTTCATTGAAATTATGTGTGTAGTTCAGAGAAGAGAGCAAATACCTGTTTTGGGGGGTCAGAACCCACCCCATCAATGTCGACTTCCTTAATGAGCACAGATTTTGATGAAGTCAATATACTTAGGTACATCATATGTGAAGAATGCTGTGGTCAAGTTTTGGAGAAGAGAGCAAATGCTTATTTTAGGGGTCAACCCCCCCACCCCACCCCCCGTACTCCTCCTTAAAAAGTGCAGATTTTGATGCAGCCGATAAGCTTTGGTACATCACGGGTGATGAAGATTGTAATCAAGTTTCATGGGAATTGTGTGTGTAGTTTTGGAGAATGGAGGAACTACCTATTTTGGGGGAGGGGATCAACCCCCCCCCATCACAGACCCCCATTAATGAGCAAAAATTTTGATGCGGTCAACAAACCTTCGTTAAGCATTAGATATGAAGCTTGTGGCCAAGTTTCATCAAAATTGGGTGTTTGGTTCAAGCGATAATGACTGAAGTGTTTACGGACTGACTGACTCACTCACCTACGGACACTGCTCAATCGCATAAACTTACCTGACTTAGGTCCAGGTGAGCTAATAATTCAAAGTTGTGTGATGGTTGTTGAGACAGTAAAGTGTATATAAATAAATAATGGTTCCCAAAAGCATATATAAACCTGTAATATTTTCTGCTGTAATGTTTTTTTTTAATTGACAAAATTCGAAATTGTCTCTGATCCCAAAATCGTTTGACGTGCTTCCTGCCCAGATATTATTGCATACTTGTTCTGAATATGAAAGAACTGTGTCGGTCAGTCATTTTTGAGAAGAGGCTCCGGATGGACACACAAACAGTCCAAGCCAATACTCGATTGGGGGCTAAAAACAGAGGGCACAGTCGTGTATGTGATGCGAGAGCTGTTTTGCTCAGCGTCGTCATGGGAAATGCCAATAATGTTGATCCCAAAAAGAAAGATGTGAAAGTTTGACAGACTGGCAAAGGGGCAGAGGGGAAGAGATGGAGAGAAAAAAAACCCAGCAACAAACAGAGTACAGGATGAGAAAGAGTAGCAGTGAGGAAGAGGGTTTATAGGGAGTCAGAGCAAAAGAGGTGACAAGTGTGTGTCGGAGACCCCACGAGGTGGTAATGGGCAGAAACGTTGAAAGGATGGAGTGAAGAGCATGATACAGTCACAGGGAATCAGCTCAGACAAAATAAAAGTGGGATAAAGGAATGAAGGTGAGTATCCACCCAAGACTGAGGGAGGATATAACCATGCATGGGAACACAAGTTTAGGATCGTTTAAAATGATAACCTTTCAATAACCCCAAAGTGATAACCAGACTTGATCATATAATGGTTCGATCATCCACTCTGAGTGTGGGAGGTTGACAGTTCAATTCTGACCCTGGCTGAGCCCGACCAAAGACTTTAAAAATGGTACGTGTTGCTTCCGTTGACATTCAGCATCGAAAGGATAGGACAGAGACAAACCCCATAGGTCAGCATAGATGGAGAGGAAGAAATTCCTCTTTGATTACCCCACTGAATGCGGAAAGAAAACAGACGTCATAAAACATTGCACCACCGGGACCCAGAGTGCTTTGGGAAGTCATGTCACTTCTCCAAAGCTCAGTGTGTGTGTGTGTGTGTGTGTGTGTGTGTGTGTGTGTGTGTGTGTGTGTGTGTGTGTGTGTGTGTGTGTGTGTGTGTGTGTGTGTGTGTGTGTGTGTGTGTGTGTGTGTGTGTGTGTGTGTGTGAGATTCCTATGGCAGCTCCCCCATGAGCCTTAGACCCTGTGGGGAGTGGGAGGAACACGATTCCATCAAGAAAGCCAGAATCCAACAGTGAATAATTTGCATGATCCAAGGGTTTATATCAGAAAATTACGTGGACACTTTAATAAGACAAACTTTTGGCCAACATCTGTGTTTCCACAAACAACAACAAAAAAAAAAAATCGCATTCGAAATGTAATTTCAAAACAAATGTGAATCAAAATCATTTATATATATATATATATATATATATATATATATATATATATATATATATATATATATATATATATATATATATATATATATATATTTTCTTTTTTTAATACTGATAATGTCCATTTGTCAGACGTACTATATACCATGATCTGAAGCATAAACGATGATTTGTTTTAACGACAAAGCAAAAATGGCTCATTCATTTGAACCTACTCACATGGGAACAAGGCAAACAGCACAAGCACAATGCTTCAGGAGTCTCGATCAAGAAACATGCACAGTCATGAAAATGTATTCTTGCTGATGAATAAACAAAGGTAGAATTGAAGATGGATGATTTACATCATCAATCATATTGACACAAAGGTCCGATGGCTGACCACAGAGGTAGCGCAATTACCCAAGCTGTCTTCTCTGGGTTTGATGCTCAATCCAACCAACTATAAACTGTCGGATTGGTGCTTTGCTGGCAGCACAACCATTGCATCCTAAAATGAGCCGCCTGTTGGATGGGACGTTAAGGCCGAGACCCATCTGCAGTCAACATTGATTGCCCTGGACGTAAAGATCTCACTGTGTCTCAACAAAGAGAGGGCGTGTTATCGCTAGCATCCTGAACCCCCCCCCCCCAAAAAAAAATCATAGGCCTCGCAATCTCCAGTTATAAGTAAGGCCTGAACAGCCAGTTCATGAAAGGCTTCGGCCAAGAATACATGCTTTGCGAGATGCCGGCCCCAACTTAATGAGACGTGATGTTATGAGGAAGAACAATCACAGTGACACGAATCCCTCTTGAAAGAATATGGCTGAAAGGCTTTTTCACTTTTTTCGTACAGCACTCTGAGCTGCAGTGCTAAAAGCCCATAAACATGGCTAAGACAACGTTACAAATAGCTGTGCGATGCAAGCAAAAACAAAGGCCGGAAATTGTGCTGCACAATATATATGTAATCTGAAAACGCATCTCGCAAAATAATTGGTATAACCAAGCGGGTTGGAATACATCCAAGACATCGCAGAAGCATGCTTGTTGGCAACCTCTTTTCAAGGATACACACAGTCCACCCCAGGACCAAGGGACACAGTGTAGGGACCAGATAGGAAGAAAGTGTACTGAAAGTACTGCTGTATCCGTAAGAGAGGAGTCCTTCCGATTTCCACATGCAATGGCAAATTACACATCATTAGTGGGTCCCCGGTGACTTCCCGTGCGACAATTAGATGTGCGGACCCTGCCAAGGCGTTGTATGAAAAAGAGGATACGATTGAGAAACTACATTTGCTCGATGACCAAGCTCACTACAAATGAAGTAAGGTGCTGGATACCTTCGTTCAAAATGATCGTGGAGGATAGGAAGAAAGTGGACACCACTTGAGAATTTTGAATATTTGCTGGCCATGATGCAAGTTTGGCCAAAACTAATTGGCCAAGATGTTCATCGAAACTGTGTGTGTAGTTTCAGAGAAGAGAGCAAATACCTGTTTTTGGGGAGTCAACCCCCCCACCCCCACTCCCGTAGACCCCCTTAATGAGCGCAGATTTTGATGCGGTCAGTACACCTTTGTTATGCATCAGATATGAAGCTTGTGGACAAGTTTCATCAAAAGCGTTTGTTTGGTTCAAGGGATAATAACAGAAGTGTTTACAGGCTAACTCACTCACTCACCTACGGACACCACTTGATCGCATAACCTCACCCGACTAAAGTCCAGGTAAATAAATAAATTAAAGTAAATAAAATGTGTCAATTACTGATGAGTTTGCTACACCCACACCGCCAAATACTTCCTGAAGGTATAGAGAACATGAAAAAAAAAAGTTTCATGTCATGGCAACAGATGACTTTAGTTGGCTCAGAGTGTCAATACAAATCCTTCGACTCTTTGGAGCCATTGCTCATTATGCACGTCCAAACCAAACCATGCATGTCCAAACTTGCATTCATTCCAAACCAGAGGAAACCTAGCTGTGTCACCCACTGAATAGGAAGGTGAGTTCAACTCAGAATATGGTTTTTCAATGTTGCCGAGGATAAGGCAAAACCTAAGTCAGGATGTTCGAATCCAGAAAGCAAACTTTTTGGCAAGCATAGCATCAGCCCAAAGAGCACCAATCAACATGGACAAGGGCCCTCCTCCTGTTGCTGTACGGTATTGAAGGTTCGTGGATGTAGATGTTATCTATGTCAAGGAGGTCGCGTGATCTGTCCTTCCTGTCTGAATTGGCGAGGGCCAGATGAGGAAGAGTAAGGGGATTCTGGAGAAGGTCATTTAAATGAGGTTGCCCACAGTGCATGATTCAAATGTTCTGCTGTCCACGCGGACGCAAGGGTGAGACATCACTGCTGTGGTCGTTAATGTCAGAAATTGTGGGTGTTGCCCTTGGAGGACCATCTTTCTGCAACAACAATGTGGCTCACCATTGGCCTTCCGTCACCAGCAACACGCCGAGTGTTACCAGTGATGGAGGGCCAACGGCAACATTCTATTGGGCTGACGAAGGAAAGATGCAGTCTCAGTGGCCACACCCCGTCACATGGGGGGGGGGAGATTGGGGGAGGGGGGGAAGAGGAGAATGGGAGAGGGGGGGCGATGGGAATATTTTATTACCTGGGAAGCAACATTCTTTCTCTTTCGGTGGTGACGCTCATTGGTACTGGAGCTCTCTCTTTTGCCATGGACAATCTTGGTGCTGGACTGATGTACTTTGCTGCAATCTCTGCACAGTACGGGCCTAATCTGCTCCTCTCCATGCCTTCTTCAGTGACTGAACTCTAAAAAAAACTCAGTCACTCAAATACTCGGGTCTCACTATTTGCCATGATCTTTCTTTGGCAAACCATTCTTTTAAAGTTGTCCGCCAAAGTCAGCCGCCAACTAGGCATCCTCCATCATGCAAAGTCCTTCCCTGGCACACCTGAACAGCTGTCCACAGACAAAGCTTTCATCTGCAACTTGATGGAATACTGCTCTCCCCTCTGGGCCCTGCGTCCCTTGCTTCACGCCATTTTCAGCTTGGTGCAGTGGAAATAAAGGCCTTGAAGATCATTGGAATCTCCCTCATTGAAGCTGAGTCTATGAGCCGATAATCTTCACATTGCAGACAGGTTGGTGGTCTCTCTGGTCTACGACCACCTCTTTTCTGGTCTGGCATCCTCTGCCTTTTCTATGCTTTGTTACCTCCCCACCCCAAGGTTTCTACAGGGTGCATGTGGTCCACCATCAACCCCCTTCTGGTGAAACCTCCAAAATTCAGAATCACTGCTCACCTCCACACATTTGTTCCTCTTTTTGTCCCCCACCTGTGGAATCAACTTCCACATTCTTTTCAATCACATTCTTCCCTTCAGGTCTTCAAGGGACAACTGTTCATCACCACCTCAGATCATCCCATATCCAAAACCATGATCCTTTCTACCCCAGTTAACACCACCTCTGCCCTACACCTTTTTCAGCTTGGCGCAGTGGAAATAAAGGCATGGCACAAGCACAATGCTTCAGATCATGCCTCTCTCAAGCTCACCTCCTTCCAAATTTCAATTTTTCCTTCCTGAGAGTTTGCTTCTGCATCCATTTTATTTACCGCCTGCATCCTCACCTACCCCATATTCTTACCCGCATCGCTGGTTTGTCCGTCTCCCTCTGTTTTGTGCCTCGGCCCGACTGTTAATGTCCCCCCCCCCCTCTCTTTCCGCTGTTCCCTTTGTTCTGTTACGTTCTGATACAATCAGTTTTCTAATTCTTCCATGAGCTTTGACTTTGTTTACAAAAAAGCCCCATCTGACATATATATATATATATATATATATATATATATATATATATATATATATATATATATATATATATA
>NC_140971.1:16395752-16398612 GCF_056783735.1 Eptatretus burgeri
TGGATTATCGGGGGTAGAAAAGATCGAGGATTTGGATGGGGGAAGATAAGAGGTGGTGGTGAACAGCTGTTTTGAAAGCCTGAAGGGAAGAATGGGAAAGAATAGAGTGAGGAAGTTTATTCCAAAGGCGGGAAAAAAGAGGAATGAAAGAGTGAAGATGAGCAGTGATTCGTGATATTGGTAGTTTTACCAGAAGGGGTTGTTGGCGGACCTTGAGCGCCCTGTGGAAATGTGGTTGGGACAAATCGCAGAGAGAGCAGGGGGGCAAGGCTGGAGAGGAGTCGGTAGAAGACAGAAAGACCACCGACCAACCTGCGGTGATTGAGTGAGAGGCCCAAAGACTCAGCTTCATTGCGGGAGATGCCAATGATCTTAAATGCCCTGGTTTCGACAGCGTGAAGTCGAGAAAGGTGGGAGGCAGGAGCACCAGCCCAGAGGGGAGAGCAGTACTCCATCAGGCTACGGACAAAAGCTTTGTAAGTGGTCAGGAGCTCAAGAGGGCCGAGGAAGGACTTTGCACGACGGAGGATTCCCAGTCGGCGACTGGCTTTTGAGGCAAGGTTGGAAATGTGACTTTCCCAGGAAAGGTCATGGCAGATAGTGAGACCCAGAAGCTTGAAAGAAAAGACTTCTTCCAGAGGATTGTTGAGAAAGTGGATGGGGGGTTTTGTAAACGGTCCTTTCGAAGAGACATAGTGAGAGTGTGAGATTTGTCTGGATTGAAAGACATGTTCCACGTGTTGGACCAGTTTGTGATTTTATCCAGATCTGCAGTGAGCGAAGAAGCTGCTGCTTGCCGGGCTGAGGGATGACAGATGGTACGGCAGAGGGTTGAGTCATCGGCAAAGAGAAATAGAGGATTTTCCAGAGAGTCCGAGAGATCATTGATGAAAACCAGAAAAAGAACAGGGCCCAGAACGCTACCTTGAGGAACTCCAGCCTGCACAGGAAGAGGGGATGAAAGAACTCCATTTAGGGCCACACGTTGACTGCGACAGGAGAGGAAGTCTGCGAGCCATGAGTGGAGATGGCCTTGAATACCATGGGCAGAGAGTTTGGTGAGTAGGGCAGGGTGCCAGACTGTGTCAAAAGCACGTGATATGTCCAGGGATACGGCTCGGATTTCCTGTCTGGCATTGAGGACCTCCATCCATTGATGGGAGAGCAGTAGCAGCATATCTAGGGTAGAGTGACCTGGTCTGAAACCAAATTGATGATTGGAAATCAAGCCATTGGAGAAGAGGAAGGATTTCATGTCTGAAGCGATGATGGATTCCATAACCTTGCTGATGATTGGGAGAAGGCTGATTGGTCTATAGTTACAGGGATCTGTTTTTGCACCTTTTTTATGCAGGGCAGTGATGTTAGCAGATTTCCAAGCAGATGGCAGATGACCTTGGGAAAATGAGAGGGTGAATAGAACAGAGAGAGGGTGAGCAAGAGCAGAAGAGCAGGCTTTGAGGACACGTGGGCTGATGCCGTCTGGACCGGTTGCAGAATCTGACTCGAGGTTTGAAAGCAAGCTCTCCACCTTGTCAGGAGAAAAGGATACAGAGTCCAGGGACAGTTGGGTGCGACTGGGTAAAGTGGGTAGAGATAGTGATGGGTTTGGGACACAAGATTTAGCTGCAAACACCGAGTTTAGACATTCAGCTTTATCACGTGTGGAATCAGCAGTGCGGCCATTTGAGGTAAGGGAGGGGATGGAGGGGGAACATACACCAGAAACAGATTTGATTAAACGCCACCAGGATTTTGAGGAGGGAGAGAGGTTTGAGAGTTCAGACTTGAGATGAGAAAGATGTTGTTTTCTGGCTCTCCTGAGGGTAGATACACACTTGTTCCGAGCTTTGTGGAAAGAACTGAGATTGCCCTCAGTTGGGTTTGCTTTCCATGAGGCAAAGGCAAGTTGTTTCAGGACAACTGCCTCACCACAAGCTTCAGTAAACCAAGGGCGGGAGGAAGGGTAAGACAACTGAACACGAGAGGGGATAAATCTGTGCATGAGGGAGAGCAAGTTTCTTTGAAAGAATTCCCAGGATGAGTTGATGTTTGAGAAAGTAGTGATAGGAGACCAGTCTGTAAGTTTGATGGCTGCTCGGAGACCCTGCCAGTCGGCTTGAGTGAAATGCCAGACTCGACGGCGGTGAGGTGGTTCTCTGATAACAGCCAGAGAGATGTCCACTTTAATAAGGACGTGGTCAGAAGAACCAATTGGAGCGAAGGAAGAGCAGCAGATATTGTCAGGGAAATTTGTCAAAATCAGATCCAGAAGAGATGGAGTACCATTGGTTGAGATCCGGGTCGGGAAGTTGACCGATTGAGTCAGTCCCAATGAGTCACAGAAAGCTTTTGCTGATGTCCCATGGCAGGTGAGAGAGGTACCCACACCTAGCCAACTGGCGTGATGACAATTGAAGTCGCCACATAAGAGGAAGAGAGAGTTTGGATGAGAAGATAGAAGATGGTCCATGTTTTCGGAGAGTGAGGTGTAGATGGAGTCATCACTGTTCGGTGGACGGTACAGTACACATATAAACATGAGGTGGGAGTGGAGGGGAAGCCGAAGCCAGAGGTATTCCTGGGGGTGTGGGGGAGTGAGAGCAGTGCAGGGAGAGTGAGGAATAGAGTCTTTGATGAAGAGAGCAACACCTCCACCAGGACGAGGCTCAGGTCTGTCATACCGTAAGAGGGAGTAACCAGGGAGAGATACTTGGGAGTCAGACACGTCTTGGGAGAGGAAAGTTTCTGTTAGGCAGATAATGTCTGGTTTGTCAGTGGCAACCTGCATGGAAAGATCTGAAAGGTTTGAGCGAAGGCCCCGGATATTTGAGGTCCACACTTTTAATGAAGAGGTAGG
>NC_140971.1:16399112-16431612 GCF_056783735.1 Eptatretus burgeri
TCCATGTTTTCGGAGAGTGAGGTGTAGATGGAGTCATCACTGTTCGGTGGACGGTACAGTACACATATAAACATGAGGTGGGAGTGGGAGGGGAAGCCGAAGCCAGAGGTATTCCTGGGGGTGTGGGGGAGTGAGAGCAGTGCAGGGAGAGTGAGGAATAGAGTCTTTGATGAAGAGAGCAACACCTCCACCAGGACGAGGCCCAGGGTCTGTCATACCGTAAGAGGGGAGTAACCAGGGAGAGATACTTTGGAGTCAGACACGTCTTGGGAGAGGAAAGTTTCTGTTAGGCAGATAATGTCTGGTTTGTCAGTGGCAACTTTGCATGTAGAAAGATCATGTTACTTGAGCGAAGGCTCCCGGATATTTGAGGTCCACACTTTTAATGAAGAGGTAGGGGAGGAGGCTTTTGGTGCAGGAGGTGGAGGGGGCGGGGGAGGGTCGGACGAGGGACGAGGGGGGAGGTAAGGAGGGTTGCTGAAGGGAGTGTGGGGTATTGCAGAAAGAGCGGTAGGGGAGGGGTCATTGGAATGAGGAGGAGAAAAGGCTCTGTGGTGCTGTGAGAGAGGGGGGACAAGAGACAAGGAAGATGGCAGTTGAGGATTTGAGAAGGTAGAGTGAAGAGATGGAGGTGAGAGGGTGAGTGGAGGGAGGTAGGTTGGTGGACAGGGAGGGGGCAACTTAGGAGGAAGGGAAGAGTGAGGGGGATGTAGGCAGGGAGAAAGGTGAGGGGGGAATTTTTTGAAAGAGTGGAGAGGGAGGCTTGGAGGGAGAAGAGTGGGATGGTTGCTTGGAGGAGGAGAGAGTGAGGGGTGAGGGGGTGAGCTGGCAATGAAGTTGGAAAAAAGAAATGGTTGGATGGAAAGCCAGGGCATCCAAGGCAACCAAGCGAAAGTTTTAGGTCAGAGATGCGATTTAACACAATTCCTGATGGATGCAATGAAGGCGACTCCAGAGCATGGAGAGAAGAAGCGCTGTAATAGTTGGATTTTTTAGGCAAGGAATGAAGGAGAGGCTTTGAAAATGAGAGCAGCCTGTTAAAATAGCAGAAGAGTAGTGCATTGTGAAACAGTAAAGAGTACCACATGTGTGAGAGAGGAAGATGAAGTACATTATGGAAGATCGTTTTTGTTGTTGGAATATTAATGTATGAGAGAGTTCAACAGATTAGGTCATGGAAGTGTGTAAAACAACAAAAAAAGAAATCGAGGAAGACGAGGAGTGAAGTTAAGAGGAAGAAGAAGTTAGTGAATCGGTAGAAGGTTGTTGTTGTTGTTGTTGGGTTTTTTTTTTTTTTTTTTTTTTTTTGAGATAAGAAAGAGATTAGTTGGGAGAATGGGGGATGTTTGGAAAGTGGGGAGGGATGAAAATTGAAGGTAATGGGGAGGATAGAAATTGGAAGGTAATGGGGGAGAAAAAACAAACAAACAAAAAAAAAAAAACGATCAAACACCAAGTGGAACTCAGTAGCCCCCAAGCCTAGGACTAGGCCTCAAACACCAGGTGAGAACGTCGACATAAATACTCACAAAATAGCACGATTTTTTGAAAACAAAAACCGAATCTCAGGAATACACACACAACACGGTAGGTAGGTAGAGAAAATTGAAAACAAGAGTTAAAACGGGACAAATAACAACCGGAACTTAACTTTGAGAATGTCAGCAGGGAGCCCCGAAGGAGACCTCTTGCCGCTCAAAAACCGGAATCGGAACCGGATACATGAGAAAATTAAGCGCCTTCAGGCCAGGGAATCGAACCCAGGACACCTGGCGATGTCATGCCAACTGGCCATTTGGTACGGTTAAGCCCGATGTCCTGGGTTCGATTCCCAGTCTGCGCTTTAATCTTTCTCACATATCCAAAACTTGGGATGATTTTCAATCCTGTCCACCCGAATAAATTAATATACGATAAGTTGTATGTGCCTGCTTTATCCCACGCCTACCCACGTGTTTCTCATTTCCGTACGTTGCATAATCCTCTGGGTTATTTTGTTGCATTAATTAGAGGTAAATTAAGAATATCCCTCGTTTGGACAAGTGCGGCAATATGAGGCAACGCGACATGAGTGACATGTCCCATCCACTCAGGGCTGTGGGTATTCCAAATTTATCACCTCCAAATATTCGGCATCAAGCCGGCCATTCACAAGAGTAGTACCTCGCGGCATGGATATATTGCCTCATGAGCCACTGGTAATCGAATGGGGACCAGCCTGCGTGGGACAGTATTTTTCAGGAGACCAAAGATGGAAACATTTTCAGTATAAAAGATGAAAGATCAGAAAAAAAAGAAAAGAATTATACCATGCTATGTGATCGAGTCAAGTAGTGCCGCATCTGGAAATGATCATGTTCTGCAGGTCCGATGCTGTTCTCGGTTTGCTTCAAAACTCAATCCCCATTGGGGGATGCTCCAAAATCAACAGCAACCTTCGTGGCATCATCAGCAAGGCTTAAATAAGCTTTTTACATACAAGGTTTTTGGCTTGGAATAATTAACAGGCACCGTTTTGACTCCATGCTGGATGAGAGAGATAGTTTTATCACATAGATTTGCGACTTGCATACCTCGAGCTGATATAAAAACCCAAATTTGTTTAACAGTGTGTGTTAAGATATGACCGAAGATTTATCACAAAGTTGAACAAACCATGTCAGGGTTGTTAATAACAGTAGCTTTTAATTATAAATTAAAAAATCTTTGTCCAAAGGCTACAGTGCAAGGTGATTAATTGAAGAAAAACCTCCATTTAGCATTGTGACCGAAAAATAACGTTTCATAAGTGAAACCGCAGTAGGCCGCAGGCCCTCGGGCCTCGGGTGTAAGCTCGTGGCCCAGAGCAATTGGAATTATCCCAGGTATTTAACTGCAAGATGTATTATAGGATGCACATAAGCAGGTATGCATATTTGTGCTTCTTTGTATGTACCCTGGGGTTATTATCCCCACTCTTTTAGAAAAAAAAATGGGGGCATATCGCAATCGGCTCTGTCTGTCCGTCACGCCTAACTGGTCCTAAACGGTTGTGCAGAAATTCACCAAACCTAGGTAGTTATGATCAGGCAGAAAGGTGAAAGAACAACATCAATTTTGAAGTAGATGAAAACCGAAAAATGCAGTTACGGCAGCACATCTTAACATAAAAACTTTGGGATGTGCAATCAGCATTGGGGGATGGCATGAAATGTGGGAACCATTTTGGGGATTTGAACCCATAGGTTCATGCCCCACCTACCTGGGATTTAAGGCTCAGCTGCTGGGTCAAAAACAGAGAAAAAAAAAAAATTTTCACCAAAATTTGGATATTAGGTCATTCTTGGTGGAACCCTTCTTGCCATCTTTCAACTTTGCTTTTGGTGGGAAGCGTGGGGATTTGCAATGGCACGCCATCGACACTTCACTCCAGCTTTTATTATTTTGGGGAGTGATTCAGCTGCAAGCAGTCTGTGGGTTTTATACACCACCCAAATAAAGGGATGAGAAAAATCTAAAATATAAAAGCTAAATTAGTGTTTGGTTATTTGCTTATATATGCTTCAAGAACTGGGTCTGGGATGCAGTTGGAGGAAGAGAGGGGCCGGGATGGCAGTGCTGAAAAGAAAGGGGCCACAACGCAGTGCGGAGGAAGAAAAGGGGCCACGACGCATGCGGAGGAAAAGAAAGGGGCCACGACGCATGCGGAGGAAGAAAGGTTTACGACGATGGAGGAAGAAGTGTGCCACGACGCATGCGGAGGAAGAAAGGGGGCCACGACGCATGCGAGGGAAGAAAGGCAAGCCACGTACGCATGCGGAGGAAGAAAGGGGCCACGTACGCATTTGCGTGAGGAAGAAAGGGGCCACGAGCCGCATTTACGCGGAGGAAGAAAGGGGGCCACGACGCATGCGGAGGAAGAGAAGGGGCCACGACGGCTGCCATTTACGCGGAGGAAGAAAGGGGCCACGTACGGGCATGCGGAGTGAAGAAAGGGGCCACGACGCATGCGGAGGAAGAAAGGGGCCACGTACGCATGCGGGAGGAAGAAAGGGGCCACGACGCATGCGGGAGGAAGAAAGGGGCCACGCACGCATGCGGAGGAAGAAAGGGGGCCACGACGCATGCGGGAGTGAAGAAAGGGGGCCACGACGCATGCGGGAGGAAGAAAGGGGGCCACGACGCATGCGGAGGAAGAAAGGTGTGGGCCACGAGCGCATGCGGGAGGGAAGAAAGGGGCACACGTACGCATGCGGAGGAAGAAAGGGGCCACGACGCATGCGGAGGAAGAAAGGGGGGCCACGCACGCATGCGGAGGAACAAAGGGGCCACGACGCATGCGGAGGAACAAAGGGGCCACGACGTATGCGAGGAAGAAAATAGACGACGCATGCGGGAGGGAAGAAAGGGGCCACGACGCATGCGTGGAGGAAGAAAGGGGCCACGACGCATGTGCGGGAGGAATAAAGGGGCCACGAGCCGCATGCGGGGAGGAAGAAAGGGGCCACGCACGCATGCGGAGGAAGAAAGGGGCCACTGTACGACATGCGGAGGAAGAAAGGGGCCGCCACGACGACCATGCGGAGGAAGAACAGGGGGCACACGACGCATGCGGGAGGAAGAAAGGGGGCAACACGTACGCATGCAGTGTGAGGAAGAAAGGGGCCACGGACGCATGCGGAGGAAGAAAGGGGCCACGACGCATGCGGGAGGAAGAAAGGGGAAGCCACGACGCATGCGGAGGAAGAAAGGGCGCCACGACGCATGCGGAGGAAGAAGAAGCCACGACGCATGAAGAAAGGAGCCGACTCACGCATGCGGAGGAAGAAAGGGGGCCACGACGCATGCGGGAGGACAGAAAGGGGCCACGACGGCATGCGGAGGAAGCAAAGGGGGCCACGACGCATGCGGAGGAAGAAAGGGGCCACGACGCATTGCGGAGGAAGAAAGGGAAGGCCACGACGGATGCGTGAGGGACGAGAGGGGCCACGACGCATTTACGTGGAGGAAGAGAGGGGGCCGGGACATACAGGAGGAGAAGAGAGGGGCCGGGACACAGGAGGAGAAGAGAGGGGCCGGGACGCATGCGGAGGAAGAGAGGGGCCACGACGCATGCGGAGGAAGAAAGTGGGGCCACGACGCATGCGGAGGAAGAAAGGTGGGGCCAGCGACGCATGCGTGAGGAAGAAAGGGGCTGTCACGCACGCATGCGGAGGAAGAAAGGGGCTTCACTGACGCATGCGTGAGGAAGAAAGGGGCCACGACGCATGCGGAGGAAGAAAGGCACACGACGCATGCGGAGGAAGAAAGGGGCCACGTACGCATGCGGAGGAAGAAAGGGGCCACGACGCATGCGGAGGAAGAAAGGGGCCACGACGCATGCGGAGGAAGAAAGGGGCCACGACGCATGCGGAGGAAGAAAGGGGCCACGACGCATGCGGAGGAAGAAAGGGGGCAGCCACGTACGCATGCGGGAGGAAGAAAGGGGCCACGACGCATGCGGGGAGGAAGAAAGGGGCTAACGACGCATGCGGAGGAAGAAAGGGGCCACGACGCATGCGGGAGGAAGAAAGGGGGGCCACGTACGCATGCGGAGGAAGAAAGGGGCCACGTACGCATGCGGAGGAAGAAAGGGGCCACGTACGCATGCGGAGGAAGAAAGGGGGCCACGCACGCATGCGGAGGAAGAAAGGGGCCACGACGCATGCGGAGGAAGAAAGGGGGCCAGCGACGCATGCGGAGGAAGAAAGGGGCCACGACGCATGCGGAGGAAGAAAGGGGCCACGTACGATGCGGAGGAAGAAAAGGCCACACGCATGCGGGGAGGAATAGGCAACACACGCATGCGGGGAGGAAGAAAGGCCACGACGCATGCGGAGGAAGCCAGGGGCAATACGACGCATGCGGAGGAACAAAGGGGCCAACGTACGCATGTGGAGGAAGAAAGGGGGCCAGCTGGACGCATGCGGAGGAAGAAAGGGGCCACGTCACGCATGCGGAGGAAGAAAGGGGGCCACGACGCGATGCGGGGAGGAAGAAAAGTGGGCCACGTACGCATGCGGAGGGAAGAAAGGGGCCACGACGCATGCGGAGGAAGAAAGGGGCCAGCGACGCAGCAGGAGGAACAAAGGCCACGACGCATGTGGAGGAAGAAAGGCCACGACGCATGCGGAGGAAGAAAGGGGCTACGACGCATGCGGGAGGAAGAAAGGGGGCTACTTACTTATGGAGGAAGAAAAGGCCACACGATGCGGAGGAAGAAAGGGGCCACGTACGCATGCGGAGGAAGAAAGGGGCCACGACACGCATGCGGAGGAAGAAAGGGGGCCACGTACGCATGCGGAGGAAGAAAGGGGCCACGTACGCATGTGGAGGAAGAAAAGGGGCCACGACGGCGCGGAGGAAGGAAGAGGCAGCCACGACGCATGTGGAGGAAATAGGCACACGACGCACAGGGAGTGAAGAGAGGGGCCGGGACACAGGAGGAGAAGAGGAGGGGCCGGGAACACAGGAGGAGAAGAGGGGCTGGGACGCAGTGGGAGAAGAAGAGGGGCCAGTGGAAGCAGGGGGAGAACAGAGGGGCTGGGACGCAGGGGGGATAAGAGAGGGGCCGGGACGCAGGGGAGAAGAGAGAGGGCCGGGACGCAGGGGGGAGAAGAGAGGGGCTGGGACGCAGGAGAAGAAGAGGGGCCAGGAAGCAGGGGGAGAACAGAGGGGCCGGGACGCAGGGGGGATAAGAGAGAGGGGGCCGGGACGCAGGGGGGAGAAGAGAGGGGCCGGGACGCAGGGGGAGAAGAGAGGGGCCGGGACACAGGGGGAGTAAGAGAGGGGGCCGGGACGCAGTGGGAGAAGGAGAGGTGGCCCAGGACGCAGAGGGGAGAAGAGAGAGGGGCTGGGACACACGGGGAAGAAGAGAGGGGCTGGGACGCATGAGGAGGAAGAGAGGGGCCGCGACGCATGGGGAGGAAGAGAGGGCCACGACGCATGCGGAGGAAGAAAGAGGGGCCACGACGCATGCGGAGGAAGAAAGCCATATGGGCCACGACGCATGCGGAGGAAGAAAGGGGCCACGACGGCATGACGGAGGAAGAAAGGGGCCACGACGCATGCGGCAGGAAGAAAGGGGGCCACGACGCATTATGGAGTAAAATAGTACAATAATTACGCGGAGGAAGAAAGGGGCCACGACGCATGCGGAGTGAAGAAAGGGGCCACGACGCATGCGGAGGAAGAAAGGGGCCACGTACGCATGCGGAGGAAGAAAGGGGGCACTACCACGTGGAAGAAAATGCCACCAAGAGTGAAGAAAGGGGCCACGACGCATGCGGAGGGAAGAAAGGGGCCACGACGCATGCGGATAGTTAGGCAAGAATACGATGCTGAGGGGCCACGACGTATCATGCGGAGGAAGAAAGGGGCCACGACGCATGCGGAGGAAGAAAGGGGCGCACGACGCATGCGGGAGGAAGAAAGGGGGCCACGACGCATGCGCGAGGAACAGAAAGGGGCCACGACGCATGCGGTGGAGGAAGAAAGGGGCCACGACGCATGCGGGAGGAAGTGAAAGGGGCCACGACGCATGCGGAGGTGTTAGCGCTTACCGATGCGCGAAGAAAGGGGGCCACACGCACGATGCGGAGGAAGAAAGGGGCCACGACGCATGCGGAGGAAGAAAGGGGCCACGACGCATGCGGAGGAAGAAAGGGGGCCACGACGCATGTGGAGGAAGAAAGGGGCCACGACGCACAGGGAGGAAGAGAGGGGCCGGGACACAGGAGGAGTAAGAGAGGGGCCGGGTACACAGGAGGAGTAATAGGAGAGGGGCCGGGACACAGGAGGAGAAGAGGGGGCTGGGACGGCAGTGGGAGAAGAAGAGGGGCCAGTGAAGCAGGGGGAGAACAGAGGGGGCTGGGACGCAGGGGGGATAAGAGAGGGGCCGGGACGCAGGGGGAGGAAGAGAGGGGCCGGGACGCAGGGGGAGAAGAGAGGGGCTGGGACGCAGGAGAAGAAGAGGGGCCAGGAAGCAGGGGGAGAAGTCAGAGGGGCCGGGACGCAGGGGGGATAAGAGAGGGGCCGGGACGCCCAGGGGGAGAAGAGAGGGGCCGTGGGACGCAGGGGGAGAAGAGAGGCCGGGCCGAGGGGAGAAGAGAGGCCTGACGCAGGGGGGAGAAGAGAGGGGCCGGGACACAGGGGGAGTAAAGAGAGAGGGGCCGGGACGCAGTGGGAGAAAGAGAGGGGCCAGGACGCAGGGGGGAGAAGAGAGGGGCTGGGACACAACGGGGAAAGAAGAGAGGGGCTGGGACGCATGAGGAGGAAGAGAGGGGCCGCGACGCATGGGGAGGAAGAGAGGGGGCCGGGACGCATGCGGAGGAAGAGTGGGCCACGACGCACTGGGAGGAAGAGAGGGGCCACGACGCACGGGGGAGTGAAGCGCAGAGGGCCACTGGACGCACGGGGAGTGCAAAGAGAGGGGCCACGACGCACGGGGAGGGAAGAGAGGGGCCAGGACACATGCGGAGGAAGGAGAGGTGCATGCGACGCATCGGGAGGAAGAGAGGGGCTTACAGGACGAATGGGGGAGGAGTGAGAGGGGCCAGGATGCATGGGAAGGAAGAGAGGGGAGGGATTGCATGTGGAGGAAGAGAGGGGCAGGGACGCATGGGGAGTGGGAGAGAGAGGAGCTGGGACGTATGCGGAGGCAAGAGAATGCCAGGATCAGAATGGGGAGGAAGAGAGGGGCCAGGGGACGAATGGGGAGGAAAAGACGCAGGGACGAATGGGGAGGAAGAGAGGGGCCAGCACACATGGTGGGAGAAGCAAAAGAGGAGGTGGGTGCAGGGAAAAACAAGAGAGAGGGGGTACGATATGGGGGTCGATGGACACTTAAGCGTGGGATGTGTAGCAAATGGTGATGTGCGAAAGCTGATTTTGAAGGGAGATGGAAGGCTCCTCGAGGCAGATTATGGGAGTGGAATAGGGTGGAATGTTTGTGATGTACATGTTGTCTTTTAATTGTATGTCAGCAAGAAGGTGTCGTTTAAGGACGGGCACTTTTGCTCGTTTCCCTTCAATAAACAATTCACAAGGACACCTTTCTGTACAAGGTAGGGAGGAAACATTTGGACAGCACAACATGTGCAGCACTGGAATTCATCCAGGTGGGCCGAAGCATCACAAGACTAACCGTGGATCTTTCTACGAGTAACTTCTGTATGAAATCCTTGGGCCAGATCACTCGTCTGGTCAAAAATACTTCCCTCATCGAATGCATAATCAACGGCCGAGATGTTGGTAAGTGTCTCTTGCTTTGTCATCACCTAGGAAAGGAGAGTGCCCCAGATAATCTGATTGCAAAAAAAAAAGAAATAAAAAAGAGGATGTGTAGGCCATGTGAAATGAAGGGGAGAAGGAAAGGGTGAGACACAGGGAAAACAGGAAGGTAAACATTCAGCATTGTGAGCCTCTCAAACAAAACAGCCTATTCAATTTTAAAGCAAGATAAGATTAAAGTGAAAAACTATGGTCGAAGACAGGTGAAAAATGCCTTTGGGCCTGGACAGGGATTTTAATTTTATTATTTTCTGCACATCGGTTCGCCTCTCAAACTTCAAAAGGCAAGGTAACTTCCGAGAGGGTTCAACAGAAAATGCAATTATCATTCCAATACGTTATTATTTCGCTTTGTAGCAATAGGGGGGGGGGGGGGATACATAACTCGGTATTTTGTGCAAACATCGAGGCCACTACACGTTTGATAACTCCGACACCACACGAGTCACAAAAATCTTTTGGCACACAAACTCACCCCGCACACCGTCCTCGTAAACACACTATCAGTTGCAGCATGTCTGTGGCAACCCATCCCCTAGCCATCAGCAAACTGCCTTTAGCAGCTAGCGTCGCACCCATCGACTGGACTGCAACATCACATGTCTGTCCCAGTACCTCTCACTCATCGGCAATTAGCTCCTTTCGGGCAGCAATCCACCACCTACAGAGTGCTATGGCTTTTACGCCCACTCAAACAGTTTCCACAGAACTGGGATACTCCTGCACCATCAAGTCACACACAAGGAACTTTAACGCAGGAGGAGGCCATTTGGCCCATTAGGCCTATGCTGCCCTCACCTCCAGTATCCATCACCCATCCACGCACAAGCTACCACCAAGTCTCCACCAATATACCCTTCTCCCCTCCATTCTCCAATGCAGAGGTAACATATCTAATCCCAATTTAAAGCTATCAACAGCATTCACTGTCATTACCTTTACAGGGAACCAACCCATTCTTTTCATCACACTCCTCCTAACTGAAAGACCCCACCTTAAAACTGTCTGAACTGTCATCTTACTTTACCCTCAAGCCTTTGGCCCTTGAATGACTGGCATACGCCAGATCGTGTTGGTCGTCAAAGACCTCCGTGACCGTGTCCACTCCACTGAACCTATCATGTACACACCCTTTGTTATCTTCAACATATCAATCAAATCCCCTCGTAATCATCTCCTCCTCCCAATGTATAAAGTCGCCTGTCTCCCTTCAGCCGCAACTCACAGCTCTAATCTCGCTCGGCCCGGAATAAATCTAGTAGCTCCACACTGTGCCTTCTCTATGGCAGCATTATCCTTCCTCGGATGTAAATGACCAAAACCGAACACAATATTCCAGATGAGTCCTCACTAAGTTCCAATATAGTGTTACAAACTACCTCTTTTGGATTTATAATTTATCCTCCTCCCGACAGATACAACCTAAAACACGATTTGCTTTAGCCTATAGCTGCCTCGACACCTCGTGCTGTCTGCTCACCTCCCGTGAGAATCAATTACCACCCCCAGTATCCTTCTCTTGTGTGACACGCGTTCCACGCATTGCCTCTCGCTTCATGTAATCTCCTATTTTCATTATTCTTCCCTGCATCCCCAGCACTTTACATTTCTTTATGTTAAATACAATCGGCCAATCTTTTTTCCCCCCAATCTAAGGGAAAGTATCTAGACTTTGCTGAATCCAATCACTACCCTCTCTGTTAGCTACCTGATTCTCCAAGCTTTGTAACATCAGGAAATTCTAGAAAGCAGACTCTTTCACCCCACTATCCAAATCGTTGATGTAAATGATGAATTGTAATGGTCCGAGTACTGATCCCTGAGGTACCCCACTACTTACATCCTTCCAGCGAGACATCCTCCTACTTCATAGCTACTCTCTTGCTTCCCTATCACGGGTAAGCCAGTTTGGCAATCCACTTAGCGACATGACCAGCAACCCCACGACTCCACAAGCCCCTCATCTTGGCTAACAACCTCCTATGAGATACCTTATCAAACGCCTTCTTAAAGTATAGATATACTATATATCCACCAAGCCATCTCCCTGCAATGCACCCAATCAGAAACTGCTTTCCATTGGAACTCTAATACATTTTTTTAACATCATCTCTCTTTGGTAAATTTGTGTTGCTTACTCTTAAGTTAACTAATCTTGACCAATCAGACACACAAATATTTAAGTTATGCAAGCCATACACTTCTCAGCCAACGTCTGTGCCTTTTCGTACAACAAATTCAATTTACAACCACCTGGTTGTTGTTATTGCTTTCCATATGTGGCTCTGTGGCTGCGAGTTGCATCATTTCGTGGAAGCGCAGCTGTACCCTGATGCAGTGCCAGTTACCAGTAAACCGGTACTCATTTTGCCGACCTCAAAAGTGGGTGAAAGGCTGAGTCAACCCAATTCTGTTATTTCAACGGAACAACAGGGACTGTAAACTCAAGACCCTAAGATCTCAAACCAGCCACCTTAACAGTGAAGCAAACACCAACCAGGCTTACAAACCACCCAGTGAAAAACTATTTTAAACACAGAGCAACAAAAAGGAAAGTTTTTGACAACCCACTTAAAAATTTGGAAACAAAATGTGAATAAATAAGCAGAACATATAGTGTAAACAGCTTTTTAATTCTGCATTTCAATATGAAATATTTGGTTTTCTTTAAAATGGGAGTTTTCCAAAAGCTTGTTAAAACACATAAAATGGACAATTCATGAATTCACAAATCATATAAATGAGCTGCAAAATATAATTCTAAAACAAATAAACAAAAATAACTTACAAGACATATGTAATAACACCAATGCTCCTGCTGAAAAGAGAAATGGATATTAAAAACAATTTTCAAAGAAAGGACAAAATGTGCACATACCGTATCCGTCAATGCAAACTCAAAGTGATTCTTACCACATATCGGCTGGAAGTCCCAAAGGCTCGTAATTCACCACCTCTGGAGCTAAAAAGAGAATATTTGAGGAAAAAGCTGAAGTAGCAATATCATTCATGTCACCAAACATGGGAATCTTGGATCATTGCATCGATACAAAGTGATGCAGTAGCTATTAAAATAAAAACCACTTTAACGCAAAGTAATATTTCCAAATGCAACCTTTTCAAGCATCATGTTATATTACTAAAAGGTGTGTGTGTGTGTGTGTGTGTGTGTGTGTGTGTGTGTGTGTGTGTGTGTGTGTGTGTGTGTGTGTGTGTGTGTGTGTGTGTGTGTGTGTGTGTGTGTGTGTGTGTGTGTGTGTATTCTTTATCTCCATAATTCACGGGGTTTCAGAAGGTGGAACAGAGTCCTCCCATGACTCGAACTATCCACCTTTGTTCCGGTGAAGTGATCGTGATTGGATGGCCTATGTTGTTCTCAGTTTTGTTCAAAGGGCTATTTTTCAGGATTGTCACTGAGCCCCTGCACAGCTCACCAACTGTAGTTTGTTTGTGGGGTAATGTTCCCAGGGATGGTTTGTAGGATCTCTCAGCGAGGTTCTTTCTTTATCATTCCCGTTGCTCCAATTATCACTGTGGTACAATTTTGGCGCTCTTTCCAGCTTCCAGGGATCACTGCACTTCATTCTCTGGAGGTCTTAACATTCTCTGAGGTCTTCAGTATTTGGTCATTGGTTCTTGATTTCTGTGTTACTTAGACCAAAAAATCACTGCATGCTGAAACCACACCATTAACAATGCCTTATTTTCTCTGTTCACGCTCGATGGTCTCATCAGGTCGTATGTGCAGAGCATTCGGTTGTAGTTTTCAATGATCGCTTTAGTTTATGTTTCCATGAGTTTACTAGAACTGGGATATTGAAATTTCTGCAGATGTGCCAGTGGATTATTTCCTCTACATAAGTTGTTATGTCCCTTTGCATGTCCAGCTGTCTCTTGACATGAGTTTTTTTACATCCTGATAGGAGGTGACGCGTTTAACCTTCTGTTTCCACCTTGCAGAGCCTAATAACATTTCTGATTTTGAATCACTCGCAACATTCTTCTTAAAGTCATTCTGTGCAGTGTCTTTGGCATTTTATTATGATTCATTCTCCATCACAGATGAGTTGGACATCTTCTCTAGCCATTCCAATGAGCCTTCTTTGTTTATGCCTCCAATCTGTCCAATGTTATTTGATATATCTCTGCTCTTTTATCGTTTTCTCCCAGTTGCTGGTGTACATTTATTGATATTTGTTATATATTTTTCTTTTTGTCTTCTTTTTGTGATAATTTTGTACACATTGTGTCACTTCATTCCTACTGTCATAGAGTCATAAAAATGGTACTATTGGAAGGGTATAGCAATATATTAACTTAATTGGGGGAACAAAAATTTCAAAGTTGTAAAAGGGTGTGTTTGTTTAATTACAAATATGCCTTTTAACATGAATAGAGCTTAGTACAGTGGTTCCAACAGTACCATTTTTATTATTCTACTAGCAAATACCCATCTGTCACTTCGCTGATGGAACACTGAGAGGGGGTGGGGGGAGACTGAGGAGATAGAGGGGGGAAAGAGAGAGGAGATATAGAGGGGGGAAAGAGAGAGTAGAGATAGAAGGGGAAAGAGAGAGGGAGATAGATGGGGAAAAGAGAGAGGAGATAGAGGGGGAAAGAGAGAGGAGATAGAGGGGGGGAAAAAGAGAGGAGATAGAGGGGGAAAGAGAAGAGATAGAAGGGGGAAAGTGGAGATGAGGCTTGGAAGGGGGAAAGAGAGGAGATAGAAGGGGGAAAGAGAGGAGATAGAAGGGGGGGGAAAAGAGAGGAGATAGAGGGGGAAAAAGAGAGGGAGACAGAAGGGGAAAGAGAAAGGAGATAGAGGGGGCGAAAGAGAAAGGAGATATAGGGGGGAAAGAGAAGGGAGATAGAGGGGGAAATAGAGAGAAGATAGAGGGGGGAAAGAGAGAAGAGATAGAGGGGGGGAAGAGAGAGGAGATAGAGGGGGGAAAGAGAGAGGAGATAGAGGGGGAAAGAGAGAGGAGATAGAGGGGGAAAGAGAGAGGAGGGAGGGGAGTGCAGAGGGAGGGAGGAAGTGAGGAAGGGAGGGGGGAGGAGGAAGACAGTGTGAGGTGGAGAGGAAGGGAAAGTGCGAGACGTGTGGTGGAGCGTTAATTGCGTATTCATACTGTCTCATAAACAAAATTATTCTGGGCATAGAATAACAGTGAAGATGGAAAACAAAATAATGTCTGGAATTCCATTTTCGACAGCTCATACTATGCAAGTACCTCCATCTCCATTTTAAGTACCAGGTCAGGGTATGGGAGCATGTGCCAGAACAGGGCACATCGCCAAGCGTCCACTTTCCGCCAGTACTCCAGGGCCTCCGTCTGGCCATCCCCTCAGGCAGATGCCAGGCCCATCCCCCATCTCCTTGAGACGATGGTCAACTCCTGCTGCAACCACGAGGGCACGTGGTCGGCACCACTTGGCCTCCTCTCCACTCATGAGACTCCCTCGCTGGGAGAGAATCTGGTGAGCAGGACTCAGCGTCAGGGAAAATCGAGCCACATGTCCATACAGCCGCAACTGACGCTCACGGACTATGCAGGTAACAAATCTCATCCGAGTCTCTTCTCAGCAACCGCTCGTTGGACACAAAATCCGACTGAAGCGATAGCCAAGGATTCTCCGAAGAGACCTGGTACCAAAGGAATTAAGTCTCTTTGGGTCTCAGATCCTTGGTCAGAGTCCAAGTCTCGCATCCATAGAGCAAGACTGGAAGTACCAAGGACCAGAAGACTCTCGGACTTTCGTCTTTCCTGCACAGTGTACTAACACCAGTACCACACTCCATGATCCAGTGAATCCATGACTCCCTCTAGGCCCGACCCAGACGTGTATTGACCTCTAACTCACAGCCAGCAGAGACACGAATATCACTGCCAAGGTAAGTGAATCTCTCCACGACCTCAACTGATTCCTCACCACAAACAGACACAGGACAGGACAGCAGCATCCAGAAGATGTCACCGCAAAGCCTGGATCTTAGTTTTGACCCAAGAAATCCCAGTGAATCCCAGCGGCTCCGACTCCTCATTCAGCACTCCTCGAGCGCCCCCCAAAGGATATCTAAAGTCTCTCGCAGAGATGACTGCATCATCTGCAAAATCAAGGTCCGAGATCTCTCTGACATTCCCAAACGATGCACCGCAGCTTGATCTCTCCGACATCCTCCCTAAAATCCAGTCCATACAAGTGCTTCGAAAAGTGTGGGGGCCAGTGCACACCCCTGACAAACTCCAGTAACAACTGGAAATAAGTCAGAGATGGTACCACCACACTTCCAGCAGCACTCTCAGTACCAGAGTAGGAGTCTCAGACATCAGATCGATCAGTTTTGGGTGGCACCCCACGAAGTGGAATTCCTCTGGAGAGAAAACAAACACTGCTCGGACATGTCCGGAGATAAACAAAGTCCAGAGAGTTTTCAGAGAGAATATGTTAGCTTTGTAATTTTTCGGGAATCGGCAGGTTGGAGTCGGTGTGATTACCGACTACAGTATGTACTTGTAAAAAACCCAGAAACTTTGAGTAGCTTTCACCGAAAAAACGATGTTAGCATTTGATATAGATCCTATCAGGGAGATGTTCACAAATATTAATCTTTATAAACAGCTACGTGTGGTGGGTGGGAAAAAAATTGGCTCAGTAATTTCAGGAAAATACGTTAATATGGCAAACGGCTCAAAAATCCTGTTATCAAACATATTTTGCTTTGTAACTCACAAATATAGTTTCGTTTCAGAGATTCTCTCAGATAACCTCTTGTAGAAAGCAAATCCGATAACCAAAATGCTTTATAAACAGGCGCGAGAAAGACAAAAGAAAACCTGATAGAACCTTCCATAAGATATGGGATGAAACTTTTCCACTACGGCAACCCGTGAACAGTAGTGGCATGGCATGTCCACACATCCGCCAAGAGTCAGTGCAGTAGATCCAAAAGCTACCCATATGTACCATGTTGTTGTGTGCTGTATAGTGTGTATACGTACCTCAACCTTATAGTTACGTGTCGACTGTACACATCCCGATTGGACAGACAGGAACTGTACCGCCGATTTCAACTGATACGAACTGTAGAGTTTTTGGTAAGTGGCTTTCAAGCATCTCAAGCAAGCACTCCAATGGAACGCTTGGCTTGGCAAGCAATTACCAATTGCCATCGATACAACTATGCACCTGGAAACGCCCAAGCAATGCCCGAATTGGATGCAAATCAACCTACCTTTTTGGGGAGTCAGGAACTGTTGATACTTTCAAATCTGGGAGCCTTACATATTTGTAATTCTGCTTAGTTTAAGTTTTTCTCTTCGATTATTTCGGTATGCACAAATTAAATAAAGCCACAAACATCTGGCATTGCCACAAGTGTTTATAAGCATTGCAAATATACCCAGCGATTCGTAGCTATGCAGATGAACAGGCATTCGATAATATGAGTGAGGAAAGTGAAAAAAACATTATTGTTAAGGAAATCGCGTTGCGCCTGTTCCAAGTCAAGTCATGTGTTGAGCAGGCTGTGCAAAAAACATGGCGGCTTCAGATCCCCAGTTTGGTAAGGTTACCCAGGAAACGCATTAAGACCGCAGACAGCCAGGTGGGCCGAGGATCACTCCTGATGAAGGTGATATAATTAAATAAGCCAGTTAATTATCTTCAAAATGGGTGTTTAATGTTTACATCCCAAACACTCAATTTTCACTCTTGCACTTCCTTGAAGTTTTCTTAATATGCATGCAAAGTGTCAGGCTGCTATGTTTCATGGTTTTGGAGTTATGGTGGACACACACACACACACACACACACACACACACACACACACACACACACACACACACACACAACATTTATTAATATAGATGACAGCAGGGAGCCTTTAGAATAAAGCAAATAAAACTAGTTATATATGGTAGCATACTTCTCAAAAAGCAATAGAATACTGGAGAGATCATAGAATATGATACCTGCATGCATTGCTTTAAGTAATGTACTTTCCCACTTCAATCAAAAAAAATTCATTATTTTAAAGATCGTTAAAAAAATTTCCAGAAGTTTGAAGGTGCTTAACTGAGGCAGTCTTATACATCACCCTATATATCACTACCTTGTTTAACATATTGTTATCCAAGTACTGCAAAACTGGAGGGTTTTTGAAAGTGCTAAGAAGGCGTATTTGTGTCCTACGGTGTTCACAAGTACCGTAAATAATTCAACTTCAATAAAACAAAGAGTGTAAAAGTCAAATAAATAAAATGGATTCCAGAATTTCACCGCCTCTGGTAAAAAAGTATATTTACAAAAAACTGTGTATGTCTCATACATCACCCTATCTAACATGTTACATTAGTTCTTCGTGCCCGTTTGTGTCCTTTATGACATCCTTAAAACAGTATGTTTCCTGTTTGAAATGATTTTCAATTTTGTTTGATTTCCAGACAGGCAGACAGAGGAAAAAAACGTTATTCCTCAGTCTTCTCCTCCGCATGTGTGATCGTGAGGAATTCAGAGACAAAGTTCCGTTAAAGGCAAACTTGTCTTCTCCGATTCATCTTCAAACTATAACATTCAATTGAAATGAAGTTGTTCCTCGATCATAAACTGACGCTTGTGGAAAGACGGAGAGACGAATGGATGGACATGAATCAATTGCTTAACTCCACTTTTCACTTTGTGTACAGAGGGTAAATCTATAAAACTACATGCAAGGAAAGCACAAAAACAACAACAACCACAACAACATGTAATTAAAGATACTTGTTTTTTCTCTAAAATGTTTTACTTCATTTTACATCCTCAGAGATTCACAGATAGGCATGCAATATGCTTGTGAAGTACAACATGCTGTCTTGATTTTAAGAAGTCAGTGAAGCGACAGGTCTTATATGCTAATATACTTAGAAAGGAGAAGAAAATAAACAAATAAACAAATAAATGGGCAAAAGAAAGAAGGAAGTGAAAAGAAAAGGAATGAACATCCCGTTTACCTGGCCAAAGCCCACCCTTCCTGGGTCAGAAGTGTATCTATGCTAGTAACCATTTTATTAATCATGTGCATGTACATCATATATTACTAACCATGTGTATCTGGATTACTAACATTGTATATCTATATTACGAAAGTTTTACTTACCACATGTGTATCGACTATCTACGTGGGGAAATCAAAAGTAAAGGGAATTTTCTTTTTAAAATATATTTTAAAAGCCCCCTTTACTTTTTCATTTACTCCTCATATATTACTACAAGTTTTACTTAATGTATATATCGATATTACAAACTGTTTGACTAACCCTGTGTATGCATTTTACTAACTGTGTGTAACCATATAACTTATTTACTAACCCTTAAAAAACAAGTTTAAAAAAAAAAAAGACGTAAAATGTCAAGGCCCCCATTGTTTTAGTAATTTTGTTGTACGGAGTTAAAGGGCGTAGCCCATATGTACAACTAAAATAGCCGCCTGTCTACCAGTCAGCCATCTTTGATCAGATCGCAAAATAAAGTGAGGTGGATGTGAATGCCTGTCATGTAATGTGCTTGTGCCAAGTTTGAACAAAATCGAGCCATGCATGTCTGATAAATGGTTGGGGACACATTTAAGTCATAAAATGGCCGCCAGTCGGCCATCTTGGATCTGATGTCAAAAAAGAATGATGTACTTATATAAGCCATCATTCATTATCTGTGTGCCAAGTTCGAACAAGATCGGTAAATGCATGTCCGAGAAATGGTTGAGGATGTGGTCAACATCGGGTTTCTTTACAACTTAAATGGCCGCCAGTCGGCCATCTTTGATCGCATCACGAACCAAAATGATGTGCATATGTATACCATCACTTGTTGTCTTTTTTGTCATTTTATTAAGTATGAATAAAATCAGTCCATACATATCCGAAATATGGTTGCGACACATGAAAATCGAGACCAAATCCACAAGACGCATTTTGGACTAAATCAAATGGGGGCCAAAGTCAGTGGCCCCTCTGTTTTTTTTATGCCTCTCCTCCAATATAGCTCCTTCTGCTCTCTCAGCCCTCAGAACCTCCCCATCTCCTCAAGGATGCATGTTTTTTTCACTTGTTAAACTCCTAAAATCCAGGCTTTCCACCCACCTCCACTCTTAGGATCCTCTTTTCTCCCATTTGTGCAACTGCCTTTCTGAGACAGCCCAATCACACGATTCCCTCCAGAGCTCCAAGCAAGTAGATCATGACCATCTGGTCATCAAGCATCTGTACCACCATTAACCCTCCTTGTAAGTTACTGTTTCCTCCTCTCCTCTATCTCTGTTTGTTCATTCCCTTGCTTGTGTCCGTCCAACTGTAGCCCCCTCCCCATCCTGCACTATTATCAGTATATTGCTGCCTTAATCTCAAATGACCTTGCTCCTCTGTAAGCCTCGACTTTGTACACAAAAATGCGACCTGAGCAGTGTGTTCAGTTCGGTTAGAGATCAAAACCTCAGAACAAGGAAATTGTCATTTAAATTAATCCAAACACAAAATTTACATTTATGCACTACCTTGGAGATCCCTTAGTATGCAGGCAAAGACTGGGTGTGGCCCCTCGGTTTCATGGTTTTGAAGGAGTCACGCGCGCACACACACGCACACACGCACACACGCACACACGCACACACGCACACACGCACACACGCACACACACACACACGCACACACACACTCGTATAGATTCAATCAGAGACACTTGGAAATTGCATATCAACACTGAAATAGCAGTCTTTCTTTCAACCTACAGAATAAAGCTCTTGATTTCAAGATAAAATCACTATGTGGTCAATGTTTGTTAAACCACGACACCTTTCTTACGAGGCTGGCTGGGCGATGGTTGGCCTCGCTATGGAAACCAGTGCGTGGCCATCAAGAAAAGCAGTTGTGGTGTGTAATCAGCTCCAACATGAACAGGAAACATGGGCTAACTCACAGGATAACTAATTGGCATTTACCTATCCTTCCGATCATTTTAACCATTTCCACCATGTTGACTTCAGATTCTTATCCAACCCCTTCCCACACTCAGAAAACAACATTCACAAAAATAAACCATAATTAGAAATCTGAGTCACTGTAATTAGATTACAGGCCTTAAAAATGAGCAATTGTAACTAATGAAAGCATATAATTATTATTATTATAATTATTTTCAGTGGATCTCTAACAAGGGCCTTTTTCAAGACTGTGCGTTGACATCATGCCAAATTATTTTCCAAATAGTACATTTACAATAAAAAGAAGAGGAAATGGATAAGGAAAGAAGAGGGAGTGAATGAGTGTATGTATGTATGTATGTATGTATGTATGTATGTATGTATGTATGTATGTATGTATGTATGTATGTATGCTGAAAACGCAAAAGAAACTTACCACTTGTTTGAAATGTAAAAAATTGTAACAGTTGAAAATAAAATAAACCAACAATTGCTAGTTGAAACATTGGCATTTTATTGATGACATGTCAAGTTTATGACCAAGATACACCATCTCATAAGTTTGTTCTACAGTACAGAATAGCACAGGGTGCAATGTCAGTCCCCTTTTCAATAGCGTGTGTGGCCACCATTGTTTTGGATACAGGCAGTGCGTCGTTTGGCGCATACTGCCTACCAGTCTTTGGATGGTTTGCTGCTGGATTCTGTCCCACTCAGTCCTCAATGTGTGAAGCAGCTCTGCCCGTGTCCTGGCCCTGCCAACTACGCATCTCCCAAGCTCATCCCACAGGTGCTCTATGGGATTCAGGTCAGGGGAGAGCGCAGGCCACTGCATGGTGTTGATGTTCTCGCCTTGGAGAAATGCAGTGGTAAAGCGAGCAGCATGGGGACGAGCGTTGTCATGCTGAAAGGTTCTCGTGGCATGTTGATTGAAATGCCCATTTTGCACTGGCCTTTTAAAAGCCAATATCAAGACATCACGTGCAGCTCATTAAAATCATCCCGTACCCAATGGCTAATCACTGACAGTCAAAACGGCTGTTCAACAGCTGTGCTATGAAGTGACAACTGAAGGTTCAAGTGACCATCCGTGACCTTTTTTGTCTGACAGTGAGGACACTATTGTCCACAAATAAGTTCACACATTTACTACACGCAGTGTTATTGTTGATATTTAAAGGTTTAAAAGGTGGTAAGTTTCTTTTGCGTTTCAGTATATGTATGTTGTTGTTCTTCTTTCTTTCGGCTGCTCCCGTTAGGTCGCCACAGCGGATCATCCGTTATGATCCGCATACTGATTTGGAACAGATTTTACGCCGGATGCCCTTCCTGACGCAACCCTGGTCGCCTCTTACGACACAGGGATAAGGATTGGGTTTTGCCACGATTCCGGGCTGCCCTACACCCTCTCATAGCGCGGCTCAGCGCAGAGCTCCCATCCTCAAGCGATCCTCCAACCCAAGCCTCCGAGTCGCCGGATTACAGGTGCACGCCACTACGCCCGGTTGTATGTATGTATGTATGTATGTATGTATGTATGTATGTATGTATGTATATATATATATATATATATATATATATATATATATAATGTATGTATATATAAAAATGAGTAAAAAGAAGACTCACCAATAAATTCAGGTGTGCCAAGAATGTGGCGAAACTCGACACCCTCTTTGATGATATGTGCCAGCCCAAAGTCGATAAGCTTAATATAGGGGTTTGGGACGTGTCTGTCAAGTAGCATGACGTTCTCAGGCTGAAGGGGTCAACAGTGGAAGCAAAAATACATCCGAGTCGTTTGTATTTGGAAACATCACTGACAAGTTGACTGGATTTACGATATTCTGACAAAGCAAACTATAGTTTCTCCTGAAGAAAGCTGACATTCAGAAAATAAATATATAGTTTTTAAAAATCAAAAACACAAGCTAAAGCTGTAGCAACCCAACAATGGACAACACATTTTCTCTCTAATATCATTGACAAAAGCAAACACAATCTTATATCATACTAGCAGGGGTACCCGGCATTGACTGGTGCTGTTCTAATCCTGGTGGCATTTTGAAGAAATCAAATTTTGTTTTTTTCTATTTTTTGTGGGTGCCTAAAACACTGCCCTACACCCACGAAGGAATGAGCTCAGGGATCATTTAATATTACCTTTCACATAGCGACAAAGACCGATTAGATTAAAAATAAATTAAAAAATAAATAAATAATTCCAACTTCATTTTTTTTAATTGCATTGTTTTTAGTAAAAGAAGAAAACCTGGCACTCACTGATGAATCTCTGAGAATTTGATGAAGATCTGTTTGGCCATCTCCAAGAAAAATGGTGGCGGGCGCACACGCACGCATGGGCACGCACACACACACGCACACACCTCTTTCTAGTCTTATAGATGAGTCGAGTGACTAAGTTTTATTTCGTTTGAAGCAACAGCAATGAAATATGACCGGCAAAGCTGACTACGTGGTGTTGTCTCATCTGTTAGCCATGAGAAAATAAATGAGCAAATAAAAAAAAAATTCAGAGGCAGGGACTAATTTATGGAACACGGGTGTTAATGCAGATTATTTCACGATGAGATGCACACCATTGTTTTAAAAACATAGTGTGGGAAAAATACCCTCGTTTCATAAAAGTCACTGCAGTTGCTGAAATGCAAACTCCGCAAAATGCTGACAATCCATTAACAATGTGATTATTATTTCATATGAAGCCTGTGGCTGCTGGTTGCATCATTGCAAAGGGGGTGGCTGTGTCCTTGATGCAGTGCCCCATTTTCAGGACGCTGATACTCATTTTGCCGACCTCGGAAGGATGACAGGCCGAGTCGACCCACCTGGTGTTATTTACTGATACAACAGTGGCTCGATAAGCCTGGTGTTGGCTTCGTGGTTAGGGTGGCGGCTTGGGATCCTCGGGTCCTGAGTTCAAACCCCGTTGGCTGCTGAATTAATACACCAGGGGGTTGACTCAACCTGTCATCATTCCAAGGTCAGCAAAATGAGTAGCAGTGCACTGGTACAGGAGATAGCTACCCAGCAGCCAGGCTGTCATACACACGAAGAAGTTGCGTGAGGAGCATTGATGGACAGCAATCTTCAAGTCATGCCACAGATTTTCGATTGGATTTATGTTGGGGCTTTGACTGGGCCATTCAAGGACATTTATCTTTTTGTTCCTTAGCCAGTCCAGTGTAGCTTTGGCTGTGTGCTTCAGGTCATTGTTATGCTGAAAGGTGAATTTCCATCCCAATTTCAGCTTTCTTGCGGAGGGCAGCAGGTTTTCCTCTCGGATTTTTCTCTATTTTGCTCCACCCATTTTCCCTTCTATCCTGAAAAGTGCCCCAGTCCCTGCTGATGAGAAACATCCCCAGAACATAATGCTGCCACCACCATGCTTCACAGTGGGGAAGGTGTTCTTTGGGTAATGTGCTGTGTTCGATTTGTGCCAAACATAACGTTTTGCATTTTGGCCAAAAAGTTCCATCTTGATTTCGTCAGACCACAAAACTCTATGCCACAAGGCGTAAAGAATCTCTGGAGTGTTTTTTTGCATACCTCAAACGAGACTCAAGGAGGGCTTTTTTGAGTCATGGTTTCCTTCTTGCCACCCTACCATACAGGTCAGACTTGTGGAGTGCTTGGGATATTGTTTTCACAGGCACACAGTGACAAGTCTTTGCCATTAAAGCATGTAGCTCTTTCAAAATTGCCATTGGCCTCTTGGTGGCCTCTCTAATCGGTCTCCTCCTCACTTGGTCATCCAGTTTGGAGGGACAGCCTGTTCTAGGCAGGGTCTTGGTGATACCATATGCCTTCCACTTCTTTATGATTGTCTTCACTGTACTCCAAGGGATATTCAAGGTCTTTGAAATATTTTTATCCCCATCCCCTGATCTGTGCCTTTCCACAACTTTATCCCGGAGGTCTTTTGAAAGCTCCTTGGTTCTCATGGTTGAGTATTTGCTATGAAATGCACTACCCAGTGGAGGAAACCTACAGGAACAGCTGATTTTATTCTGAAATAATCAGAATCACTACAATTTAACACAGGTGGAGGCCAATTAACTTGATGTGTGATTTTGAAGGTGATTGGTTACTTCGGAGATCGTTATTGATTGCTATTATAAGGGGGGTAGACACTTATCCAACCAAGATATTGTCGTTTTGTGTTTTTACATAATTTTCTGAAATTTGTAGAATTTGTTTTTTTTACTTGGAAGTTGTGGGTTACGTTGTCTAAATAAAGGTGGAAAAAAGTCTGATTTAATGCATTTTAATTCCAGGCTATAAGGCAACAAAAGGTGAAATTTTTGAAAGGGGATGGAGATTTTCTATAGGCACTGTATATATACACAGGAAGGGGACAAAATATGGAAACACCTGGGTAAATGAGGGACACCAAACAATGGCTTCCACACAGGTGTGACCCATGTGTTAATTAAGCAAATAACATCACAAGTGTTGAGTCACGTATAAAAATGCTGCATAGGCTGGGTTGTCTATAATTATGGGTAGCATGGCTACAAGAGGAGACACTCCCCCCCCTCCCCACCAATGTCCCCATCCACAGAGCACGTGTGGTCACCCAATAGTTTGATGAGCATGACACTGATGTTGTCCATATGTCATGGCCTTCTTAGTCACCAGATCTGAACCTAATCGAGCATTTACGGGATATTCTGGAATGACGCCTGAGACAGTGTTTTCCACCTCCATCAATCTGGTGTGAGTCGATTGATATTCTCATGGAAGAATGGTGTCGCGTCCCTCCTGCAGAATTCCAGATGCTGGCGAATTCTATGCCACAATGCATACAGCCCGTATTGGCCACATGCGGTGCCTCAACACCCTATGAAGTGACTTTACATTTGTTTTTCAAATTATTTGTCCACTACGTGTGTGTGTATTTTGTTATGTTTGGGGGGGGGATTATATATTCCCATAGAGTAGGTAGGAGCGTATGGAGTCGCATGTTACGTGTATGATATGAGTTGTTTGCCATCTCGATGTCTAAGTCGGGAAACGTTAGCTTAGGAATTGTCCTGTTTGAAAGTGCACCATAAATGGGGTGGTGCGTCGTAATACTTAGTTAATGATTATGGTTTAGGGAATTGTGCATATAACCTCGAAGTCAACCTCGACCAGGGGGGAGGGGGGTCTGGTGTGTGGTGTTCCCTTTCCCCCGTTGTTGACTGAGTCTGGTGTGTGGTGCCATTATTTTTTTTATTCCCATCGTACATAATTCATTATTATCGATTCTGTATTCCCCCTTTCTTCCCTCCTAACCTGCCGTCAGATTCCTTTTGTCGGGTCAATCTTCCCCTGGTTCTTTTTATTGTGGTTCGGGAAACAAACCTGTTGATTTTGAAAGCTTTAATGTTTTCGTGGTTCCCCTCCTCCTCACGAGGACCCGGCGGGTTGTCCGCCATTAATTCGGACGTTTCCACAGCAGTTAAACCGTTCGGGACATCGTGGGATTTTACCCTCTCGACGTTAGTTGAGCCGTAAACACTACAATGTGTGTATGTGTATGTATTTGTGTATATATATATATATATATATATATATATATATATATATACATATATATATATATATACATATATATATATATATATATATATATATATATATATATATATATATATATATATATATATATATATATATATATATACTGTACATATAAACATACACGCACAATTTCAAAAGAAAAGTCTAGATCAAACTTGAAGCAGTCTCCCAAAACATGATAAATTATAAGAATATTTTCCATGCTTCAGTTAATGATTGCCCTTTCACTCTTTCGCCCAATTTCAAATTCCTTTGACTTTCCACAATCACGAAACATGCAAAATAAACGACTGCCTTCAAATTCAATCTTGTGATGCAAGCTGGATTTGGTCCAGCAAGCAGAAATCCCGGCAAATGTTCGTATCGTTCCATCACCGAATTAGTTCAATCAAAACATTAACATTAATTCTCGACATTGTGTAAACGAGAATGACTAGAGCCAGTTCCCTCCTGCAAGGCATAATTCTAATAATGTGAAAACCAAACCACCACCACCAATATCGGCTCACCTTAAGATCAAAATGTGCGATGCTTTTTGCGTGCAGATAGCCAACACTATTTAGCATTTGCTTTATGAACTCGGTCGCTTCCTCTTCGCTCAAAGCATCTTTTTCTGCCAGAAAGTCAAAAAGCTCCCCTCCAGATACCCTAAAAATGGAGTGCACAACCAAAATCACAAAGTGACAATCGTTCACTACAAACATGCTGTGATGGCTAAAAAAAATATACGTGAGAATTCGCACGTGATTTCTGGGCCTCGCTCGCATGATAAGAGCCCATGATAGGAAAGAAAATGAGCACAGAATAAAGCTGTCCACATTCAGATCCTTAAGTTTTATTTTTAATCCCCAGGGGTATGTTGTACGCAATCGAAATGAAAAAAAAATATATGAATGTAGACAATGGCTCATTGTTCATGTAAATATATTCCTCTGAATTTTATCAACCTATAAAACGTTTAACACCAAACATGTGTCACAATAATCACGTCTCTTATAGAATTGCAACAATGTTTTTACAGCCGAGGGCAACTGCATCATTCATACATCTTCAGACTTTAAAATCGGGAGAAAAATTACATTTCGATTCATATTCCTGTACGCACACTCGCCTCTTAGCCATCCAGCCTGGGTTTGAATCCCGAACCAGCTATTAACAATAATCCCGGTGTTTCACAGGCAGGGTCATTCATCAATGTTTGTGCCGTCCCTCAGACGGACGTTAAAACTGGACGTCCCATCTGCTGACGTTAGTTGGTGGACGTTAAAGATCCCACGTTGTCTTTCGTGAGGATGAGGCGAGCTCTGAACCGGGCCAAATAATTCAAATCAATTTTGTGATAAATTTGCTTTCAAAATGTATCTTTGCGATTTGACGTGACTGCACAGCTAACGAGGGAGTACTTGAACACTGCATGCAAGGTCAAAAACCGTGCCGTAACACGTCGTGCGACAGATTCATTTCCATTCGAATCCACCGCAGTTCTGCTATCACACACAAACCCTCTGAGCGTGGCCATTTAATTAAAAACCAGAAGGATGCACCACCTGGAAATGCCATCACATCCTCGGGTCAACGGATGGTCAACAATTCATAAGCGCTTGCTACATCGCTTTGCACATGTTTGAACTTCCCAGAAATACTGGACACTCTAATGATCTGGTGACTATAATATAACATTCATTTTCTTACGTATTGGGCATTTGAGCAAGATGGAAACGAGTTATTCAAAATGATCTCTCAAAGAGAAGTTCTTGTTCCTCCAATGGCAATAATCTAAAGCAATGGTTATGTCAACACAGCCAAAGAATATGCAGTTATTGTTCCCATTTTAAAGGTGTTCATGAAACAGTAAATTGTTGAAATGTCGCTAACATTTTAAATAAATCACGAGATGGTTTAACATTTCTAAAATATTTTTATTAATGGATTGAGGAATTGAATTATGACATTATTGTGAGACAACACTCAGACCTCATCATAGAACTGCCCAAGTTACCATTCTAACACAAAACCTGTATTGTATGGCCATTTAAGACTATTTAACAGTCGCTGGAATAACAGCACGATGTCATGATGCAAAATAATGGAAACCAAACAAAAAAACAACGAGAGAGCTCATAGAACACCTCACCTTGTGCAGTGTTCAAGTCTAATCAAATTGAAATAAAATAATGATGTTAAAGGTTGCATAAAAAATAAATCCTGGAAGTTTAGAGCCACTGATTCAGTGTCTTAAAATACTACTAAACGGAAGGCTTTTGAAAGTGGTGAAAAGGTGATTTGTGTTCTACGGTGTTCAAGTATATAATTAAATTGAAATTAAGTCAAGATTTTAAAGGTAGTAGAAAAAAGAAAATCTGGAAGTTTACCGCTATAGATGCTATAGATACCACTCGATTGTAAAATGATGTTTGCAGACAGACAGACACATAGAAGTGAACCAACTGCTTAACCCCACTTTGCGCTTTACATGCACGGGGGAAAACAATTTTTTTGCCAGCTTCGTCAAAGACCTAATGAAAATTATTATGGAATCCAACACAAGAGGTATATTTCAGAATGAGCAGGTATACCTGTGTATACCTCCAAGGACAGGTAACTGGATGGTACGGGATTGAATCGGATGGGAGGCCCACAGTATAACAACAAAAATAACAATCTCATGACGAAGGAAATTAAAGAAAATAACTAGAATGGCACTCAGTGGAGTGCATACCTCCTTCAGGCTTTAGCCCTGCCCTCTGTTTACGTTTCCTAGTGACAGGGCGGATCTGCAATCTCTCAATGATGAAGAATCACTTAAAAAAAATTTAAAAAAAATTCTCACAACCCGATCTTAACAAAAAACAAATCAATTCTTCCTTGTCATACACCCAACCTGTCCAGAAAATTTTGTCTGAATCTATCCACAACTTTTTGAAATATCATGTTATATATATATATAGTTTTAGCACAATCTGTCAATGGTAAAGAATAATGTAAAATAAATAAATTAAATTAAATTATTGCATCCCGATCTGGATCTTTAGCAAAATCTAATCAATCCGGCCTTGTCACACACCAAAAACCTGTCCACCAAATTTCTTCCGAATCTGTCCACAACTTTTTGAAATATCATGCTGTATATCATTTCTGGCGCAATCTCTCAATGGTGAAGAATCACTTTGAAATTTAAAAACAAAATTCTCGCATCCGGATCTTTTGCAAAATCTAATCAATTCATCCTTACCAGGCAAAAATAGCATTTATTTTCCTGTCGTAATTCTCTGCAGACTACTGCAGTAGGACCTGTTACCAACTGTAGTATGAAAGTACAACTCTCATATACTACAGTTCGAATTGTAACATTTTGCCTTGGTTGTCACACACGCAACCTGTCCACCAAATTTTGTCCAAATCGTTCCACAATTTTTGAGACAAACAGACAGACAAACAACAACAGTCAGACAGACAGGGGTGAAAACTTAACCTCAGTCAACCTTCGGTGATGGAGGTAACAACGAAATCAGTTGTAGGTGAATAAAAATAAAAATAAAAACCTTTTGTTTCATTGGCATCTCACACACGATATGCTACACAGTTTGCCACATGTCACAACAAGCAGCAATAATGTCAGCTTATGAAAATATCCCATTGAGAAACATGATGGAAGCAAGACTAATGTTCACAGCTGTGAAATTCCGATAATCATTCAAAAAAGATGACAATTTAAATAGTCCGATTTTATCAGATGCGAGTTGGAAAGTGAACCAAAAGAAATTAAGAAAAGGTAGTAAGAGGGAGATGTTGGAGGAGGTAAGTAAGGATAACGGAATTGAAGATAAAAATAGAGCGAAGAAATTGGAGGAGTATGAATTGCACAAACCGAAAATATGGCCCGGTGCATCATCGACAATGCTATCATACATATAGCAACTCCAGATAAACTTTGATTTCTCAAAAAGTGTGGCAAATCTAAGTGTGACCCTCTTATCTCATTCATGCAGTTAAAGGAGATGTTAATCTTTACCTAAGGAGGTTCCCAGATCAGGCATGCATGCACAAACTCCAAATTGTAAATACATTCAATGAACCACTCTACTGATGATCCGTGGCAAAAACCCAACTAGCTATCTACAAGTCTGTGTTTGATACAGGCCAACAGGTTTTTGCAGTTACGGTAAAATATTTGGGTTTGTAACCCATCATATTAGCTCTGCGTGTAACCTCTTTTTTTTCCCCACCTGTGGAACCAACTTCTTCCATCTCGTTCTTCCTCCAAGTCTTCAAGACAGCTGTTCACCACCATCTCAGATCATCCCCAATCCAAAACCATGATCTTTTCTGCACCCTTTCAAGCACCTTCCTCCCCATAAAAATGTATTTGCTTCTATATCAATCTTAACCACCCCCTGCATTCTTCCCTCGCCGTTATCCTTATGCACTCATCTTTTGTTTGTTCGTCTCCATTTATTTTTCTCCCTCGGCACTGTTGGCATTGTCCCTTTCCCTTTCTGTTGTTCCTTTTGTTATGTTGCATCCTGATCCGCTCTGCGTCCTAGCTCTTCCACGAGCCTTGACTCTACATACAAAAATACCCAAAATAATGTGAATTAAGTAATTATCGAGAAAAAACAAGCCTATTCAATACCTTGCAGCTCAAACACAGGAGTCTGAATTTGATTTTATAATGATGTCCGTCAAATACCCAGGCACAGAAAACCAATAATTTTTCAACGTTTTAAGATTCAATTCCCAGATAACACTCGTCCACGTTCAAAACCAAAGAGCATCTCGTGTCGCAATACAATCATCATGCACCAGGTGCCTGAACACACAAATCCTTCCAGACTCACAGTTCAAGCATCAGCACGATGTCCGTCTCGTTCTCAAACACGTCGTGCAGTGCAATAATGTTGGGGTGTTTGATTTGCCACAGAATGTTCACCTCCCTCTCGATCTCCTCGCGGGGCACCCCACGCTTGTTACTGCGCCCTGACCGACCTTTCTTGATGAACTTGGCAGCGTACTCGAGAGCAGATGCTTTCTCTCGACATCGCTTAACCTCAGCAAAATGGCCTCTGTGAGTGAAGGAATAATAAGGAAGGAAAGGAGAACGTTATATAATTTTCAGAATGTGGCTTTCACATCATCTCAAAAGTTCATCATTCATAAATTATATAAAATTGACATTTGGAAGAAACTTTTTAATACGAAATAACTGTGCAATGCGATTAAAAATACGACTTCATTCTGACCCTAATCATCAATGATCTTAAAGAAAAACAAGGAGCCGATACTCTCGGTGCCCCACATCTTGGGTGGTTTGAGGAATAGATCCGTGTAAATAGGAAAACTAAATCTTGAACGTTTTTTTTGAAATTTCACGTACTCAAGCCAAGGTACCAAAATGGTTGCCATAGCAACATAATTCAGCAAGTCACCACCGTTATCTAAGCAGGCTGAGACAATGTCATGAGGAATAGATAACTGCAATATGAAAGGTAAATGTTCAACGGTTTTTGAAATATCGCACAACACAAAAGTACATGGACAGACGGTCGGTCGGCGGGAGCTCATTTGAATGTCCCCCATGTACGACCTTGTCGGAAGGGCGGGGGACAAAAAACAAAGATATTAAAACTCTTAGTTTGACAACACTGAGTGGGTTCAATTTTCCAATGTCAAGGAGAATGAAACAATGCTCTGTTGGTAAATATATCAGTTTGCCAGGATGTTGTCAAACCAGCCTGGATTCCACCATGGAGATACCAGAAGAAGGTTAAAAAGGACGTTTTATATGGCATTTATAAAATAAGAAGATTCAGTAGCAGTTTAAAACAGAAAAGGAAAGTATCTGCTTTACTTTATACCAGAAAAAAATGCAACTCTTTCCTCAAGATGATCAGTCATAAACAATGTACAACTCTGCTCTATTCAATGTCCAATAATCCCAATTTACTGAGCAAAGTGAAATATTTGTGGCGCGGGTGTGAAAGCTCCCCAGAGAACGTCCGGAGGAGAAAATTGAATTTTCAGCAGGGTACCAGCACACAATGGCCTACTCCTAGAAACGACACCATAGGATTATTTAACATCCACGAATTAACAGTTGTAGAACAGACAGCTGAGAGCAGCACCCATTCAAAACAATAGGCATACTTCATGATGCAATGCCCTGCCTGTAACGTGGTACAGGATTACAAGTTTGGAGTGGTACAGGATTACAAGTTTGGAGTGGTACAGGATTACAAGAACAGCCCTGCCTGTAACGTGGTACAGGATTACAAGTTTGGAGTTGTTCTCATTCCATCGGGAATCAAACTCAGAAAAGACAACTGAGAGACAAGAGGAGGCATCACGGAGCTGTCCCAATAGTCCAATAAGTTAGATGGGTCAGAAAGAAAACATGTAGTGGAATACATGATGGTATATGACTACAGGAGCCTGCATCAAGTAAGGTGAAACTTGCAAATTTTCAAGATTTAAAGTTTTTGATAAAATTGAGGAAATTATTATGCTTTCCTACGATTCATGTTTGACATTCACGTGACATCATATAATCGCTGCAAAGAACACATCAGGAATCCTATTAAGACAGTTAAGCAAATAGTAGCGTGAGAATCTGTAAATAAATAAACGTTGTTGCCAAGGATTACGTCA